>NW_011888914.1:173459-176217 GCF_000151845.1 Pteropus vampyrus
CAAATGTGTGCAGGAATAGGAATAAAGCCATCTGGTTTCTTGTCCTGGTTTTATTTCTAGGCTGTAGGATCTTAGAAAATTCACCTAACATCTCTGTGCTCATGTATACTTCCCTATTCTATAAAGTGAGACAACTACATATTGTTTATGATTTCTCTCACCTAAAAATTCCTATTAACTATGAAAAATTAGTCATATCTCACATTTAGAGTCACAGACTGATCAAAATGCTGACACGTCCCTCACAGAGAAAGTAAATCAATTAACAGCCAATGTGTGCAAGACTGGACAACCCTGCCCGTGTGAATTGTAGTGGGTCCCAGAGTGCCAGTTCTCCTGTGGTGCTATCGAAATATCAGGGTGCTCATTGTTACCTATGTGGATATAGAGTTGGTCATCCCGGCCCCTTTAATTTGGAATATCCATCCCTGAGCCAGATCAGTGGAATTTGGACTGACTCAGGCATCATTTCTATGAAATTTCCTACTTAGAATTTTAAAACTGAAACTATACACAAACTAAAACAGAGTTAAAAGTTGTTCGATGAGAACAGTATGGCTAAAAAATACATAAGCTGATTTAGTAAACCATTTTATAAGTTATATATAACTTAATTCAGACATATCTCTATGAAATATACAAACTTGAATCAAGGCTACTTGTGTGTGGCTTCTTGCTAAGGGCTGGAGGAGGAAACTCACCTAAAAATTCCTATTAACTTCTTTTTTTTGTTCTTTGCTCTTGAGCTAATTTCTTATCTGTTACAAGTTGTCCTTGTGAATCATCTTGTTCAATTAGCTGTTATCTCTTTTCCAGTTATTTTATATTGCAGTGAATTTACTAGAAGTTGTTATATTTTATTATCATTATTAAATATTGATTAATATTAGTAATAATAATAACTAATATGTATTGAGTGCTCACCATATGCTTAACACTGTTCTAAATGCTTTATGTAGATTAACTTGTTCAGTCCTTGTGGCCCAATGAGGAAGGGATGCTATTGGTATATCCATCACGCAGTTGAGGAAACTGAGGTACAAAGTGGTTAAGTAACTTGCCCAAGGTGACATAGCCAGTAGTGATGGCTTCAGAACTTTAATACAGGTTCACTGGTTCTAGAGTCTCTACAGTCAGCAGAGACTCTACCATGCCTATTGTTGGTTTAATTCTTCTATAACACATCAGTTCAGTTGTTACTATTATTCTAATGTTTTTCTCTCCTTGTCGCATATGTTTTTCTCCTTTATACTGTATCTTTAACCTTTCTATTTTCTCTGTGGGACAAACTCCCTGCAATGAACTACTCAGAGCCTATGGTGTCCTAGCTTCCTTCTAATCACCGTCTGTGCTCTCTCTGTCTTTCTTCTCTTCTCACATACTTATCCAGCTTTAACACAAAAGGACTTCCTATTCTTACTCTGCTAAAATGTCTGCTCAGTCTATTTTCCCAAAGCTCTTGGATCAAAGATCCTCTCCCCAAAATGTGGCTGTTTCTCTGATTTATTTTGACTATATATGGTGCAAATAAGTATCTCCTTCAGGAAAATCCATTCCTTGAACAGACGGAAAAATCCTTTGAGGTTTTTGTTGTTCTTGATGTTGTTTTGTTTTATTTTTAAACAATGTTTCCAGAGAAACCAATACTCTGAAATTACTTTCCATTTACTTGAAAGAATCCTTCCCACCTAAAAAAAAAAAAAAAAAAAAAAAAAAAAAAAATCCATATGTCAAAACTTGTCAGCTCTTTATGAATAGTAAAAGTATCACTTGAAGACAAACCCACTTAGGTTTGATTGACCAGTTTATGTGTGTAAGACTCTGCTAGACTCTGAGGAAATGGTGATCTGTGAGTCCTTTGATTGAGCTTACAAGGAAACTGAGCAATTTACTTAATTTTACAATGGCTACACCCAGCACAACCAAATTGGAGGCCACTGTTGTTTATCAGCAACTGCATTTAAAATACTATGTGACTTGTTTAATCCAAATGTGAACTAAAACCTATTCCTTCAGATCATAATGATATTGTTTCAAACCTCTATTCTACATATTTTAGAGAATCAAATATCTTCCTCAAGATTTCTATGGATTTCTGAAGATATTTTTGATTTTTAACTGCTCTCTTATTTACATTTAGGATTAAGTGTCTAAATTGTCTTTTCCTGTGTTTAAATTCTAACATTGAGAAGGAACTCAGTATATTTTGTGTATAAAGCTGTATTAGAGTTGGGAGAAGGAAGGAACCAATAGGCGGAGCATAGAGAATACTTAGGGCATTACAACTAGTTTGTTTGATACTATAATAAATAGTAGGTACATGTCATTTATATTTGTCAAAACCCATGCAATATACAACGCCGAGAGTGAACACTAATGTAAAGTATAGTCTTTAAATGTTAACGTGTCAGTGAAGTTTCATTGATTATAACAAACGTACCACACTGGTGGGAGATGTTGCTAATGGGGGAGGCTTGGGTGTGTGTGTGTGTGTGTTTGTGTGTGTGTGTGTGTGTTTAACAGGGAACATATGAGAACTGTTCCTTTGCTGTGAACTTAAAACTGCTCTAAAAAATAATGTCATTTAAAACATATTAACCTTCACAGCCCTTTCCTTGCTTCAGGTTTTATCCTCCTGCCATGCTGCCCAGACATTTCCTTTCTCCCTCCCTATTCTCTAAACTCTCTCACAGCCCTGACTTTTCTGTTTATATCCAGTGCAAAGCAGATTACAGTTGATTTTACCTGCATGGCAACC
>NW_011888914.1:176267-179115 GCF_000151845.1 Pteropus vampyrus
TTAAAAGCATCAACAATGATTAAACAACCAAAGTAAGAGACTAACTTTCTAATCAAATAGAATCTAAAGACAGATGAACATATGTGACGTTATATATGAAAGAAAGGGCAGAATATATATCAGTTGGAAGATAAATCTCCAAAAAAGTAGATTTTTTAGGTTTTGTTAATTATTATTAAAATGAAAGTTTCAATTTGACACTGAGAGTCACCAAGAGAGAAACAGTTCCAAATTCTTAGGCATCCTGCCATGTTATGATTAATTTTACAGTCCATGCATGGATGTTTAGTTAGAGAAGAGAACTGTAGATATCTTGTACAATCCATCAAAATGGTAGGAATAAACTGTCACTCCCAACCTGAGCCGTGAACATGTTTATTTATGAGCCTCTCTTGAAATTGAAAAAAAGAAAATCAAGACAGCAATGCAAAGAGAAGCATCTGAAATGTTCTCTGTTAAACAACAGCTAATAGAAAGCTTGCAACAAAGAAAGCCTGGCTTATTTCTAGCTTTCAAAAAGGTTGAGGACATTGGTTCAAATGGTTTCAGTTTCTTTTCTGACCCACTTTAAGACCTTTAAAATATAATGTGATTGTCTTCAGAATTTGTCTTGCTATATTTAAAAAGGGAATAAAATCTCTTTTTCAAATCTTTAATTTTAAACATTAGTAAAAAAAACTGAAAATAAATACACCAACATGATAGATAAGTGGTTATCTTTGTGGAATAGTACTTGGATGATTTTGTATCTTTTTAAATATGTGTAGTTTTTTCTGTTTTTCTACATTATAAATTGCATTTATAATGCTACATAAAGCCAGGATCTTCTTTGTCTCTTACAGTAGCTTTATCTCCATTTCTTGAGACAATGATTAGCATAAGGTAGGAGCTCAATAAATATATATTAAATGAAGGAATGAATTAATCAAAATGATATCAAGCTAACGGCATTTAAGAAAATTACTATTAAACAATACCACTAATTTAATTATAGATATAAATGAAATCACATAGATTTATATAAACTTTGAAAACTTTGGCTAAAAATCTACTTATTAGTAACAACTGGGAGAAATTTCTACAAACTACAAGGCCAATCAAACTAGCAACAAGTAAATGTTAATTGGTGGCTGCAATGTGTTATGCAAAAATAAGAACCATGGAAATGTAAAAGTATTTGATCTTCTTATTAAATAATACTGGGTCAAAGGGAAGAGAAAATTTTGATTATTACAATATTATACATCAAAACTTATGGGATGTTGTCAAAGGGATTTTTTTGATGAGGAAGACAATTTATTAGTTAAAAAATTTGATCTAAGATGTTATAAAAAGGACAAGGCAATAATACTCAAAGAAATAAGGAATTCAGAAGCAAAAGAAAAAGAAGAGCTGATGATTCATGGTCTGATACTTTTTTGTAAAAAGGTGACTACTAGAAAAAAAGACAACAAAAGAGCAAACTTTGGAAGCACTTTCAGAGGAAAATGAAAAATATTACTTGACAAAAGTAATTACAAAAGAACTAGCAATCACAGAGGGTACATTAAAACTCATGAGAGAATACTCCATATATGATGGAAATAAATTTGAAAACAATTATTTGCAAAAACAAGTATTAAAATGGTTTTCTAAGGTAGTAGAAAATCTAGGAGTTAACCAATAACAATATATATATGAAATAGAAAAAGTATCAAAGAAGCACCAAACCAGATACAGCTACATCCTTAAAATTTCTCTGGCAAATACTATCACAACTTCAGCAAGCGAAAAATCTCTAATCCACTGAAATATATCCCAGAAAACAAAAAAATTCAAAATTTTGCCCAATAATTTTATAATGCTAGCATTACCAATCTAAAAAATTACATAAAACTGAAAATTACTTTCTTGGGCCTTCTGTTTTTTACCTTTCCCTGGTATATTCTTCCTTAAGACGTGAATCTCTTTCATCATGCATACTCAAATAGCTACTCTTCAAAGTTCAAAGTCCTTCCCAAATACTCCCTTGAAGATTCTGCTGCCCTAGACTCTCTATCCAATTCAACTAACTTTATTTTATTTATTGCATCATAATGTGAATTTATTTTAATTTTTAAACATGTTTATAGTATACCTCTGGCCACTGGAGGATAAACTCCATAAACACACAGCTGAAACCTCAGCACCTTGTATATTGTTGACCATATAGAAGGTATTTCATAGATTTTGTATTATTTCTCATTTATAAGAAGACATACAAATATCTTAAATAGATATAAGTTAGATATTAATAAGTAAAATTCTACTTTTCGGAATTTTTATAAATTAGATAATTTGATGAGTACAAACACATATGTATAAGGATATCCATACTTTTTTTCTAAATAGACAAAATGAAATACTATTGAAATGTCCATTATTATCAAGCCATTTATAGAAATGTATATCTTCGCAAGGGAATTCTATTCAGTCATGGTATACTCAATGATGTATGTGTACATTTTCTGTTGTGCCTTGATACAAACAAAAAATGGAAACTGTAGACAAACTATTAACATTTTATGCATATTAAAGTAATACATTGACTTTCATTTTCTTTATATATAGAATGATATGTGATGACAAGCACATAAATATCTTTAACCAGAAAAAATAAGAGCAGCAATAAAATAATGACAGATAAGTGTCTTCAAGATACTAAATCATAGCACAAAGTTTTAATAATTTATATAATGGTATACTAGTATAAGAATTAACAGACAAGTCAAGCATAATTGATATTAATATTTAAATATAGATAGTTGATATTTAGAATATGCCAAAGGCTGTATCACAGATAATTTAAGGGAAGGGATTGATTGTTCAT
>NW_011888914.1:179165-181609 GCF_000151845.1 Pteropus vampyrus
TAAATGTTAATTGGTGGCTGCAATGTGTTATGCAAAAATAAGAACCATGGAAATGTAAAAGTATTTGATCTTCTTATTAAATAATACTGGGTCAAAGGGAAGAGAAAATTTTGATTATTACAATATTATACATCAAAACTTATGGGATGTTGTCAAAGGGATTTTTTTGATGAGGAAGACAATTTATTAGTTAAAAAATTTGATCTAAGATGTTATAAAAAGGACAAGGCAATAATACTCAAAGAAATAAGGAATTCAGAAGCAAAAGAAAAAGAAGAGCTGATGATTCATGGTCTGATACTTTTTTGTAAAAAGGTGACTACTAGAAAAAAAGACAACAAAAGAGCAAACTTTGGAAGCACTTTCAGAGGAAAATGAAAAATATTACTTGACAAAAGTAATTACAAAAGAACTAGCAATCACAGAGGGTACATTAAAACTCATGAGAGAATACTCCATATATGATGGAAATAAATTTGAAAACAATTATTTGCAAAAACAAGTATTAAAATGGTTTTCTAAGGTAGTAGAAAATCTAGGAGTTAACCAATAACAATATATATATGAAATAGAAAAAGTATCAAAGAAGCACCAAACCAGATACAGCTACATCCTTAAAATTTCTCTGGCAAATACTATCACAACTTCAGCAAGCGAAAAATCTCTAATCCACTGAAATATATCCCAGAAAACAAAAAAATTCAAAATTTTGCCCAATAATTTTATAATGCTAGCATTACCAATCTAAAAAATTACATAAAACTGAAAATTACTTTCTTGGGCCTTCTGTTTTTTACCTTTCCCTGGTATATTCTTCCTTAAGACGTGAATCTCTTTCATCATGCATACTCAAATAGCTACTCTTCAAAGTTCAAAGTCCTTCCCAAATACTCCCTTGAAGATTCTGCTGCCCTAGACTCTCTATCCAATTCAACTAACTTTATTTTATTTATTGCATCATAATGTGAATTTATTTTAATTTTTAAACATGTTTATAGTATACCTCTGGCCACTGGAGGATAAACTCCATAAACACACAGCTGAAACCTCAGCACCTTGTATATTGTTGACCATATAGAAGGTATTTCATAGATTTTGTATTATTTCTCATTTATAAGAAGACATACAAATATCTTAAATAGATATAAGTTAGATATTAATAAGTAAAATTCTACTTTTCGGAATTTTTATAAATTAGATAATTTGATGAGTACAAACACATATGTATAAGGATATCCATACTTTTTTTCTAAATAGACAAAATGAAATACTATTGAAATGTCCATTATTATCAAGCCATTTATAGAAATGTATATCTTCGCAAGGGAATTCTATTCAGTCATGGTATACTCAATGATGTATGTGTACATTTTCTGTTGTGCCTTGATACAAACAAAAAATGGAAACTGTAGACAAACTATTAACATTTTATGCATATTAAAGTAATACATTGACTTTCATTTTCTTTATATATAGAATGATATGTGATGACAAGCACATAAATATCTTTAACCAGAAAAAATAAGAGCAGCAATAAAATAATGACAGATAAGTGTCTTCAAGATACTAAATCATAGCACAAAGTTTTAATAATTTATATAATGGTATACTAGTATAAGAATTAACAGACAAGTCAAGCATAATTGATATTAATATTTAAATATAGATAGTTGATATTTAGAATATGCCAAAGGCTGTATCACAGATAATTTAAGGGAAGGGATTGATTGTTCATTAAGTGGTGTAGAGAAATGTGTCTATTAAAGGAAAAGATAAACTTTTATCCAAATCTTATGTACCATATTTTAGAATAACAAATTGAATATGAATTTATTAAATAACAGGGAAATGAAGTGACTTTTGATCTGTTTGAGGAATTAAAGAGTATTTACTAAATATAAGAGCAGTGGAAGATATTATAAAGAAAACTAACAGCTTAATTAAATACATCAAATTTTAAAACATTGTGTGCTGAACAAATACACTTTTAGAATAGAATTCTTTATTCATTCAGATGTGGATGCAGAACAAAGGTGTTTCATGCCTGAAAAAACTCCTACTTCCTGGAAACTTTTTGTAGAAAGATACTGAGGATATACTTTAACAAACACAAAAGCACAATAAACAAGAAGAAGTTAAGAGATCTAAGATTAAGCTGATATAACCCTTTAGATCTACAGAAAGGCCAAAAGATCATGCATAGAGAGAAAGGTGCTCCAGAGAATAATTACTATGAAGGAGAAATTAGAAAAAATAGCTATGAAAAAGGCACAAAACACCAGGGAGAAAAACAAGCAATTAGAAACTTCAGGAAAAACAAACAACTGTAATTGAAAGCCACAGATCAGTTGTAAAGAATCCAGTCCAAGACAAAGCAAGACTTTGGTGTTCAAGGAGAAAAATAGAATGAAATGGGTATAATAAAAATAAAAATAGGATGACAT
>NW_011888914.1:181659-183956 GCF_000151845.1 Pteropus vampyrus
ATAATGTCATTTAAAACATATTAACCTTCACAGCCCTTTCCTTGCTTCAGGTTTTATCCTCCTGCCATGCTGCCCAGACATTTCCTTTCTCCCTCCCTATTCTCTAAACTCTCTCACAGCCCTGACTTTTCTGTTTATATCCAGTGCAAAGCAGATTACAGTTGATTTTACCTGCATGGCAACCGCCAAGTGGCTTAAAAAGGTATTTTCCTCAAACAAAGACAGTTCTCTTTCTAAAGTTACAATTCTGGAGCCAGCTGTTTAAGTAATTAAATTCTTAAACTCCACTCTATATGAATAGTGATCAAGTTTCAGATTGCTTGAAAGAAGCCCAATACTCTTACACCGTTTGAATATTTTGATGCCTCGAATAATGATGATAAACATATTATGGTTCTACTTCTCATCGTTCAGTGCGAAGATGCGTTTACAAAGCCCTTTTCATATTTCATGATTATTAAGAAAGGATGAGTCATTTGAATTCCTGAAACATTCCCAGCCTTAATTTTTGAGCTTGTCAAAGTTAAATATTTCTGATTGTGAATTTGTCAAAGTTAAATATTTCTGATTGTGAACTTGAGATTGATTACTTTCCTTAGTCCTCCTACGCCTCTTGAGGTTCCATATATTCAATGCTCATCTAGACAATCTGAATCAAGCATTGCAATACCATCATTTCTATTTAAATATACATATAGAATCAGGAGAGTTAGACATAGGTTAAGTTTCCAGTCCACCTCTTCTATACGCAGATGAGTGATGGTCACTTCTGGTCCAAGGTGATATCCAAGCTAAATTAACTTTAATAATTACAAACAATTTAATAATAAATTAGCTACTGCCTTTCTGTCTTTGACTTTTTTACCTAATAGGGACTTACTTAATCTGAAAATGTATGTAAAATGATTCTCAGTTAAATTGGTACATACAGGAACATACTTGCAGTTTTATTTAATTTGTTAGACACAGTGGTCAGGTGTACATGAATTTAAAATTAATGTACTAAGTTTACTATTGTCATAATTATCACATATAACTTTTTAAAAAATGTTTTCTCAACTATGAACATTCCCAAACTTTGAAGAAAAGAAATAATTGTAAGTCTAAAGCCAAGTTTAAACTGTTATTCCTTATGCTGCTACTTTGTAATTAATTGTACTTGATTATAATTCACTTTTAACATAGTCATTATGAAACAGTAAATTATTCCACATCATTGCAGATTTGGGTATAAAATAATGTATTAAAAAACATCAAAATATTCTGCCGAAATATTTTCCAATGTATGAGTAATTATTACCCACTACTATTGAAAACTCTATGAAATGACTCATTTTCAGTATATATTATTATAAGTCCAAATTTGAAATCATTAAAATAAATATTATGATTTATCATTTATATTCTGTATGTGTACTTTATTTCTGCTAAACATATATGTATACATTTATAAAAAGTGATGATTAAAAACTAGTTGAGCTAGCCCATGGTGCAAACTGAATAAAAATGAAAAAAGAATACAGTAAAGCATGACTTTTCAATGACTTTAATTAAAATGAAAAAAGAGATATTGGTGAAGTGTTTATATTAGAAATGAGATCATACATAGAAAAAGTTTAAAAACATTGTTTTATATTGCACCTTATATCGCTGTTTCAGTTATCAATTGTTTCATAAAAAACCACCCCAAATCTTAGTGATTTAAAACAACCAACACCATTTTTTTTTTGGTCATATTTATACAACTTGAAGGCATCTTTTTTCTGCCCTACATTTCTCTATTGTTTGGGGTGGCTTGAGGGCCTTGAAAATCAAACATGGCTTCATTCATATGTCTGATACTCCAGCCAGAATAATTATAAAAGCTGTAGGGCTGGCCTGAACTTGCTCTGCACTCATGGTCTTTCAACACTCGGAAGTCTTACATACATTTCTTTACAGGGAAGCTGAATGCCAAGAGAGTAAAAACTGAAGCAACCAGGTTTCTTAAGGTCTAGGTCTGGAACTGGCAAAGTGTCAGTTCTGCCACATTATATTGGTCAAAGCTAGTCACAAGGTTCACCCCAATTCTAGGAGAGGGAAAATGGATTCCACCTTGTGGTTAGGAGAATGTGATGAATTTTTGGCAACCATCTTTGCAGCCATCTCCCACAATCGCTATCAAGCTCGCACTTAAGGAAAGAGAAATGGTGGTTAACAAGAATTTCAATGTGTGACACTTTAGATATCAAATGAAAACCCAACAATTTTTAGGCAAGGCTGCTGCTATTTAAGAATTCTTAGGCTCAAAATTAAAT
>NW_011888914.1:184006-185528 GCF_000151845.1 Pteropus vampyrus
TTTGACATTGAAAGCATAGAGAAAGAAGTATGATATAGAAGACAATATGACTCTGTAGTGAATTTTATCTATCTAGTCATAATCACATAAATAATGTTTTCTAATTTCAATTTTAGAATCAACCTATAAGTAAAGCAAGAAACATTTAATAAAGTGTGCAAAAAAAAAAGAAATAGGAAAAAGCAAAAAAGAATGAAAAAAAAAAAGAAATAGGAAGAAGCAAAAGAGAATAGGCAGAGTCCTTGATTAAGTTTGTTTACAGGTGACAAAGGAATCAAGGAGTATTTATTAGGTTTAAGAATATGATTTAAAGATAAAATAATAATCAATAGAGGAATTAAAGGTGGGTTTACAAAATTAACTGGAGTTACAGATAGAGGTGAACAAGGATATAAGTTAGCAAACTCTTCATTTATCAAGGATTCAAGTGATGAAATTTATTGTGAGCAAGTTATTTAGACATCTATATGTGAATGCCTAAAGAAATGAAAATAGAAATGGCAAAATGTGATTACCTCAGAAAAGTGGCCCTGAAATCTGAGAGTAATGAGCATTAAACTGTTTCTACGCAGGTTAAAAATGTAAACTTCCATACTACAATAGCCCTATAAGTGAAGTCAAAATGTAAGGCACATACTTGAAAAATGTTTGCAACACATAAGATATTTCCAGGATTAACAACATAAATATCTTCTAAATAAATAAGAAAAAAACATGAATATACCAATTTTAAAAAGAAATCTAAATTGGTCACTAATGAAAGCAAAAATATAGTGAATAAATATAAAAAATATTTCACCAAATAAATCAATACATCAATAAGCAGAAATATGGTACTCTTTAAGCAATTAAGTTTTCAAATTATTTAAAAATATTATAACCAATTCTGTGGTAGAGACAGTACTGTAAATATTTCTATACATTACAGTTGGGATAGTTAAATGTTGATAGGTTATAGGTCAAAAAATGGCATATTTATTTAGTAGTTTGACCTAATAAATTTAGTTTTAGGAATTCATTTTGCAGATACAATCTTATCCATTCAAAGATTCGTAAGTGAACATATTTAAGTCAATATTATTTATAATAATTGATACTTGAAAACAAACAATACCAAACTAAATGATTACTATGGGTAAAAAGCTAATAAATGTTTTCTTAAACTATATAAGTGAGAAGAGCATATACAATATAATATTAATTGAGAAAGCAGGCTGCTCATAATCTCAACTTTAATATACTTATATTATCCATATGTATTTATATAATATGTTTATATAATATGTGTTATATATGTGATTGAATTTTACATGTGTGTATGCATATGTGAACTTAGAATTAATTGCAAAATATTATCACATCTGAGTTTATGGTTAATATTTATCATGTTCTTTATATTTCTATAATATTTCAAATCTTAAATGTGCCTATTTATATTAAATCACACAGAATGCATATCTTTTATAATAAACTAAAATTAACTAAAGTGACAATAGTTACTTTTATTTCACAAAGCCAAATA
>NW_011888914.1:185578-186658 GCF_000151845.1 Pteropus vampyrus
TGATGTGACTTTCTAAAGTAATAACTTAC
Source organism: Pteropus vampyrus (assembly GCF_000151845.1). Lineage (NCBI taxonomy): Eukaryota > Metazoa > Chordata > Mammalia > Chiroptera > Pteropodidae > Pteropus > Pteropus vampyrus. The sequence goes on from NW_011888914.1 coordinate 185,608, forward strand.
CCTCTACCTCTGAAGAATTATTGTCTACCATTGGTGAATATACAATTAATTCCTAAACTTTATATTTGATTTAGAACTGTCTTGCAATAATGAATTCACCTCAAGCAGGACTTGTTGAGAATAGTGTACATATGTGACAGCAGACATTCAAAGTGACAGTTTGTGATTTGGATGTCCTCAGTATATGAATGGTATGACAAAAAAATGGATTCACAGACATTAAGAAGAGATTTTCAATGATGTTCATTTGACAATCAGAGTGCTTTTCATAGAATTATTTTCATAGCAATGTAAAGAATGTAGAATGTTATTTTGGTTAATATGAAACCATATGAGCTAAGATTTTGAAACACTCCAACTGCAGTCCTTCCATGCACATTTTGTCAACTAAGTTTGGTAGGAATTTTGGCAGATCTAACTTCAAATCTTAGCTCATCCATTTACTAGAGGATTTGTCAGCTATTTCTATGTTAATGCTACCTAACAAATCACCCCCAACTCTACAACAACAAACATTTGATTTTCTAGCTCATGCATCTACAGGTCAAGGCAGTTTCACTCTGTAAGCTATGCTTGGGCTGGGCAGTAATTCTCACTGTGATCAGGATAAGCTTGACTTCTCATTACAGGTTAGGTTTAGGTACATCCTTTACGGATCAGTGCCCAGCCAGAGTATACTCTTATCACAGTACATAGCATAAAGGCAAAAGACAAGCTAAACTACATAACACATTTAAAGCCTCTGTTTATGTAATATCCCATTATGAATACTCCATTCCCAAAATCACAAGGCCAAATCAAAATGAGGCATTACTGTACCATGTAACAAGAAGGAAGCAGGGATGTGAACGATATTTGCTGAATATTACTCCAATCTGTCACAATAGCTCTCCACATTAGGGCATTGTCCTAATTGTTTCTGAATTTTATTGTTATCATCTGTAAAACAGGAATAATATAACATGTTTGAAACTATTGGGGAAGCATGTTCCTGACATAGAATTGATTGGCTAAAAATAATCTAGTGGTATTACTCAGTTCAACTAGAATC
>NW_011888914.1:194408-195962 GCF_000151845.1 Pteropus vampyrus
AAAATATTATCACATCTGAGTTTATGGTTAATATTTATCATGTTCTTTATATTTCTATAATATTTCAAATCTTAAATGTGCCTATTTATATTAAATCACACAGAATGCATATCTTTTATAATAAACTAAAATTAACTAAAGTGACAATAGTTACTTTTATTTCACAAAGCCAAATATAAATTTTATAGTAATTTTGTACTTAGCTCAAATCATCTCTTGAACTAAGATGCAAAGCATTTTTAAGGACTTTGTCAGAATTACTGATTAGTGGCTAGACATAACTAATTCATCATTTATGCAGCAAACCTCTTATTGATAAATAGAATTGAGTGATTTCTGAACACATGATCAAAAATTAGTAGAGTTTCAATTAATGAAGTTGTATTGGTTCCATAGAAAGTTTAAAACACCTATTAGGCTTAATTATGGTTATAAAAGTCCTCCAGAGACAGTTAACATAAACATTTATAAATTGGAAAATTAAACACATTTGAGTTATTTTATTTTCATGAAAATTTAGCATTACTATCCTGGTAATTTTGTTTCAGAACCTATTCTGAATAATTCATTAAGCAAAGGAAAGATAATAGGTTTTTTTTTAAATTCAATTTCAGTGTATCTTAATTAAATCAGTGGAGTATATCAGTTATCCATACACATAAGAAAATAGAATTTGCTGTAGTATCATTTATTGCGATAAAGAATTTTATACCGAGGTATCCGTTATAAACTTCAAAGAGCCTTAGATGAAGTGTCAGACCATGTACCCTGAGGGAAATATTTTTTTAAGTTTTACAAGTACAACAATTTCTTCTTTACTAAAAAGACAAAAGTTAATTATTCAATAAATTGGAGGCATGAGTGCCTGAATTGTTCACAAAATGAAGGCATTCTGTTTTGTTTTGTTTTTTTCTAGTGGAAAGGGGGCAAATAGAAGAGACTGTCTGTAAATGAAGAATTAAAATAGAGTGTGGCCAATTTCAAGAGAAAATTATAGACTGTGTTAGAAATTGAACTATATTCTGTAGGCTAAATTTAGGGAAACATTGTGAATTTTTTGTGGAGACATGATAAGATTGGGTCTACCATTTGTTAGAATATCCCACAGAGATGCTCTGTGAATGCACCATTCTTCATTTAAAAATTTAGTAAATGCATTCTAATCTTACAGACATTCATTTGAATAATCACAATAAATGATAAAAAAGGTTCTGAAACGCTCTGAAAAGTCCTGCAATAAAATGTAAAATCTGTTTAAATTTTTTAAACTGAGTTCTTGCTAAATATATTTTATTAGAAATTGTGCTAAGTGAAATAAGTCAGACAGAGAATGACAAATACTGCATGGTTTCACTTATACATGGAATCTAAAAATAAAACAAAAACAGATTCATGGAAACAGAGACCAAAGGGATGGTAGCCAGAAGGTAGGGATCAGGGGAGGGATGAAGAAGGGAAGGAGAATATAGTTAATAATATTGTGATAAGTTTACATGGTGACAGATGATTACTAGAATTAGTGGGGTGATCACGTTGTAAGGTGTAAAAGTGTAG
>NW_011888914.1:196012-198311 GCF_000151845.1 Pteropus vampyrus
GCATAAAGGCAAAAGACAAGCTAAACTACATAACACATTTAAAGCCTCTGTTTATGTAATATCCCATTATGAATACTCCATTCCCAAAATCACAAGGCCAAATCAAAATGAGGCATTACTGTACCATGTAACAAGAAGGAAGCAGGGATGTGAACGATATTTGCTGAATATTACTCCAATCTGTCACAATAGCTCTCCACATTAGGGCATTGTCCTAATTGTTTCTGAATTTTATTGTTATCATCTGTAAAACAGGAATAATATAACATGTTTGAAACTATTGGGGAAGCATGTTCCTGACATAGAATTGATTGGCTAAAAATAATCTAGTGGTATTACTCAGTTCAACTAGAATCCGTGTGATGCAACAGATTTAGCTAAAATTGAAAGAAATGGAATCTTGGCTATTTTTAAACAGTTGTCACCAACTAGTAAATTGCATTGACTTCTCCCATGTTCTATTGCATACTCTTCATTTACAGTAAGTGTACAATAAACATAAAAAAACTTTTAAGACAAGAAATACTGTAACTTAGTTGAGGAATTGGACTTGAGTAATGAAAATGGTTGGAAATTACTAGCTGAGAAAATTTGCCACCACTATTATTATTAATACTAGTTTCCTATATAGGGCATCTCCAATGCCTCAAGCTCTGAGTAGACAATTTATCTTCTTCAGGTCATTATCCAGTAAAGACAGTGGTTTCCTATTGAAGAAGAGACTCATAACTATTTTTAGAAATGCATTACAAGAGGTAAAACTAGCGTTCTATCTACAGATCTGTTCAACTCTACACCCTAAGTATTGACTATATAACACTCTCTCATATGTGGCTTACTTGGCTAAAGAAGAGTATATGTAGCATAACAGTAAGAAGAACAATTAAAAGGGAAGCTTAGTTCATATTAATAAGAACTTTGAATATTAGGCTAAAGCGTTTGAGTACTTTGTGTGTCAATAAAGGGGGCCATCATGGATTTTGAGCAGGAGGTTGATGAGAACAAAAAACAGTGCTCTAAACAAACCGATATGACACTGACACATTAGCTCACATTAGAGATGTGGAGATTAGATTGAAAGTTATACAACAGTTCAGCACTGTAAATGAAGAGTATGCAATAGAACATGGGAGAAGTGATAGAGAAGAGAGATATTATGAAGGCAGAATTAACAGGATCTCAAGAAAAGGGGTTCTACTTTTTAAATTTCTCATTTAGTCATATTTTTATATAGTATACAGGGAAAATTTTTTCTTTGGATAATTATATAATGTATAGCCATTAATAATTCTGTGTGTATGTGTGCAAACATGCCTGTGAAGCAGGGCCAATAAATTTCTTACCTTTCCCCTGTTAAGACATTCCATTGGCTCACATAAGTTACTGTTGAAAGACAGAAGCAGATGTTAATAGAAGTGATGTTTAATGATCTGTGACCCTATATACAAAGAATATAGGCATCATAGTCATCTGCTAACCACATCCATGAAAACTGCCAGTGAAATAGAATTCATGACCTTCAGATCTCAAGTACTAGCCTATTTTAAGTGAGTTGAAAGGGCTCAGCTGGAAGAAGAATTTAAAAAAAGAGTAAACATTTGAACTAGTGTGACATCTCCTTGTACTGGTGGTAAGTGATATATACATATCCTTTCCTTTACCTCCCATTTCCCCTGCAACTTGGGTGAAGCTTGTTCTCAAGGTGTAGAGCAGCTGAGGTTCACAGAAGGGCATTACCACAGTTGGGTGCCAATCTTTAATGATGAAGCACTGTCTATGTACACAGACATCAAGGTCATCAGTAAATATGTGAAAAATATAACAACAAGGTTCTATTAAAAGCATCAACAATGATTAAACAACCAAAGTAAGAGACTCACTTTCTAATCAAATAGAATCTAAAGACAGATGAACATATGTGACGTTATATATGAAAGAAAGGGCAGCATATATATCAGTTGGAAGATAAATCTCCAAAAAAGTAGATTTTTTAGGTTTTGTTAATTATTATTAAAATGAAAGTTTCAATTTGACACTGAGAGTCACCAAGAGAGAAACAGTTCCAAATTCTTAGGCATCCTGCCATGTTATGATTAATTTTACAGTCCATGCATGGATGTTTAGTTAGAGAAGAGAACTGTAGATATCTTGTACAATCCATCAAAATGGTAGGAATAAACTGTCACTCCCAACCTGAGCCGTGAACATGTTTATTTATGAGCCTCTCTTGAAATTGAAAAAAAGAAAATCAAGACAGCAATGCAAAGAGAAGCATCTGAAATGTTCTCTGTTAAACAAC
>NW_011888914.1:206816-208102 GCF_000151845.1 Pteropus vampyrus
TTTCTACATTAGATCTCACTTCTTACCTGGTTTGTCTTTTTATGTAAAAAAATTAATAAGCTTGATTATTAAGTAAATAAAAAAGTAAATTCCAATGGGTTAAAATGTATCTAAACACTATAAAAATAATTATTTTAAAATAGTAGTTATTTTCTTTATGAGATTTGCTATGGTCTATTAATTCTTTTTTTAAAAAGTTATTTTAAAAATCAAAGCTTAAAGAGTTTTTTTTTTTAATTTTAGTATTACTATGCAATAAGTCCAAGATAATTATTTTCAAATCTTAAGTCAAATCATTCGGTTTCCATATCTCCCCCCAAAAAATTCATAACCACTAAAAAACACCAATTAAAGTAAAACTTAAACAATGATTTAGGATTTATGAAGGATTTAATTCATACTTTTTACACAGAATATATTTTGTTAAACTAAACACTATTTTACCAAATTACTTGCTCTAAGAAGAGCACTGTTCTTACAGGCAGAATCAGAAAAGAAAAATACTAACATCTCTCAATGCTGGTATTTGAAATACATCTTAAACTATTGACAATTCTGTCTGAGAGAGCTTTCTGATCACCTCATTAATTGGGAGAATGAACATGGCCTTGAAAAGTTAGAAGCTTTCCTCTTTTGGAAAAGTCATATTCAGAACGACTTGTCATCTCCCATTGTAAAACTCCCTGTCCGTGAAAGTTCTCTTGAGTCTTTATTTTCAGTATTAGTAGAGACCAAACTCATTATGCTATTTAACACCTTGAACTAGACAGCAACTTGGCACAGGAAAGAAGCAGCCGTCATTATATTCACCATTAAATACAGGCACCTTTTAACTATTCAGAGTGAAATTTTATTAAGCAAAAGGCATATTATGGCTTAGGGCCATTTACTATAAATATATTATGGTCAAGATCAATTGATGTAGAACGTCTTAAATAATGCTAAAGGAAATATAAAATAAGGCCTAGATGTCAGATGAAATAAAGGTTACATAAATGTAAGAAATTAAAGTTAAATTATTTCTAAATCATACTTTGTGTATGACCTGGATATTGTTGAAATAAGTGTAGAATCCAATTCTAAATAAATGAGAAGGTTTAGTTTATACAATCTATAGGATATGCAAAACTCTTTCTTCTTCAGTGCTTTCAAAATAGAATCCATGAAAAGCAAATCAATTTTTGGCTCAAGAGAGAGAATGTGCCTTTCTCTTGAAATTTTGGAACATTAACCAATCAATATCATTTTGGGATGTCCTTTTTATCTTCATTACTCTAATGCAAGTG
>NW_011888914.1:208152-221952 GCF_000151845.1 Pteropus vampyrus
ATGGCTTAGGGCCATTTACTATAAATATATTATGGTCAAGATCAATTGATGTAGAACGTCTTAAATAATGCTAAAGGAAATATAAAATAAGGCCTGGATGTCAGATGAAATAAAGGTTACATAAACGTAAGAAATTAAAGTTAAATTATTTCTAAATCATACTTTGTGTATGACCTGGATATTGTTGAAATAAGTATAGAATCCAATTCTAAATAAATGAGAAGGTTTAGTTTATACAGTCTATAGGATATGCAAAACTCTTTCTTCTTCAGTGCTTTCAAAATAGAATCCATGAAAAGCAAATCAATTTTTGGCTCAAGAGAGAATGTGCCTTTCTCTTGAAATTTTGGAACATTAACCAATCAATATCATTTTGGGATGTCCTTTTTATCTTCATTACTCTAATGCAAGTGTCCTGAAAGTTAAGCAATATTAAAGAAGAGAAACTGAACACACTATAATGAAATTTTACTGAAGGCAAAAGCTTATTTCAGTGGCCACTAACTGGTTAACATCGGTTTGTTGAAATATAGTAACTTAGTTATTCTTGCCTTGTTTCCAAAATGATACAGAGCAGCAATAGGATTTCATGAGAATGTGAACAAAAAGAGAAGTAACTATTTTTAAATGAATAAAAAAGCGATAGTCCCTTTTTATAGGAATCCAAAAGCAAATCTTATGTACCAAGGTTATAACTTAAATAATATTTTGTGCTAAATATCGTCTCTTCTTTCCCAATGCAGCTTTAGCACTGGTATATAAATAAAGAAAGAAAAATTTATTTTGGATTCACATAATATGTACTAAGATAGACAAGAAAATTTATTTTGATTTATAAATGTTTTCAATGTAACAGATTTATCTGAGCAGATATTTACTGTATTTGTCCCCAACTTATGTTCAAAAATTGTTTAACAATTTTTGCTCAATAAATAAAAGAATTTTGTCATTTGATGTCTCTGAGACCAGAGATCTCTTCCATCTAAGTTTACATTATTTACTTCTTTATCAGGAAAAATTTAGAGAGAGCAAAAAATACTAGGAAATGAGGAATCTAAAGCACAGACACCTTCTTCCTAATGTAGTCCCCTCACTAAGAAGATTGACATACATGTGTTGTAATTTCCAAAATAGAACATCGATTGCTTAAGAACACAGACATGATCCTTCTTTGTAATTAGTTGATTTCTGACAAATCAGCAAGTATCTAAGAATAACTTAATAATCTACTAACTAAATTAAAGGTAAAATAAAGTCTACTACTGACTACTAACTATATATGGATCCCCAAATTTCATCAAGTGAAGTCAACTTGGAGACCTTGGGTGAGTCACCTCACCTCTGTACAACTCAGTTCTGTCAAAATTAAAATAACAGTAAAACAATACCTACTCTTTGGTTTTTATAAGACTGTAATCAGATGTATACCAAGGCTCTCTGTCAACTAAACGCACTGTATAAATAAAAATATACATTATTATTTACCAAAATGGCAAATCAGCTCTCTACCTATATACTCTTAAGTAAAACTTAGGGTAACTAATGATTATTTCCTCTGTTTTAGAAAGGAAATGGAATTTGAGATTGAGAGCACTTGAACATAAGAATATAGATTAGAAATCCATAATTAAACCTAGAGAAATATATATACTATATCACATATTCCTGAAAAAAAGATTTGATGATGTTTATACACCTAAATAAATTTTAAAAGGGACAATTAAAATATAAATGAAAAAAAAAGACTCCAAAAAACAGGAAATAGTCACATTTCCATAAACTGTTATGACTTATTTAGTATAATTGGTATTCAAATTCCATCTGAGCTTTAGTAAAATTGTTGCTATGGGCAGATTGAATGATACCAATTTCCCACAGCTGGTGTGAACTTTGTCATGAAGGGTATGCAGCTGTATGCCCTTGTACATGATGTTGCAGAGTTTTGCACACTCTCCAATCATTCTTCTCCACTTACCTACAATCTTCTGTTTCCAGTCACAATTATAGTTCCTCCACAACTAGAAGATTAGCTTACCCTGGACTTTATTTTGATGTAGGTTGTTTAACTCTATGTCCCTCAAATTTATTCTGTCTAATCTGAAAATATCTGTTTGTTTTCATCCATTATCCCCTCCTTCCCATACAGAGTTAGAGAAAAATATAAAATCTCCTCCTGTTTTCCAAGACTAACTATCCACTATGATCCTGACACTCTTCTAGCTTCCTTGTTCTGTCAATCTTCTCTCTATTATATTTCAAACTCTCCCTCTCCACTGGTTTCTTCTTCTCAACTCAGTAAAATATTGATCTTTTTTATCTTACAACTATATTTCCCAATTTCTTCCTAACCTAAAGTAGAATCAATCCAGAAGGTAAACAGAGTTGATCTTGGGTATCAGCAACTTATTGGCTACCCACATCCTCCATCCCAACCCAAGTATCCAGCTTAAGTCACATTTTTTTATACCCCCTTCCAACTGTATTTCAATATAATACATTGTGTTATTGTGCAGATTTTCTCTGTAATATTTTTGCTTTAATTTATTCCTGTTGGTTCCTTCCAAAATCATACAAATTTACCCTTTGATTGCTCTTTATTATTGACATTGTCTACTAATTGGTCTCCCCACCCTTAACTTCTCTGTCTCTGATTTATCTTTTACATTATTGCAAAAATAGTTTTCTCAAATTACATTTTTCATCTATTTTTTTTTTGTAAATATCTCAGTGCCTGAGAAATAAATTATCTCCAAGGATTTAAAAAAATTCTAAAATATACCCCAAATAATTTTCCAACACTCTCCCTATAACTGAGTTTCACATACACTCACTTTACAATTGCAATGGCAACTCAATAAAATTGAACTGTGTTTTCCTGCCTCTGTGCCTGGAATTATACTTTTTGATAACAAGTTCATTCTTTTAAACTTCTCAAATGCCAATGTCTTTGATGCATCTTTAAAGATTCCTTTCAAAGTCTTCCTCTTCCAGTACGTCTTCTAGGTTCTCCAGCCAGAATTTTTCCCCATCCTTCAATTTTTCAGAAGACTTTATGTTTTTCAGTCAACATTTACTGTCTATTGTATACTTCTTTATCTATGTATCTTTTCTTGGCTGGCAGATTCAAGCTCATCTATATCAGCCATCATGCCAATTTTTTATCTGTCTCATTTCTCATCAAATCCTTTTGTTTTGAAAATACTTAGGGTTCAACTAAAACTAAATGAATGTTGACTTTTTATGTATCTACATAATAAAGAATAAAAAAAAATTCTTTCCTCTCACATCAAAACAAAAGTTCACACTTGCAGCATGTTTGAGCACACAGATACACACAAAGAACCCAAGAGATCTCATCAACTTAAGAAGTGGAATATTGTGCCCAAATGATGTTTACATGGTGGGTGAAAAGAGAGTACTGGATGACAGGAAGGATGACAAGTCAAGTGAACCAAATCTGAAGTGGTTATTTTTACAACCTGAATAATCTGCTTTCCATATGTTTCCTATAAATCCTAGGAAAGGTACTATAACCATGATCTTTGCATTAGAGTAGAACACAGAAAGATTCACCTCTTAGCAGGAATAAATTTAGAAATATAGAAATAAGAGGAAAGCTTTTTGGCAACCTTTCCTATAAGTGTGTGTAAAGCTGAAAAGCCAAATGGGGAGAGGAGTCTGTTAACCTTTGTCACACACCACATGCAAAGTAATCACACATCATAATGCTTTCATATCATATGTTTGTTTCACATTCTCGGATATGGCACTACATAGTTAAGCTTCCAACAGCTGGAGAAATTATAGTGCAGCAATGGTCTACCCATAGGATTCAGTGCTTCCTTTAGAGTTCTTGGCTTCAACAGCCTCAGACAGATAAAAAGCTTTATGCTTGTAAGTTGATTCCAGACTGTGACCTAAATTGATTTTTCTTACATAATTAAAAAAAAAAAAAGTTTTAACTATTTTAAGTCAAAGGAATCCTATACAATCTAAGTTGGGGAAAGTAAGGTAAGTTTACTTACTTGTTGGTGGTGTTAATTCAAATTTTCATATTTCTAATGTATTAGTTTGTCTTTCCCTTTTGGACCATTGATCTTCGCTGTCCCTCATTTCTCTCACCTTAAGCAGGGGAATATGGGCTATCGTTTGGGGAAAAGATATTTTAAGTGATTTGTTCACATCTAAAAGAATGATTTTATTACTATCATCCTCAAATATTTACCCTCTTGGTAATTTTCTCAAGATAATGTCTCCTTTATTAAAAAATAAATAAATAAGTACTTTTTTTTACTTAATTTGTATGGTACTCTAGTTACTGGTCTTGAAATACATATTGCCATGAAAACAGAGCACATCGAAGGTATTAGCATTTGGGCTTCTTTGTTAATGAGAGAGAACCTATTCTCCTTAGTAATTTTACTCCAAAGCTGACTAAGGCCCTTGTTTTTGACTCCTTATTTATCTCATTGGCTAACAGAATTCTTAAGAAAAGAATAAGCAAATTGCTAATATATCGCTGTATGCCTTTTGCTAGTTGTATTGGAGAAGTAGTATGATAGGAAGAGCACGTTTGGGGCATGATGGTCTAGTTTTGATTTATTTCCATCTCCTTTTCATTTGCTGTGTGATATTGAACAAGTAACTTAGAAAACTTATTTTGCATCTATTTAATCATCTGTGAAATGAGGATAATAAAACTTACTTTCAAGTTGTCCTAAAGATTTAATAATATGACATGAGTAAAAATGTCTAATACACTCATTAAGTAGTAATTCTTTTTTTTCTTCTTCCCCCCACCCCATTATAAGTTTAATTCAACCACTGTTTTACCTTTAGATGGATTACATGTAAGGACCCGATTTTAATTTTTATCCCACATCTGGTTCCTGTACCCAGCTCTGTACTATATCTATTTCTAAAGCTTTGTTGCTTTTTGCCATTTAAAACATAAATGCTTATTTTAAAAATATATGTGATGACAGTATACAAGTCACTTAAATCTACTTCAGTTAATTCTCGTAACAGTTTTTCAAAATAGGTATTATTTATCTTTAATCTATAAATGAGGAAACCAAGATTAAAAAGGCTAAGTGACTTTTATAATACCACAAAGGCTAAGAAAGGTTAAGTGGCTTCTATAATACTATAACATGAGTAAGTAGCAATTCTGGGAATTGAACCCAGGTTTTCCAATTTCAAGCTTAGTGACCTTTCTCCTTTTCCATCCTGGCAGAAATTTACTTTACATAGTTTTCCTCCTTTCTCTCTTTAATATACTTCTATAATGTCCATGTTAAACCGAATATTTTGCCCTAGTCAGCTTCCTCTTTCTGCTTTCCTCCAGGAACCTGGCGAAAACTCTGCTTGTTTCTGTAGACAGGAATCTTTAATCATAGTTATGTTGAGGTATTTAACAGACTTTTAACTGGCAAAAAATATGTCAAGCCATGGTATTTAAGCCAATTCAAAAGGAAAAAAGTGCTTCTCAATTATACGAAATAACTTTTTGGATAAATGGCAGAATATTGTATTTTTAAAAAACACAACAATTTAGGATGCCATATGAGTATTATCTACAAAGAAAATACATTAAATCAATGGTGGTAGAAAGAACATAACATTTTTTTACAAATAACACTTAAAATTAGCAAACTTGCAAATAAGGTTGTGGCAAATATTATTAAGTAAGTAACCAGGCATAAGCTTCAGGGAAGAATAAAGAATGTACAATATGGAATTAGAATGTGTGTGTAACGCGTGTTTTGATCACCTCTGTATGGCTTCTGCATAGTTTTTGTTAAAGAAATGTAGCCTAGTCCTATAGTCATTGGGAACAAAAAAATGAATGAAAGAGAATAAGAGAATGATAAGGGGAAAAAAGAGAGAGAAAGAAAAAAAGAAAGACAGAGGGAGGGAGGGAAGGAATGAAGGAGGGAAAATAAAGGAGAAAGATAAGAAAGAAACTAAGCTATTGAAGGAACATCCTCATCAGGAACAGCATGAACAGAACTGGATTACTGATTATATCAGTATCTATGATTTTTTGAGCATTCTATACACTGGGGAAAATTTATATATAGATATATTAATAAATAACATATCACTAAACTTTCTAAAAATTCTGAAAAATAGATTTTATTATCTTCATTTCTAATAAACCTATAAAATATGCTTCATTATTTTAGATAAGAAAATAGTCTCAGTGAAGTTTAATTATTTACCTAAAATCTCACCATACATTGCCAATGCAGTGATTTGGAGCTTCCTCTCTGTTTATTTAAAATGAATGTTTTTGTATAACAGACAATCTTTCCACTAAAATAAATAATGCATCCCTTAACAAATAGTAGGAACACTAGGAACTTTTCTTAAGTCATTAAATATTAAAGCATATTATTTCTAAGTATCTTTATTATAAATATTCTTTTTAAAAAATAATATCCTAATAATGTTAGTAGCAAGAAATTATAAAAGACTATGAAAGTCACCTTTGGCTGAAAGAAGAGACTGTACATTTGATTCCTTACTACCAAACCACACAATAAACTGTAATGTTATGGAATACAAAAAAAGCAGAAAGTCAGTGATTTCAGCAAATAGGACAGGAGAGAAAATAAACAAATAAAATGAGTACTTCTCTCCACTCATCACCAAAATGTTTAGTTTCAGACATTCCTATTTTGAACCCTGAGAATAGGTTTTTATAAATATAATTTATAAGTAAACTCTGGAACATCCACAGGATTGGATTGCCAAACCATGAATATGATCATAGAGAAGGATCATTAAAACAATAGAAAATTGTTAGTAATATGTTGAGTTAAAAATGGCAAAGTACTAAAAATACAGACTGTAACCCCAACTATGTCTAAATTTTTTTAAATTATATGCATAATAGACAAATTGATAATAGTTTGAAAAGATATAAACAAAATATTAACAGAGGTTATATCAGGATAATGTAGTTATGCATAATTTTAAATTTCATTTTGTGATAGTTTGAATTTTCTAAAATGTATATATAAATTAATTTTGTGTAACAAAAGACAATAAAGCTTATATCAAAAGTCAATGTTTACTCAGTTCTATTTTGGATGCTGATCATTTAGATATGGCTCATGCATTTCCTTCAGTCGGGGAGATGCCACCACCAACTGACTGACAAGGAAAATAAAAAGAAACTCTTTTTTCAAAATAAATAAATAAATAAAGGAGTCCCTTTTTGGTTGTCAGTATGATCACATCAGACTCTAAGACCCATGGAGAGAGATATTTCATTTAGACTCTTTGCTGCGCACAGAGCTACCGGAGCTATGCACACAATTATGATCATTGACAGTCACTCAATCTCTTTCTCTCTCTTCTGTGCCATTGCTGCCCTGTGCTGCCTCAGCAGCATATTTAGGTTTTCAGTTGTCAATCATGATTCTTTTATATTCCTGCAAAATCATAAACATTCATAATATAAAAAGATGTCTGGTGGGACAAAGTTTTTGCTGGACAACTGCATTCCTTTCCCATGTGAGTCACTCTGCAAATGTCTAATATACCAAATGTTCCATAATCCAATCAAAGCAAGTTTCCTTGTTTTAGTTTCCATGTAATAAATTTCAAACACTCAGCTCCTTTTTGAAGAATATTCAACGATTGCTGCACAACTTCCTGAGACAGTCTGAGATTAAACCAGGAAACCAATCAGAAAAAAACAAGATCCCCTTTGCCCTTCTATATCAAAACACTACAATCCATTCTCTAACTGTCCCCAGGAGTAAAATCTTCATTAACCTGAAATACACACATTGCCATAAATCAAAGCAAATATCTATCTCTGCTTTGCACATTCTGTTTTAGGCTGAGTGATCAATCTCACTTACCACTTTCCCAAAGAAAATAGCTGTGTTTTGTTTTGGTTTTTTTCAGTGTTTCAAATGTAATTTTCAGAGAATTTGAAAGCTGAAGAAAAGCAAAATAAGTACTTGATTAGCACTGTAATGAATAGGCTTTTAGTGAACTTAAAATTAAATCCTAAGTACAGTGTGTGCATATGTGTGTCTCTGTGCGTGCATGTGTCTGTGTATACTTTCCCTTCATAAACCAAAATGACCTAGGAGATATTTACTATCCAAGAGATCAACTTTGAAAGAAATCTCTGGAAGATAACCTGAGGAGTGTTTTAAGAATTCTTACTTAGGGAATGAAAAATAGATCGTTTCAGGAAGTTCTCATCCCACTGCCAAGGCCAGTTGACCAGATAGATATGTGGCTGGCCATGTCGACTAATAAAGTCTGGAACTAGATTGTGCCCTTGGAAGTATATTAACTGTTCACCTTTTAGTTTCACTACCAGATTTCTTCATACACACACTTCTTACGAAGTTGAACAATTTACTATACCTGGAATTGTGTGAATTGTTAACCTTAATTGACAATGGGAAATATTCATTTTATTCTGGAATTTTGTTTCTTTTTTTTCAAAGAATTAATCAAATATACACAAAATCAACAACAACAAAAAAACTTGTCAACTTCATAATTTAATTTTTTGTGTGCTTAGTCTTATATTTACAGATTCAAATGCAGTGTTTTAATACAAGACTGCTCCTGAAAAAATGAGCCAAATATTCATAATGCTATTTATTTATTGTTCAAAATAAATGTTTCAAATTTCTGATGTTTTTAAGTACAAAACGATTAGTGTACAATGTATTCCAATAAGTGTTGTGAACAGAAGCAGTTAGGACTTTGATTATATGTCTCATCTCAGAAAATCACCTTCAGAAACCTAGAGTGCCCTAACTTGAGAATAGGGCACTATTTAAA
Organism: Pteropus vampyrus; assembly: GCF_000151845.1. Taxonomy (NCBI): domain Eukaryota; kingdom Metazoa; phylum Chordata; class Mammalia; order Chiroptera; family Pteropodidae; genus Pteropus; species Pteropus vampyrus. The sequence continues at coordinate 216,976 of NW_011888914.1, forward strand.
TTACATTAAAAACGCAAGGAAAATGTAGTTACAAGGTAAAAATGTAAGAGTAGTAATTACGTGGTCTATGTTAGGGCAAAGGCATGAGACAGAGTCACAGAATGAAACTCGATTAGCAGAGGTTATAAAAAGAAATAAAGAAACACTTATTCTAAGTGCCTGAGAATCAAAAGAATGTCACTGAAGAGTATAAGTCCACTATTTAATAGGAAAAGGGAAAATTACAGACTACGAGAAGGCCAACGCATTTAATTGCTCCTTGGGTTATTCTTTTCTAAATACTAATAATTGTAAAAGGTTGCTTAATGTGATAATAGTTACCAAGGTTGAAGAGATCAAAAGGCAATGTCAGAAAGTAATAGATTGAGGTGAGTAAACATTACTGTGAATGTATTAATGGTATCCTGAGATGTAGCAAAGAAGAAAATGCATCTAATGCTGAGGTGACTCTGAGATTATTGGATGATAAAAATAAATAGAAAATATATATTTCTATTTCAGTGGTCAAAAGACAAAACATTAAAGTAAAATCTTTAAAATTGATAATTGTAAAATTATTCAATTAAAAATGTTTGTTAAATGTCTATCATATTTCTAGGATAGACTATGAACTGCAATGAATCTCTAATACAAATATGACTTATCTCTACTCAAGAGGATTCATTGCAGCTTTGGCGAGTAGCTAATATATGTGTATGTAGTAATTAAGAACAGTTATGATGAATATGTAAACAGTAATGAAGATATTCTAATCCATATATGACCAATGATCTATGATATCAAATTATTTTACTAATATAACACTACTGATAACTCTAACCATGTCAACATTCAGAGAGTTGAATGATTCTATTCTACATTCTAATACTGTTGCAAAATTTTTTTCAAGAGAGATTTTTGCAGGGTTCAATTCCCTAAGAAAAAATATGTGTAAATAAATATATATTGATGGACTAGAACAGATAAATATACATTCTGACTTTCTCAGATCACAAAATTCTATATTAAAAAATAATAAGCAGATGCTTTTTTAACTTCACATATCTATATTCCTTTAAACTATTCAAAGAATCAAGAATCTTAAAATGAACTTCAAAAAATATGACCCAACTATCAAACCTTATAGGGGATCAATGTATATATGTTTTTAAAAAATAACTCTTATTTAATTACCTATAAAACTTTAGACCAACAATTAATAATTGTGTATTTACAGCACTTCTAAAACTTCTTCAGCTTACTATTTACATATAGCCTATAACTGAGAGCAAAGCCAACCATGAGAATAATAAAAAACAGTGTTTTGGTATCTTATGACTACAGCAAAATAAATCAAAAAGTCTCTGGTACAATGAAATTGAAACCTCTGTAATCTTGGATAACCTATAAATAAATAAAAATAAATGTAGAAGTAAAAACAGTTGCTACTTTCACCAAAAGCAGTGTCACTGTTATTTTAAAAATTATGCAAGACTTTAAAGAGTAAAATATACAAGAGGAAATAGTATGAACAAATCAAAATCCAGTAAACAATTAGATAAGACAAGACTTCTCAAGTAGATAGTTTTATAGGTAAGTTGTTTTCTACTTCTAATAACACTAATGAGTAGCATTAATCTGAGTAAATAGGTGGTTTAACTTAATAAATGTTATTAAAATACATTTTATTTTTCTCAAATTATGTAAAAATTTTATGCATATTAATTAACTTATAAAAATTAAGAAATCTCTTTTAAAATCCCCAAAACATTCAACAAAATGTTGGCAAACCAATTTCAGCAATACATTAAAAGGATCATACACCAAGATCAAGAGAGATTTATTCCAGAGATGCAAGAATGTTTCAACATCTGCAAATCATTCAATGCGATGCACCACATTAACAAAATAAAAGATAAAAATCATATGATTATCTCAATAGATGCAGAAAAACCATTCAACAAAAATCATAATCCATTTATAATAAAAACTCTCAACAAAGTGGATATAGAGAGAATATACCTGAACATAATAAAGGCCATAAATGACAAGCTCACATACTCAATGATGAAAAGCTGAAAGCCTTTCCTCTAAGATTAGGAACAAGATGAGGATGATCAGTCACACTACTTCTACTCAGTATAACACTAGAAGTCTTAGCCAGAGCAATTAAGTAATAAAAGGAAATAAATGTCATCCAAATTGGAAAGGAAAAAGTAAATTGCCACTATTTGCCAATGACATGTTATGTATAGAAAACCCTAAAGACTCCATCAAAAAACAATTAGCACTATTAAATGAATTCAGTAAAGTTGCAGGAGATAAAATCAATACCCAAAAATCTATTGCATTTCTATACACTAATAATATAAATAAAGAAAACAATCCATTCACAATTGCATCAAAAGAATAAAATTCATAGGAATGCATTTAACCAAGGAGGTGAAAAACCATATATTTAAAACTACAAGTCATTAATGAAAGCAATTGAAGAAGACACAAATAAATTAAAAGATATTCCATGCTCATGTATTGGAGTAATAAATATTGTTAAAATGTCCATATTACCCAAAACAATCTACAGATTCAATGCTATCCCTATCAAAATTTCAATGGCATTTTTCAAAAAAAAAAAAGAAAAAAAAGAAAAAAAAATCTTAAAATTAGTATAGAACCCAAAAGCCAAAGCAATCTTGAGAAAGAACAAAGCTGGAGGCATCATGCTCCCTGATTTCAAACTATATTACAAAGCTATAGTAATTAAAACACTATGGTATTACCATAAAAACAGACACATAGATTAATGGAACAGAAGAGACAGCCCAGAAATAAATTTATGCACATATGATCAGTTAATTTACAACAAAGAAGGCAAGAATATGCAATGGGAAAAGGACAGTCTCTTCAATAAATGATGTTGGGAAAACTAGACAGCCACATGCAAAATAATGAAACTAGACCTCTATCTTACACCATACAGAAAATTTAACTCAAAATGAATTAAAGACCTGAAATCGTAAAACTATGTTAAAAAACATAAGTGGTAACCTCCTTGACATAGATCCTGGTGATGATTTTTTTTAAATCTGAAACCAAAAGCAAAAATAAATAAGTGGGACTAAGTCATACTAGAGAGCTCTCTACAGCAAAAGAAATCATGAACAAAATGAAAATGCAACCTACTTAATGGGAGAAAATATTTGCAAATTATGTATTTGATAAGGGGCTGATATTTAAAGTATATAAAGAGCTCATACAACTCAGCAAAACAGAAAATCCAATTAAAAAACAGGCAGAAGATCTAAATAAGCATTTTTCCAAAAAAGACATACAGATGACCAGCAAGTACATGAAAAGATGCCCAACATCATTAATCATCAGAAAAATGCAAATTAAAACCACACTGTCACCTCACATCTGTTAGAATGGCTCTCGTCAACAAATTAAAAAATAATAAGTGCCGGTGAGGGTATGGAGAAAAGGGAACTCTTATACATTGCTGGTGGTAATGTAAATTTCCATTATGGAAAACAGTATGAAAATTTCTTAAAAAATTAAAAATAAAACTAACATATGATCCAGCAATTCCACTTTTAAGTATTTATCTGAAGAAAATGACAACACTAACTCTAAAAGATATGTGCACCCCCAGGCTCATTGCAGTATTACTTATAATAGCCAAGGTATGAGAACAACTTAAGTGTCTCTCAATAGATGAATGAATAAATTGTTACACACACACACACACACACACACACACACACACACACACACACACACACAGAGGGATATTTTTCAGCCATAAAGAATAATGAAATATTGTCATTTGCAACAACATGGATGAATGAATGAACCTCATGGGCATCATGCTAAATGAAATAAGTCAGACAGAGAAAAACAAATGATCTTTCTTATATGCAAAATCTAAAACAAACAAACAAAAACAAACAAGTTCTTAAGTATATTTATTTTTGAAATTTCTTTTTTTACCCTAAAAAATTTTTCTGATTTTTAAAATCAAATCCTCATGGCATATTAGAAATAGAAAAAATCATTTAATGGTGAACTACTCAAAGCAGCTCCATTATAATTAGGAGAAAAAGTAGCAAGGCAATCACTATTACTGCTATTTAAAATTATTCTGTGTATTCTAGCCAACATATGGTTCTTATTGGCTGAACCTGTCGCATTTAGTTGTAGTCTTTATTGATTGATTGATTGATGTCTAAATCGTCTCAACTTTGGCAACTGGTCACTCTTTCTATTTGTCTTCTGTGTCATTTTGACTTGGCCATATTAGTTTTTGAACATATTTGCTTTCTGCCTCAAAAAGCTGTTACATACCCATTTCATACAGTCTTGTCTTAAAATTGTAATCAATCATTTCTCCAAGAACTCTAGTACTTCTACTGGAGAATGGTAAACTGGTATTGTTTCTTTCATATTTTTATACACACACACATCACTAATGTTTCTTACTATGTGTATTCTAATTTTTAGGAATGTAATAATGTTTTATTAAATATATTTATACTAATTTCTTAATAGATCATCTTTAGTTCCCTCTCTTTTCAGACTCTACTGAATCACAATAAGTTCCTATATTTCTTCCCTAGTATCGCATTTAGACTGATTACCTTTAGTCTCAGGTTACATCTGTGAAGTAATAATCAGGGAGCTTATTCTACTTTCCATGGAATCGCCCCATTCTATGCTTATACTTGTTGCAACATTAATTCTGTCATCTCTATGCCTACTACCTAGTCCTAGGTATAAAGTTAAATTTATTATATGCTCATCAATACTATCATGGCAAAACTTCATCAGTTATTTCTCTTGGATAGCTGAATCCTATTTTCTAGTTGGTTCTTCATAACAGTCACATGGGAACAACATTCTCGAAGTTCCTCCATGTCCATAAATGTTTACCTATAATCAAAGAACTCTAGCATCAATACTACAATATCTTAATAATTTTGCTTTAATATAACTTTTAAT
>NW_011888914.1:222947-233167 GCF_000151845.1 Pteropus vampyrus
GTTCCTCCATGTCCATAAATGTTTACCTATAATCAAAGAACTCTAGCATCAATACTACAATATCTTAATAATTTTGCTTTAATATAACTTTTAATATATGATAGGTTATGTCTTTTAAAACTTTTATAGCAATCTAACTGGCAAAGATGCATCCATGTTATATGGGAAAGTATAAGAGCACGAATAAAAAATTGCTTTCCCTATTTTTGACACTTGGACTTAGATTTATGCTCTTGGCTTCTCAATGAAAACCCTTGACACACACAAACACACACACACACACACACACACACACACACACACATACACACACACATACTCTAACACTTGCCCCAGAACTTTGCCACAATTTTCAGAGATTTTATATAATATTTCTGATAACTTGATATCTTACTTGATAGACATTATTATTTTTCCCATTTTACAGATGAGAAAACTGAAGTTAATTAATTTTAAGGAAATTGACCATTAGATTATGTTTTTCAGATATTATATATTTCAGAACATCCAATATTACTTGCCTATGAAGAACACAAAAATTTGATCATCAGTTACTTACTTCTTATAAAAAGTCATTATTATGGATCATGGTGAAATCTGTTATAAATCAATAATAATGGACTATGTAGAGGAGGTTGTCAAAGCACTTCCATACTTCCGAATCATGATATACTTGTGAAGCTTATTCTTTAGTTTGATGCTACAGTCATGGACTATTTTCATCAAACTGTCCTGCATTATATTCTAAGTGATTATTCTTGTTGAAAAATGTATCCTATCTCTGATTACCTCATATATAGTTGTGCTCTCTGCCCTTGCTTTTTGATAGCAATTTATCTAGGAATGCTTCATGTGAAGTTATACTTAAATAATTTTAAAAACTTCTTCCCATGTCTTTGAGGTGATATAATCAAAGTGAAATTGTAAAAGATTACTTATTGGAGATGAATCCCTTCAAAAAAATTCCTGAAGTGTGCCTGAAAGAACTCCTTACTGCAGACTCACTAGTGCATCGAATTTCAGTAAAATAACTAGTATAGAGCTGGTATGCTCATCAAAATATGAGGAATTCCAGCAAAAAGTTTCACTAGCATACAACAGACCAAAGTATATTAAAAAGTGTTTCTACTAAAAAGTATAGCTTGAAATTAAATGTACTGACTATAAGAGTTACTCAACTACTCTTTATATGAGTACATATCCAATTTACATTTCTTCACTTCATATGACCTTTTCTTCCATAATAGAAATTGTATAATGAGTGAAATTATTGTTATGTACTCATAATAATTCAGGCAAGTGCTATACGTTCTGGATCAGTTGAGGAAAATAAAAACATTTCAGTCCTTGATTTCCCTTAAGATAACACCCAATCATTGTCTAATGACCGAGTGCTTTGTTTCCCTTTTTATCACTACTTATTAAAACTACTTACCGATAGTGGATTTGACAACATGAATTTGTCCTCTTTCTTTATTATATAATCCATTAGTAAACCAGATTTTTTAATAATACTTATTATTAATTATTACTAAACATCATTCTACTCAAATTAATCACAATACACTTCTTTATTATCAAACCACATGAATCATCCTAAATTTATCATATCCCTTGAATCCACCTTTTTAAAAAAATAAGAGTCCCTCAAAAGACAAAATATTCTTGTTACTGCTGACATTAACCCAAAACTCACAAGTAAATAAAAATAGATACATAAAAAATAAACATGCCTAGAAAAAATTCAGTAAGCCCTATTTGTACATAAGATGATATTGATGATAATGATAATGATGATGATGATAACAATAATAGTAATAATTTGTTCACCACTTGTTCTGTCTTACTGATAAACAAATTGAGATAGTTACATGACTTATCGAATATATCATGTACCTAATTAGTGGAAGGGTTTGGAAGAAAAATCAACTTTAATTCAAAAACTGTATCATTATGCTATTATGTCTCAATATAAGATCAGAAGGTGAGGTCTTATCAAGGAATGGAAGCCTTGAGTGACAACAAAAGTATATCTTGGCCTTGTGCACATAACCTTTATAAGAACTATCAAATACAGAGTATGTTCTTATCTACTGCCATAAAGGTGACTAGAATAAGGTATATCAGCTGTACATTATTTTAAAAATGCAAAAAATAACCAAAAAACTGTTGGACCTGTCAGGGTCTCATGTGTTTGGTAGTGTTAGGAGAGGGGGGAATCTTTCTTTCCTAGATGAAGAAAAAAAGAAAGAAAATAAAAAGAAAAGGAAAATAGTTGTAAACCCTTATACAGATGTACCAATGCTTAAATGCAGTGTTAGTTTTATTATAGACATGGCTTTTAAGCCTAGACATGGTGTTTGACATATCAGAAGCAGATTTAAGCTCTTCCGTGCTCTGTTAAAATTAGTATTGTGGCTCCAGCAGAGACCCAACAGACTATGGGGTTTACCAATCATGACATGTATTTGAAGGTGTAGGTTACCAAAACACATTTCCTCTCCCAAGAATATCTTTTGGCATCTAAGGAAACCCACCACAATGGGCCCTCCATCATATTCACAGGTGTCTCTTGGTCATAGTAATATTTAAAGAGAGAGGACAATCTTTACAATTAACAAATTATAAAGCACTCAGTGCCCACCATATGGACCAACTCTCTGCCCTTGTCTTGGAATACCAGTACGACTATCTCTAATCTCCTTTCACATGGATATAGCTAAAAACACTTTTAGTACCTGTTCCCACATAGTCAGTAAACTAAATTGGCTCCCTGCACATGCCACCAGATTAGAAGCCAGAAAGCATACACTCCAGAAAAGGTAATATTTTTACCTTCTAGTAGAGTGTCTGGTTTTCATTAATCAGACTTCACACTGTATTTTTCCAATGTAAATTTTAACTAAAGAATTAACATCCTTCATTTTGACTAGAGCATTAAGTACAATTAAGAATTTCAGAATATGTCCAAGCATTTTATTTTTAAAAAAGCAAAAAAAAAGACAAATCTGAGATTCTTTGGAATTTATTCATGAGTGACACACTTCTATAATTCAAGATTTAACAAAGAATAAAGGTACCAGGAGCTAATCTGGATACATGGCTAAAATGGCTTCTTGAAGCTTGGAAAACATGATGGCCAAAAGCAAAAAGAGAGGTCAATGTGAAATTTGCTTTGGCAGAGTATTGAGGAAGGGATTAAGGGGTTCAGAGAGGTTGACATGCTATAATGAATTTATTATATATTATCAGTGAACCCTATATGCTGCCTATGCTTACCAGGAGGACCTAGAAGATACTTCTTTCACTAAAAAAATAAGGAATGATCAAGTGGTAAAGGCACTGGCATTACTGGGAAACTCATCTGTTACCTTTTCTTTGGTAGGTCACAGTTGATGGTAGGGAAGTTGGCTGGTGGCAAAAAAAAGGATACAATTCTGGAATAGCACAAATCAGATGATAGTGACTAACTGCCAGAGACGAGGTTTTCATAATTGCCATAATAGGCAATAAATCCAAAATGGTAACCAAAGGTCCTGACTTACAGGGCTCTGTGTGGATGGCTAATAGACTATGGTGTCCTATGAGTGAGAAATACGGATTGCCAACAAGGGTATCATTGACCTATATAATTACAAAGATCAAGTGAGAGTGAGCTAAAAGTCAGTTTAGCTGATGAGATTGAAAAACCTATTGCCTCATCCAGTTTGTGTGTGAGTGGACACAAAGGCATAAATCTTTTGTCAGTGCTGACGAATACCTATTTAGCAAAGAAGAGACACTAAATAACAAGGATAAGATGACTCATTCAATGAAGGTCAGACGACTTTCGTCCTTAACGATTCCATGCTCATATAAGGGACCCATAAACAGAGCCATTGGTGCTCTGGCCAATGAAATAAGAGTAGAAGTGACGTGCCACCTCTGAGCAGAAAGCTATTATGTTTTCTGCTATCTTGCTTTTTAGCCTCTTCATTAGCATGGCAATATTCTTGAAAGGAGCTGCTGTCACACTAAGTTCCAAGGTGATAATCAGGAGACAGAGAGAGAGAAGGGGATACAGCTGACCAATGATGGACATATAGTCAAAAAATAAACCATTGTTATTTTTAAAATCACTGAGGTTTTTTTAGGTCTTTTGCATTGCTTAATCTATCCTGACTGATATAATTGTCGATACTGAGTAATTATAATAATAATTTATCAAAAAAAGAAGAATTAACTATTCAATTGTATAACTCATAATTCTCAGTGCTTTTCACATGGATCTGATGTTCCTCTGACAGGGACACAGACAGCAGGACCTGCACATGTTTGGGGACCATGACTTGATATCTCTTGTTATAAAAAAATGAGTTTGTTTTTCTTGTAGAGAGTCTAAGTGTGCACAGGACTCATTTCAAGAGCTATTCTTGACAGATGTTCAGCCAAGTTAAGTAATAGCTTCTTTATCACCATGTACAATGGGCTACCTATGTAATAGCGCTTTCAATTTCAATATATGACACCTCAAATGAATTCATGAGGCAATAAGTTAGTAATTTTCAACTTTTGCCTTCAAAATTTCATAAGGGAGGAAGGACGGAGAAGCACATTCATTGCAGATTATATTTCTGGGTCTAAATCAGAATCTTCACCACTCATTGACTGTCATTGTGAAGAAATATTCCATTTCCTATCAATCTGCAGCATCTTTATAGACCTATCATTATCACTAATGCAAATGCAGGTTCAAGTCTGCTTTAACCACATAGGGAGCTGCTTATTTGAAAAAAAAAAAACATAACAAAATCTACAACATTAATGTAGTGGGTAGTTCACATTTTCGATATTGAAAAGACAGTTTCCTACCACAGGTAGAAATAGCGGTGACAATAATAATAAATCTCTTTCTTTACAAATATGAAGAGCCTGATGAATTTGGTGTAGAACTGAACCTGTAGTCCCAAGAGTTTATACTGTTGTTAGTGCCGTGGCAGCCCACAGGCAATTGAACATACATTAATGTTTGTAGTAAAACCATTGATTCTTGTGTGTATTTCATGGCAGAGAAGCATTAATTCAAGGAGTATTCCTGACAGGTGTACCCAAGAATTGAATATACAGAGAAACACAGACTTTAAAACATAGACTTTAAAACACAGACTTTAAAGCATAGAAATAACCCCTTCCCTTACTTCTAGTGAATCACTACTGTATATTAATTAGCCTATCATTTTTTCCTAGAGGTGAGGTGATGGGAATAGACATTTATCTTGGGCCAGATCCCCACAATTGCTTATATAAATATTGCCTTCATTAGTCTAAGAGACTGTGAATCACAGTGTACCTTCTGCAAATTTTTTTCTCCATCACATCTCTTGCTAGCTCTGGATCAAAATCGGTTGGTTTAGAAAAATCAAAAAATCTGATTGTCAGACTTTCAGAGAGTAATAGTAGTCAATTTCTACTTGCACATTGCCTGAATTAAAGGAATAATATTTTGCTCATCTAGTCATAAGTTTATCACTTTAGCCATTATGTTGCCTTTGGAAAGACATGGAAAGATTGGTTTACTGATAAATTCTCAATATTAGTCTTTAAAATGCCCATTAAAAATGTCTATGAGTGATTTTTAGCATATTATGAGATATATCATTGTGCTGGTGCCATTTTTTAGTATCACAGGCTATCTGGTGGTTTCCTCTAATTAAGATACCTATGTATGCCTACTCTTCTTTCCAGATATTTAATATAAATATTCTTTAGAGTCAGCGTTAATAGCATTTCCAGATACCAAGTATTACATATTCCTTACTACAGCCATGAAATTACTTATTTTGTCAAGGATCTCATGGTGTCCACATAGATATTTAAATTCTTGCATGCCCAACGGGTGGCGAAAACACTAACTTCATGAGTTTGAAATTATTACCCATGCTCCTCTAAGAAGAGGACTAGCGAAAGATATTTTGGCAATTAGAAATTACTAGACAATTAGAAGAGCAGCTGCAATAGAGTGAGTAATCATAGCAGAAGCTTTCACCCAACAACACTCTTTCCAATAACAGGAAAAGTCTAACAGAGTTAGTTTACGAGAAGAGACAAATTAAATTCATATACTATAAAAAAATTATTTTATCATTTTTTCTGAATTAATTTAGTGTTTTAATACGATATTGTATCCTACTGCATGTCATATCTGTCGCATATTAAAATGGTCAGTTTTTGCATTTTGATATGATTATAATTAAGTAGCTTTATATAATTGAAAAAAGTCAGAATGTTTCCAAGCATCCTCATGAGAATTGACTAATAATTTATTAAAATTTAGAATTCTATATCCCAATTCCTTCACATATTCTTTTTCAATTAAGTCTTTATTTTCAAAATTACTATCGTGCCCTTTCTGAAAAGAAAGAAATCACCAAAAATTATAAATATGAAGTTTTGAATCATAGTTAGAAAGTAATTCTATTTTAAAAAATTAAGTGTGTACTAACTGTCCTCTTTGAAACTCTATAACATTTTTCACAAGTATTCACCTTCTTATCAGAAATATGTTTATAACACAACATATTGATCACTACAACTATTTAAAACTGTTTATTTTGAAAAAATAAATATTTATGCAATAGAAATAAACTTTTTTATTAGTATTTTTCAAAAATATCCAACCAAAGGTGATATTTAGTTTGGTCAACTGTCAAATATTTGGGTAATTTTTGAATAATTTTTATTAGTTATTTTGATTAACACTGAAAAAAATTTGTATGCTTATTACTCTTTTTCTGTAATTGTTAATAAAATAATTGTAATTACATATATTGATTATTTACAACTTATCATGCTTGGTATGGCAATATGCCTCCTTAACAGAATGAATATTAATAATCTTAGCTAAAGTTTATTCTTACTATCTAACAAGCATAACCTCATGTGATTTTGTTAAGCAGGTATATGGGTCTAGAATAGAAATTGTTTGTATGTAGATGTCCATAAATCTAAATGATAATCAATATTTTTCTTCTTAAAACAATAAAATCATTTCCATTTAAATCAGCCAAGGAAAAACAACTTACTCTTTAGCAAACCATGGTATAGCCTCAGATACAACCATAATAACTTTTTGTAGTAACTGTTAAGTATTGTGTAGACTATATTAGTGGAGGTGCAGTTTGAAAAACAGAAATGATATCTTCACATTTAATGCTTTTTACTTGTACTAAAGGATTACACTTATTTAAAAAAATTTTTTTTTCCTCGGAACTTCTTAAGCCATTCTCAATTTCCCTCTGGATTTCTCCACTTGAGGAGAATTGACAGAAGTATTTCATATTCTTGTTCTCATATCTGTTCTTCCCATCAAGAAGGGCAGGTTGACTGACTGAGCTGTGCCATTTATCAAGATTGTCAAGGAATGAGTGAGCAGTGCATTTAGATGTAACCTGCTCCTCTCTTATCCATAAAAAAATTTATTTAAACGTCCTTATTGTTATTGGATAACTAGTACAAACTTAATGATTGATTTTCTTATTAATGCCATATGCGTTGTTTATATTTTCATTAAGAGCATAATATTAATTTTAAGGTACTAATGAAAATATTTTAACACTATATGTGGCAAAATGTATGATCAGTTAAAGTCTTTTTTCCCCATTCAATCTATAATGGCAATTTCTATGATAAGAAAATAAAATATTTTTATTTTGAAATTTAAAAATCATAGTTAATATATTGTGATTAGGAACATTATTAAGTTTATATTGGTAGTGGTATTTGTGGAATATTTGAAATTGGAGACTTCCTCTTAAATATAATTTGTCCACAAGTAGCTACAAAAAAAAAAAAAGTTAACTAAGAAATGCTTAAATAAGGATCTCAAGAACAATTGCTTCCCAAGTAATAGATCAGCTCAAATTAATTTATCAATTTCTATTTTGAACATTGGTTAGTTTACCTGTTAGTAAGTGGGAACCTTAATTAAAAATTCTGAATATTCTTAAAGCAGTCCATATATCTGAGTGGATAGGAAGTTTATTTGCAGTTATAGAGCCCCTTGATTCCATTCCAAGAGGATATGAGCTTGACAAAATTTCTATGACTGTATATTTTTTAATTAAAAATATTTTATTATAAATAACATAAAAAGGTGTACAGAACATGTACAGTTAAATGAATAAATCATAAAATAATTACTCATGCAATCTCCACCAAGGTCAAGAAATTGGCAATTGCTATAGATGGTAGGCAACTTCTAAGATAGACCTCAGTGACACCTGCCTCTCTTGTAAGCCCAAATCTAAGTGACTTTCTTCTAGCAAAAACAGAACAAAATGAAATGACTCATAGGTGACAGTATGTCACTTCTGAGATTAGGTAATAAAAAGACAGTGGCTTCTCTCTTGGTATCTTCTCTCTTGTTCTTTTTAAAATCACTCACGTTGATGGAAGGCAGCTGCAAAGTCGTGAGGCAGCCCTGGGGAGAGACCCACATGAGTGAGCTTGGAAGCAGATTTCACAGGCCTGCCATAACCACATCAGTAATCAGGAATAAGATACTTTAGGCCTGGTCAGGTTTGAAAGAGAACTGTCCTGGCTGACATTTTAATTCACCCTCATGAAAAACATTGAGGCAGAGGCATCCAGCTAAGTCATATTCTGATTCCTGACACAAAGAAACTGAAATAATAAATATCTTTTTTATTTTAAATGCTAAGTTTTGAAGTAATTAGTTATGCGGTAATAAATAAATAATGCTATCACCCAAAAGCCCTTTCATGTCCCTTCCTAATTATTTCCTTTCTCTCTTCTCCCGTTCCCAAAAGTAACCACTATTTCTACTTCTGACACAATAATTTTGCTTTCTCTGCTTTAGAACTCTATGAATTCAACAATACAATTTATGTTCTTTAGTGTCTGGCATCCTTTGCTCCACATTATATTTGTGAGATTTATATTCATCAATGTATAGTTTCAGTTTGGGGCTCTAATGGTTCTTTGTTGTGAAAATTTTAATGCATGTCTCTTGATGCTCACATGTATGTATTTCTGGTTAGAATAAACCTTTACTTAGAACTTCTGCATCAAAAAGTACACATATCTTCAATGTTGGTATATAATGATGAACTGTTTTCTGAAGTGGTTGTACCAATTTACACTCCCAACAGCAGTGCATTACAGCTCCCACTGTCCCACATCCTCACCCAACTTTGATTTTTTTATATTTAAAATTTTAGTCCTTCTTCCATGGGAGTAGTGGTATTTTAGGGTGTCTTTAACCTACATATCCTGATGACTGAGGTGGTTAAGCATCCTTTGAATCTATTTGTCTCTGCCACCTATTCCGTGGATATGTCCTTTCCTTATTAATTTGTAGTAGTCATTTATAAATCCAACAGAAATTAATTTTTATTTAAGTGCAAGGTGTCAGATTTCATTTTTTTTTCCCTCGTGGATATACAGTTGATACAAGATAATTTATTGGAAAGACCACCTTTGCCTTTGGCATTGTGGTGTCACTTATGTCATAAATCAGGTGACCACGTATGTGTGGTATGTTTCTGGAATATTGGTTTCATTTCATTGGCTTATATTTCTGTTCCTATACCAATACACACTGACTTAATTACTATAGCTTTATAATAGGTCTTGGGTTTTGATATCTGATAGTGTAGGTTATCCAATTTTATACTTCCTCTTCAAACTTTGGTCCTTTGTAGTCCCATATTTATTTTTTAATCATTTTATATCAATTTCCCCTTAAAAAATACGTCTCATAATTCTGTTTGGGATTGTGTTGAATCCTAGATAAGCTTAGAGAAATTTGAGATATCCACAATAATTGGTTTTCCATTTCAAAGTATATTCCCTTGATTCTTTTTAGAGATTTAATCTTTGATTTTAGTTCTTTGGTTTCCAGCTCTGTTCAGCCTTAGCATTCAAGGACATTCAAGGACAGGGAGATCAGCCATGTTTGACCTCTTTGAAATCTTCGATTATGTCAATCGAGTTTTATGCAACTCCAAAATTCTCTACTGGTAACTCTGCCTCCCTAGTAGTGTATAATTTTACAGAAGTCATTGTTTTTGCCTCGAACCTCCAACCAACAAATGCCTGCAAGGATGGCTATAGAGCCTTAGTTCTCTCCATCCCCTTGCTGCAATTTTCTCTTTTTAGTCTGTGTTGCCTCTGGAGTTCTCTGATGCCTTTAAATAAATGATTTTCTAATTTTTTCCAGG
>NW_011888914.1:233217-247235 GCF_000151845.1 Pteropus vampyrus
GGAATTGTTCTTATATAATTTTCTTGAGTATTTCTAGTTCTCCCAATGAGAAAACTCAATCATATTACCTAGTAAATATTTCTTTAACAAAATGAAAAATAATAGAAAAATTTATTAATGAGTGATTTTTACAATAAGGAAGGTATCAATTTTTAGACTTGGCAGAATAAAATAAAGTAGTCTGGTTTGGTTTGGCAGCACTTCATTTTGTTTGTGTTGTTGGTTTTAGTTTTTATGCTTTTAGCTACCGTGCCAAAGATATGCTCTGTAAGTTCAAATATTTGGAATGAATTTTTCACTTGAAAAAATGGTAGCAAGAACACATTAAACATAAGGGCTAACCCCTGTTTGAGTTCCTGTGGTCCCATTTAGAGGCATCATTTGGCTGGTCTTCTGCCAGTTTAAAAAAACAAAACAAAACAAAACATTTTAGCTTTGCACATGCTTTGCATCTACAAAACTATTTATAAAAATTTATAAAGTGTGCTCTTTAGGGACTAAAAAGTATCCCCATTTACTGTCAGTAATACTTCAGTGCAGACAATACAATTTTGTTTTATTGTTGAACATGAATGAACTGTATGAATGTACACATACCAACTCCCCCCCAAAAAAATTTGTAATTGATATTCTTAATCCATATTATTTCTGGGAATTACTATACCCTTGTTCACAATGTTTACATCCTCACAATCTCTGCATAAGTTTAAGCTCCTTCAGTTCACGAGATTTACTGATAGCTTTGAGAGTTAGTATATGCTTTCAAAATATCACATATATATCTCTGTATTAGTTATTGCTGTATAACAACTTACCACAAAAGTTAGCAGGTTAAAACAACACTCAGTTATTTTCTAAATTTCTTAGGTGAAGAATTCAGTCCTGGCTTATCTGGGTCTGTTATAGGCTACAATCCATGGGTCAGCTGTGATGTAATCATCTCAATGCTTAACTAGAAAAAAATCTACTTCCAAGTTCATTTGGTCATTCATAGGATTCAGTTCTTTGCAAACTGTTGGACCGAGGGCCTCAGTTTCTCACTGGTGGTAGACAGAAAGGAACCCTCGTTCCTTGCATATGGACCTTTCCAAGGTGCCAGCTTACTTTATAAAACCATGGAAACTGAGAAGGCAATAGAGTCTGCTAATTTTTTTTAAGATGGAAGTCACAATCTTTTGTAATCTAATCATAATCTGACATTCTAGCACTTAAACCGTTGGCTAATAGTTGGAATCTATTTACTAAGTCTAGCCTACATTCAAGGAAAGATGATTATACAAGGTCTGGAATGCAGAAAAGCTAATATAGGGATGGAAGAACTGACTGAAAATTCATATAAAACTGGGACTCATGCTCTACGTGATTAGTCATGACCGGATCAATCTTCCTGAAGCAGGTCTCTGATCATATCACTACCTAACCTAAGAAAAATGTCAAAGATCTTCTTGCCGACTATCCACAACCAGATCCCACTCTTCATTTCCAACTTTTCTCTTTCCTTTACCACTCTTCATGAATTCCATGTTCTAGCCAATGATGTTATCTTAATTCATAAGGTGACTGTTTTACATATTTGTTTGTGTTCTTCCTCTTGCCTGAAATAACATGTCCTTCTCTTGCCACAAAGTAAAGTTTGTAGCCTAGAAAAGAGAAGAAACAGTGAAGGACATATTATATTTCTCTTTGAATATTTAAAGAGATAGCACCAAACAAGCCAATGTGTAGCAGACTAATTCCCGAAAGCCATCAATGTGTAGCAGAGAATTCCCGAAAGCCAGCAAGGCTACCCAACAGTAAAATGAATTGCCTCAAAAACAGTGAGTTTTTTAATGTGTTCAAATGATGAAAAAAAATCTGTCCATTATGAGTATAAACGGGTTTCGGTGTTCAATGAGAGTTAAAATGAAAAGACTTCTAAGATACATAAATTCATAAATTTATACAAGGATAAGAAAGGAAAACTATTTCCCTTGACATACAAAGATAAGAAAAATTATTTACATAATAAAATTTCAAAATAATCATGCTTGATATTTAATTTTAACCTGTGGGTATTGTACAAACTCTGAAACCTTTATTTTTCATTATGTTCCCTATTTTTAATTCATAATTCTTATAATAAAACTATGGAATTAACTAACATTTCAAATTTTAAAATAAATATGTTCATAATCAATGTATACAAATGAAAGATTTTATTTGTATAAGAGGAAGACCCTTAAAGACCCTTTCCCCATGAAGTATATTCCTAAGAATTTCCATAAAAGGAACTCAGTTCATATTTCCACATAATATCCAGTTACTTTTTATTTTAAGTTTATTGTTGAGGCTGACCTTTAGAAAAATATTTACCTCACTTTAGAAAAAATTCACAGATGCAACAGCTGCACGAATTCTTGTTGCTATTTCTCAGTATAAGTTGGAGCAAGTAGTGCTATGAATGATGCTATGAATCACTGCATGGGTAAAGAGATTTCTAAAAGCATACCTTTTAGCTTTTCCAGAGATAGAGAAAGAGAGAAAGAGAAATCAAGGGAACCAGTGATGTCTGTTTCTTATTAGAGCACCTGATTAATAATCCCCCTAGATGATATCTAATAGAAAAGAGCTAATCTGTAGGTGGAAACTGGAATATTTAAAAAAAAAAAAAGATAAATTATGGCAATTGCTTGTGATTTACTTTATCTAAACGATAAATGACTGAAGGCAGGGACCCTGTCTAATTTGTTGTTATGGCATGGCTCAATAACCATCACACTCACACAGACAAACATTTAAATAAATGCTTAATGAACCACTAATTAAGTGAATAAATACAATGACAGATACATGAAACTCAAACAAGTTCCCAGTGTATAGATAGGCTGAATTTATAGAACTTTAGATTCTGCTGAATTTTCTGTTATCATGCACCTGAGGATCGCATATTACAGGAACAAAGAGACTTAAGTGAGACTAAATACTAGTCTGTACTTACTCCCTGATGAGGAGAAATAGAGTTAGGTGCAGGTCCATCTGGCTCAACTGTTTCTGTCATAGCCATAAAGTTATTCAAGGCAAATAAGCCAGACGTAACAAATTTTATTATTGTGTAAATTTGGTGTTATAGCCGTAAGATGGAACACACTCTGGTAGATGAGGATGGAATTTCTTTTAAGAGAAACGGGAACTTCCAACCTGGGAAGAATTGCCGGGACTTATGGCAATGGCTTTTAGATTCGAGGAAGAAAAGTCATTCTGGTCTTTCTGGAGCCTAGAGTAGGTCAGACTCTGAGATATGGTAAGAGATGAACCACCCTGGCCACAAGGAAGTGGGTCAGGAGTAGGACAGGAGGCAGGCCAATAAGGGGAACCTGTGGCAGGTTTAGACCTGGCAGCTGTTGAAAGTAGTCACTTTGTTACATACACCTTCTACTTATTACAATTTGCAGTGTGGACTCTGCCTTGTGTTTGGGAAGAAATGAACACTTTCTTGATTGTTCCACTCACAATAGTGAGGGCAGTCACCAGAGGAGTAGGGACGCTGGTAGTCAACACCTACAGAAACAACCCAGGGGACATACAATGTGAAAGTCCAGAGAATAAGTCCCTGACAAATTGTTTGAAATCATTCTGGAGACATTTAAAGAGTGGCCATTTGGTAACCAGTTACCTCAACTGTAAAATGGGGTGATAATACTTGTCCTGCTTCCCCCCAGGGGAGTTAAGAAAAGTAAAATAATTAATGATGGTAACGTGTTTGAACACCTTGGAAGAAATACTATATATAAGCATATGATATCATGATTACCTTCATAATAAAAAGAAAAGAAAATATTAAAATAACAATAATATGTACATTTTCAACACCTGCAGTTGTATATGAAATATATAACTCTTTTTATTGTTTTCTGTCTAATCCACTGCACCTGCATTAAAAATGTACCCCAATGGCCTAATTTTTAAAAGTACATAAAATTTAGACAGACACTTATTCTTTTATTCACCCCATTGTGCCTAGGTCTCACAGAACATATTTTAAATAATATACAACCACAAAGAGACCACTTCAATACAAATCTCAATAGTGTGGGTTAGTAAAAACTACTTTTAAAGGCAAACATCTGGCACCTCATAAATATATATCAGCTTTCATCAAGAGTTTTTCAAACTCTCCCCATATATATTACACTTATAAGCATTATTAATTCAGCATATTGTACATAGGTTTTTAAAGTAGTCCCAAAGCAGAATTACATATGTAAAATATGTGCTGTAATATTGAGGCCCATGCAGATCATAAAGAACAAGACATTAACCACAATGCTAACTCCTTTTGATTTAATGTGTTCTGCTAGCTAACAGGGGTGATTTTTAAACACAGATTCAAGAAAATACTACAGTTAAGCTTAAGGGCTGCTATTTATTCTGACTAATTTTTTTTTCCTCTCTTGTGACATTTAGCAAATTATTCTAGGCTTACATTTAGCTTGTGTCAAAAATATGCCTGAAATATTTTACTCTGGTTTATTTCTACATCTGAAAGAAAATTTAAGAGATGATTTGCCTTTATAAAGGCTTAATCTGTAACATCTAACTGGTACTTCTCCTTTTCCAGAGGATATTGAAAAAAAGGATATTCTGTATTGCCTTTTGGCAATTTTTCTTTTTTTAACGATCTTACTATGAAGTTGTTTGTTATAGTTCATTTTTTTTTTTTAGTTTTCCCATATGAGTAAATGTGAATTCTTCTTGCTGTGTCTTTAATAATGTTGGAGAAAATGCAATTAGTTTTATTGTTATTTTTTTATAATGGTGCATATGTTTATTTCATAAATGTAATTATTTTATCAGATGCAATAACACTCACTCCTTTAGCTGCTCCTGACTGTTAAAGTTAGATGCATTTTCTTGTATCTTCATATTTCTCTCTTCAAGAAATGGGCACATTTAAAGCTAAAAGTTGTAAAGGTTTGTAGTTTGATCTGGCATAGGATAATAGGCTGTTTACTTCACTCATCTTATATGCCTGGTATTTCACCTAAAATCATCATTATCCTTTATTCCACAAATCTGTATTTTTAAAATTCCTATTGACTTCCACCCAATATGCTAAGCAGTGGAGATATAATAAAAAACAAGACAGCATTTCCAACCTTAGAGAGTTTTCAACATAGAAGAGAACAAAAATAAATAAACTGTATTTAAATAACTTAAAATTGTTTAAATGTTCTAAGGGAAAAATATAGATGTCCCAACATTAAAAGAAAGAATCTTCTTTGGATAGGATGGCCACTGATGCTCTTTCTAAATAACTAATACGAAGTATATCATGCTGATTTTCCAATTAAATAATAAAGCTTTCTCAAAATCATATTAAAGTGACTTTCTAAGTATACAATATAGAGAGAGAAAATTCTGTAATAGTATTAGAAAACCATAAAGAATAATAGTCACATACCAGAAACTTCGAGAAAATTTTCTATATAGGAGAATTTGCACAGATAATTGTTTGTCTGCATGTAAAGAAACACCTTGCTTGGGATATAGTGAAGAGATCCCAAAATTACTCATCAACAGCAACAGGTGGAAGACCAAATTGGGTGTCAGGATCTCATCAAATCTCATCAAATCTCAATAAGTGTCCTATCACTGTTTGCCTTACATGTCTGGATCCCACAGCACTTGCCCATTATATCCTTGGAAGTGCTTCTTCTTTTAGCTGCCAGGATAAATGGCTGCCAGGATAAACACAAAAAGGCAGTCTTTGATACAGAAAGAAGCTCCCTGCTGTAAAGCCTACGGCGTTGGCTTTCTCTCTACAAACCTCTGGTAATGGAGCTCTAAACTTTCTCCTTCATTTGAGCTTGAAAGACTCAGTCTCACAACCTCTGACAGGTCCCATTTCACACCAGAGCAGAATGATCCTAGAAAGATATATGTGAGGATAAACTAGCATAAAAAAATCACTGAGTATATGAAAAGATATGGAAGTTCAAAAAAGAGTAACTCAAAAGAGCAGTCAGAAAAGTTAGGTTTTCTTATAAAACCCTAAATTAAAAAATATATATACATAATAAACCTTTCTTTATAGGAGTCAAGGCAATAGTTTAACTGTGAGATAGACGACTAAAGGGAAAATCTGATCTACAAGAAACTACACAGAGTAGAAACTTACAATCACCAAATTAAAAACCTCAATGATGCAGAGAGTAGTAGATTGAAAGGCAAAAACTAATGATCAGCACAGTCATTTAAAAAAAAAGGAAAACCCTGCTTTTTGTGGCAACATGTATGGACCTTGAGAGCATAATGCTAAGTGAAATAAGTTAAGGACAAATACTGTACATTCTCACATATGTAAATGTAAGTTTACATATGTAAATGAAGTAAAACTCAAAGAAATACATAATAGTATGGTGGTTGCCAGGAGTTGTGCGAATGGGGGCAATGCACAGATCTTGGCAAAAGGTACAAATTTCCAGCTTTGAGGTGAATAAGTCTTGGAGATCTAATATACAAATAACAATTTTAGTTAACAGTATTATATTTTCAGGTATTATGTACCTGAAAGTTGTTAAGAGAGTATATCTTAAATATTATCACAACAACAACAAAAAAAATTGGTAATAATGTAAGGGGATGGAGGTGTTTATTAATTTTATTGTTACTTATTTTGCAATATATGTATTAAATTATTAAATGATATATCTTAAACTTACATATGTTATATGTCAATATATCTCAATAAACCTTGGGTAAAAATAAGAGATGATATTATAAAAATAATGCCTGAGAAATTCTATGAAAAAATCCTCAAATTAACAAAGCACAAGGAGAAATAAGTTCAAACCCAAACGTTTGTTAAAACTTCCGAAGAATAAAAACAAGATCGATTGCATGTGAAGATTGTGAGAGCAAAATTATTTATCAACAACAATAATGGCTGAAACCATATCTTCAAAATGTTGAGCTTGAAATTGTATACATGGATAAACTTTTTCTTAAGGCCAAGGGAGAAATGAAAATATCCTTAGAAGGAGAGAGGATCTTACCTTTCATGAGTTCTTCCTGAAGTATTGCTAAAGAATGTGTATCTAAAAATTGTAAATTGAACTACAAGGAAGGAGTAGAAGGTAGATCAAAGGCATTAGAAATAAAACTGTCTTACAAAAGCATAACCGTTTCAAAATATAATGTCCACTAAATAGATCTTGGTAGTTAGAATTGCAAATAGTCAACCAAGTTTCAAATTCTTACTTCTTTATAAATGTAGAGTAAAATAAACACTGATATTTACTGAGCACTTCTAATTTTCTAGGAACTTTACACCTATTTTCTCATTCAATCTCTATACAAACACCATAGATATATCAATAATTCTGTAAGAAAATTAAAGCCCAGAGAAATTAAATATCTGTTGTTCAATTACTTATTGGTAAACGCAGCCAATCCCGGAACATTTTGGTTCTAAATTCAGGCTCTTTCATTTTGCTATTATTTTCTTATAGTTTTATTGTTTCTTTTATCTATTTAATCATTTTTAATATTCATATTGCAAATATTATTTGTAGTTAAGTCATTCTTCTCTTCATTATATCCAATTCTCATGTTGCTTTATTTGCTACGCATGCAAAAGTTTTGCATAGTCAAAATTCTATTTATTTATTTATTCATCTACTTATTATTTTCTTTTGGAAGGCTTAGAGTTGTTGTGAAACTGTCATTTTAGAGATATTTTTGGCTTGTTTATTCAGGGGATTTCAAGGACTTCAATGATCCTAGACCAATTTTTATGTTGAATTTTTGCCATGTCTTTTGGAACCATCATGTTTTTCCATTTTTCATGTAACTTATTAACTATTATCTATAAATTTTATTTGGCTGTCTCTTGTTGTACAAGGATATAAGTCACAGGTGGAATATTATTCTATTTTTTGTGTGCTTTTTTTGGTTAGCTCAGAACAGTACGAGAAATTGTAACCGAAATGGGGCTTAAGGGATCAAATTATAATGAAAACTTAATTAAGTTAATTCACTGCAACTTGGAGTTTGAATGTGTTCGAATGTACAAAATTCTTTCAGGTAATTAGCACTCTTTCAGGCTAGGAACTCCATTATTTAGGGTGCAACAAACTATAAAATTTAAGCTAAAATCATGTAATTTATAGAAAAAATTTGAACTATACCTGTTGAATAAATGTAAAACATTTCATTTTTAAGGTAAGATCTGTTATTTATGTCAAGACAGCTTTTAGAATGAACATATTTGTAAACGTGGCTCTCATTCTAATGTAAAAAGACAGGTAAAATTACAGTAAATATTGGCTGATTGATGTAGGGATGGAGTTGCTCTATCATGTGGGGGTCGCCTTCAAACAGGATCTCAGTTTAATAGAAATAGTATTAGTTCATATATACTGTATACTTCCTGTGTGCCAGGGAGTATTCTAAATGACTTAACTTCAACCATCCATCTCCTTCTACAATGACTGACCCTAAGACATAGGTCATATGATTTCATCTTATATATGAGGGAACTGAAGCACAGACAGATTAAGGGACTTATTCAAGGACATATAGGTATTTGGTTTTTGAGGTGCCGTTTGAATTTAGGCAAATTGGCTCCATATTCTGGGCTTTAAGAATCATTGCACTTTAAGAACTATACTTGAAATCTAAAGCAACCACATTTTAACACCCCTGGAGTCCTCAGAGATAGCACTTGGCCTTTTTTTTTTTAACTGAAAAGGAATTCCTTAATATGTTGCCATTATGCATGCGTGTTGTCTAAATTGAATTTAAAGATTTTAGTATTACCATGAGAAGAGAAGCAGAGATGATTAGTATAGTCTATGAACAGAAGTTAGAGGAAACACTCATCACAGGGCTATCTTTACATGGCTTTGGTCCAGGTGTTTATTATAATCACCTGTGACTTTATTAAGATACAGACAAAGAGAGAGACTGGAAAGAAAGCAATAACCGTATATAAAGGAAATTGTTTTGACAATCTCTATTCTCAGATACTAAAATAAGAATACAGTGAAAGGTTTTCATTTTTCCTATGCAACATGTTTCAATTTGTGTATTTTATAATTATTGTATTATGTTTTCTTGATTACAAAACTTATGCTAATTGTAGAAAATTTGAAAAGCACAAAAGAGCAAAAAGAATGAAAGGCAGGAAAAAGAAACAAAGAAATGAAAGGAAGGTGGAAGTAAAGAATGAAGGCTATGAAGGAGGAAGGAAGGGAGAAAGAGAGGGAAAAGAGGAAGAAAGGAAAGAAGGGAGAAAGGGAGAAAGGGAAAGAGGGATAGAGGGAGGAAGGGAGGAAGGAAGGAAGAAATAAAGGAAAGAGTGGAGAAGGAGAGAAGAAGGGAAAGGAAGAAAAAGAGAAAAAAGGAAGAAACAGAGAGAGAAAGGAAAGAATGGAAAAAGGAAAAGGAGAAAGAAAATCACTTGTAATCTAATTTCCAGAGGTAATCGCTCTTAATATTTTGATGTACATTCTTTCTAATTTATAATGTATATCCTGTTAAAAATCACATACACAATGGGACATACAAACTCATTTGTAGTCTCTTTCTTTTTCAGTTATCAATGTTATGAATGTAACATGTCCTGTATCATTAATCAATTATTTATTTTTTTGAATTTTCATTTTGAAATAATTCCAGATTTATAAAAACATTAAAAATTAAACATTTAAAAATATTTGTTTCCAAATGCTATTATCTTTACAGAACACTATAAACTAATAAAAACTAGGAAATTAATACTGCTATTACAGTAGTACTAATCTATAGAGCTCACTAAAATTTCATCGATTATTCCACTAATGTCCTTTTACTGTTCTAGGATCAGATCAGGACCACACATTTCATTTAGATATCATTTAGTTTCTTTATTTTTATTTCTATTTTTATTTCTATTTTTATTATGGCGACATTGTTTAATGAAATCCAGTAAGTTTTAGGTGTACAATTCAACATTTAGTTTATTTAGACTGCTTTAATCTGGGACAATTTTTCAGATATTTTTCATGGTCTTGAATCCTTTAAAAAGTAGTAACCAGTTATCTGGTAGAATGTCCTTCTCAGTGTAAAGTTGTCTGATGGTTCAGGTTACGCATTTTTGCCAAGTATATCAAAGAAGTGATGCTGTGTCCTCCTCAACACGTCATATCAGAGAGCTCAAGTTATTGATATATCCTGTTAACTTTGTTCACTGAGATGGGATCTTCTAGATCTCTCCACTGTAAAGCTACCATTTTTTCCCTTTTGTATTTAATAAGCATCTTCTGGGAAGATAGTTGAGATTATATTTATCATTATTTTACCCACTAATTTTAGCATCCATTTATAGTTCTTTCCTAAAACAATTGTAACTGCGGTGTTTACCAGATGGCAATTTTCCTTTTTCATCATTCTTTCCATAATTATTAACTTGAATTCTACTATAAAAAATTCTACTAAAAAAATTTCTCTATTTATTTATTCAAATATATATACTGATATGTGTTCAAATATACGTATCATTATGGACTCATAGATATATTTGTTTTCTATTATATTTTATAATCCATTACTATTGTATCTATTTTCTTGCTCCAATTGTACCAGATTTGGCCATTGAAAAATATTCCAATTATTTTTTGAGCACTCTCTTGCTTTTTAGCACCACAACATATTCCTGTCTTGTCATGTACTTCCCCTACTCTGAAATCTACCATTTCTCCAAGGAATCCTGGTTCCATTTGTTGGAGAGTAGCATTAAAAAACCAGTATCCAAGTACTGGGTGTGCTCACTGGTACTTGGTTTTCATTATTTCCAGGCATTTTCAGTAGACAGCTAGGAAATATATGTGTATATACCCTAACATAAACACATTTATATTTTATCTTTATACATGTACATATCTATTTGTCCAGCTATCTATCTATATTACAAATCATGAGTTTATTCTATTTCTAATTCAACTCTAACAACTTCTAGACTCCTGTCTTTCCTTATTTAGAACTCCTTTCTTCCACAATAAGAAACCTGGCACTTATTACCCAAATATCTACTTATTTGCTCAATCAAAAATACACACAATTCCCCAATAGCTATCCCATTCTCCTACTGAAATATAACGGTTTTGTAAAATTATTTTTGTCTCCATTCTTAGATTATATAGTCAAAACATTGTTTCGTAAATTTATTAATATTAGTTCTATTTCTCCATCCCTTCAGTGTAGTTATGTTATTCATTCATAATACTACTATGCTCATTTATACTCTTTGTGTTATATTTAGCCCCACCCCCCACCTATCCTCGTTTCTATTAAATAATTAAAGTAATTTTGGATATATTAACTCAAAAGGGTCTAAAATTCGCATAGAGCTCTGTTGCTACCATCCTGAAATTCTTAATTTTGAACCACGAGCAACCTCATTTTTGTTTTATACTTGGTCAGTCAAATTGTGTAGCAGATGCTGTGTCCTAATGAAAGTATCGATATGTTCTTAGTAGTTGCTTCCACATCCACCTACTTTAGTATCTCAAAATAACTGACAGCCTCTGTCACTCCTTCTCATTCATTTCTCCTTTTCAAAAAAAAAAAAAAGGAAAAGCTTATTATTGAGGTATTAATTCCATGGCCTTGTAGTTCTTAAGAAATATTCATTTATTCAATACTTTATTACGTTTCCTCTTTAACTTCTTCAAACATGGCCATATATCTGCAGATTAGTTCATAAGAAAACTATACCATGACTTGTTAACTCATCAAGCTAAAATTGTGTTTATTTTATGTCAGATACCTCAAAAATGCTTTGTAAACTTATTATGGGTTAGAAACAGTCAACTAATTTTTGTAGGTTCAGGGAACAGAAATGAATACCACAATGGAAAATATGTGTGATTATATTTCTGAAGCACAAAGTAAAGAGAAACATTCTGAAGCACAAAGTAAAGAGAAACATTTTTAAATGTTTTCAGTTTTCTTATAACAATGTTATAAGAATGTGAGAACCCAGTAAATATTGTGGGAAAACTCAAGTTATCCTCTCAGTGGAGATGTTTCAATTGAAAGTTAATAATCATCTAATGAGAAATATTTGGGAAAAATGCTGATACTGTTTGAAAACACACAATAATCATTGCCCCAAAATATAATGTTGGCATTGGAATATGTATTATGTAATCTAGTTTACTTATATTACTCTATAAATGAACAACTGAGACTCTGTGAAGTAATATGGCCACAAGGCTTGTAAATGACAGAACCAGAGGAGAAACACCATTCAGAAATGTTCCACAGACCAAAACAGAGTATATCTACAACAAACAGAGGAACATAATAGGTCACAAGCAGGAACGCTGGTTCATCTAAGTACGCAATGTCAAAGTTATTCTGATAGGCTAAAGCTATAAAGTTTGCCAGAGCATTCTGTTCTTATGTGCGGAAATAGCCTGAACCGGCATTTTTTTTCACGCAGGATAATGAAATATGTTTAGAGAATTTTTAAATTATAAAAATAATACCAAACAAAACCAAAGAAAATGTAGAAACCAAGGGAAGAAAAATCAGTGATAACCCCACTACAATACAATTATTTTTGTACTTTGGCTTATCTAATTACAACGTTTATTAATTATGTATGTTTTTACATGGATTATATACACATATGTCTCATATATAAACTTTTATACCTTTATTTTTACTCTTCTCCTAGACATTATCACACAGTCTTAAATAGTTCTCTACTTTTCCTTTAAAAGAGTTATCAAAGAAATTTTAAGAAAATAATAACAAAGTGCTTTTTAAAGAAAGTAGTAGAATGCAATAGCATTTTTATTGTATTATAACAGTGTTCAAGTATATCTGGGTCTCCACACTTGAGAAGATTGTCAACTACTTGGGATGAAAGGTTCTGTTTTTCTTCCATAGTCTTTCTCATCTGTGAATAATTAAAGGCAGAGAAGATTGTGACTGTAGTCTTACCAATATCTTGGCCATATAACACAAGTTCTCTTTACAGGTAATGTTTCACCTCTCCAGAGTAATATATATAGTACATTACATTTTCTCCCAAATAAGTAGTTCAAGTGAATGGAAAATATCCCATGTAAACATGCATATGCATTTAAGGCCCATATAACATTCTTGTGTTTTCCTGTATGGTACACAGATATCTCTTTCTTTCTGAGATGAACTGTATTTTGCCAGAGCATTATCTTTTTAAATTAAATTTACTGCGGTGGCATTAGTTAACAAAATTATATAGGTTTGAAATGCACAATTTAATAATACATCATATATATGTTGTATTGTGTATTCACCACCCAAAATCAAATCTTCTTCCGTCATCATGTATTTGACCCCCTTTACCCTGACTACCTTCCCCTACTTTCCCTCTGGTAACCACTAAAATGTTGTCTGTGTCTGTGAGTGCTTGTCTTGTTTGTTTCTTGCTTTTAGTTTTATACCCATATATGAGTGAAACCATATGATTCTCAACTTTTTATGACTTATTTCACTTAGCATGATAATCTCAAAATCTATCCATGTTGTCACAAATAGCAGTATTTCTTCTTTTCTTATAGCTGAGCAGTATTCCACTGTATATATGCACCACGACTTCTTTATCCAAACACCTATCAAAGGGCATTTTGGTTGTTTTCATGTCTTGGCCACTGTGAATAATGCTACAATGAACATTGGGGTGCAAATATCATTACGGATAAATGTTTTTAAAATTTTGGGGTAGATATCCAGAAGACGGTTTGCTAGGTCATATGGTAATTTTATTCTTAATTTTTCGAGGAAACTTTATACTGTTCTCCATAGTGGCTGTACCACTTTACATTCCCACCAATAGTGTATAAGTGTTCCTTTTTCCCCACAACCTCTCCAACACTTATTATTATTTGTCTTATTGGTAATAGCCACTCTAACAGGTATGAGGCAGTATCTCATTGTGGTTTTTGATTTGTATTTCCCTAATAGCTAGCGAAGCTGGGCATGTTTTCATATGTCTGTTGGCCATT
>NW_011888914.1:248465-255881 GCF_000151845.1 Pteropus vampyrus
TAAGTGTTCCTTTTTCCCCACAACCTCTCCAACACTTATTATTATTTGTCTTATTGGTAATAGCCACTCTAACAGGTATGAGGCAGTATCACATTGTGGTTTTTGATTTGTATTTCCCTAATAGCTAGTGAAGCTGGGCATGTTTTCATATGTCTGTTGGCCATTTGTATAGAATATTATCTTTTTAAAGTTAATCCCTGGTGACAATTGAGCAAGAAATGTTGGGGAATTGTCATCATGGTAAAAATGAGCACATAGACTATATGAGGGCTATGAAAGTTCAGAATAACAGAATGAGTGAGCATTCAGGATAATGTTCGAGAGAGGGAAAAGAACATATAGAAGAATGTTTTTACTTTTAATATTTTTAAGCATATTTGAATTCTAAAACCAACTAGGGATAAAAATATCCAATTATCCATCCTTCATTGAAAGTCAGCTGTTAACTATGTGTGTGCCAATGATCAAATCATTTCTCTGAGTCTCAGATTACTCATCTGTTATCAGTACATTAAATGATACAGTTTCTAGGATACATTCCTGTTCCTCAAATTTAGTCTATTACTGACCCACTGCCAATACCACTACCTCTAACAGTATTAATTAAAACCAGAAGATTAGCTTACTGAGGATATGAAAGATTACTAGAGAGGGTCGTTGCTGTCAATGAGCCTCAATCTAGAGTACTAAAATATAGTTAAATAAGGAATTATAAATAAATAATACCTAGACGAAACATTTTAAGTTAAAATAGATAAATGACCATGCATTCACCAACCTTTTGATGTAAAAACTTTTAAAATAAATATAGGTCTAGTGATTGAACCATAATATGTCATTTATAATTCCTAGTCTCTGTTTCTTTGAAATAGAGTGAGAATTTACAGATTTCTCTGAATATCTATGTGGAGAAAATTCTTCCAGATTTTTTGTTTTTGTCTTGTTTTCTTTTTCTAATCTGTTATTACTGTCTCATTTATATATAAACTTAAAGCTATTTTTCAGTGCTGACTACATATTGAATTTTTCCAAAGCATTTGACTTATTTTCATAAATCTAACTCTTGTCACATTTATATTTTGTTACTTTTGTAATATGCAATTGTATTATATAATTATAATTTTATTTATAACTGTTATAAGAAGGTTTGAGTACAAATTCAACTGACTTGTTTAACATATGAGTATCTTGTGGGAACAGAAATACACAAGTACACCAGAGAGTAGCCTACAACTAAAGAATATTCATTATGCCTTAGACACTAGTCATTGTCATTTTCAGAGGGACTGTGAGTGCCTATTAATCCAGCAGTTATGATCAGTAGAGACTAGGTAAGAAAGCTTCTACTCTATTTGGAAATAATACATAATCATATAGCAAGTGTCTAAAATACAGTAGAAATCACTATCGAACAATGTAGTTGATGTATAAACATATTTAATATAATGTCTAATACTTGAATGGACAGTGTAAGGTAAATAATGAGTCCAGAGAGAACTTTTCAAGGTAAAGAGTATTAGGAGGTAATAGGTTTTTGTTTTTGTTTTTGTTTTTCCATTCATAAAATTTCCTTTTATATGAGAGTAAATAAAATTATTGGAACATCCCTCTCCTTTCTCTGCCTCTTAAATCCTCCCATCTCTGGGGAATACAATGCCTTTTCTCATTGGAATATTTGAACTTAACATTTTCCTTCTTCTCTTTTGGGAATGATCCTACTCTCTGGAGTGGGCTTGTTCTCCCAGGATAGGCTTTGCCCCATGGAATAGATTTGGTCCCACCCCAGAGCTGTCTACAGTTTGGGATGTTATATAAGCAAGCATACTTGCCTAAAGTGTTAAGTCACATTCTGCAATTCATTCTTAATCAGTAGTAAAGTGACATTTTGGCTCCTATCTGTGTATTTATTGTCTATTTTTTCATTTCTTTCAAAATAAGTAAGGAAGAGTGTTCTAGGTAGTGGCCTCTTCAAAGAATCCAGCAAGGAGATCAAAGAAATCTCCATGAAGGATATGGAGACCAAACAATGAAGAGTCCCTAGTACTCACTCGTTTAATTGAAATTGATTTTCATAGGTCTGTCATCACCAATTCTTTGTAAAGTTACCTCTTTCCACTCTACTGCCAGAATAATCTTTCTTAAGAATGTGCTCATGACCAAATATCTCCATTATTTCCTTATCATAATACTTAAGGTTCTTTATGACTAGGGTGACCATTTATCTTGTTTTGTTTAGGAAAGGCCCAGTTTTCATGTGTTGTTTTGGTGTCATTATTTACAGTACCTCCAATTTCAAAAAGTTTTATTATCACCATACTTATGACCTACCTGTTACCTAACTTTTCAGTCTCTTCTCATGCTGTGGTCTAACCTGCACTTTTAGGTCTACCCAGTAAAAAGCACTGAGCAATTCCAAATGACGCACGTGCATTGAGTCCTTCGTCCTTTTGTCAAAGCTCCTCCTTTTATATGGAATGCCTTCGTCTCCTTCCCTCATTCGATAAAATCCTACTTATTTTTCATGGTCCCGATCGAAGGTCACTGCTTTTGTCAAGTCTTCTATGACCTCTCTCTATTCACCTAAATTGCACTTAGTCTCTGTCTGCCACTCGAATGAAATGTACTCTGAGGTTCTAATGCATCAGTATATTTTTATCAATGTATATAATACAATTTTTGCTAAAATAAAATATACATACTGTTAAACAGTTTTTAAAGAGTAAACATTGAGCAGAGAGGGTCCTTCGTTATGGTTCAGAGATAGATACAAGATGCTCTATGTAAGAGTTAAGCAGAGTCAGATGTTAAGCATGTGACAGAGAACAAGCTCAGGTTAAGTGTGACGTGTGAGAACTCTCCCTGGTGAGTATATAACAGCACTTGTTTAGATGGACAGTAAACAGTGCAATTCCAATAGTGGCCTGTGCTAGAGAACAGTGGTTCCTTTTATAGACACTGTGAAGACATTGTTATGCTGCGGTTGTGGTTACACAGTAATTATTGCTAACCTGTTTAGTGTTCTTTTGAGTCTTTTAATCACTTCAAGTGTACTGTCAAAAACTGTGCAGTGATAACCAAAAAAAAAAAATGAGGATCTACCACTATAGTAACTAAGAACAAAGGTATTTTTGAATAAAAGAGGACCAGAAGATATATTATGCCACTGCATGTATGACCTTAGTTTAATTATTTAAACTCTTTTTTCATTAAAAGAGGGGGGAAATATCTCTTCTACAAGGGTGGTTGTGTTGGTTACATAAAATCATGCTTGTAAAAGTCACACAGAGTAAGTACTCTGGAAATGTTGCCACCCCTGCCTAGGTAATATTTATGTACTCTGGTAAGTTGTGTAATAATGCCAGAGGAACTAATCAACTGGTGCAGCTTTGTGTCTGTGGGGAAAAGTGTGCAGAAGAAAACTAAGATATTTGGAATATAAATCTCCTCTAAACAGCTTTGTAGGCAAAGCTGACTCTGAGCCACAGTTCCAGTTTTTATAATTTGGCTCAAGCAATTTGGTCACTGAGGGGCTGACAGAGAAGCCAGGACCTCCTGTTAATGGACTTCCTTGGGAATAGTGTTCAAAGTTAGATACCTTTACATTATTCATCTCTCTCTTTTTCTCTCGCTCTCATTCACACTCTCTTTCTTTCTCTTTCCCTCCCTCCCTATGTCTTTCTCTTTCCCTGTCTTTTTTTTTTTTCTTTCTAAAGAAATCTATGTGTTTACCTGGCAAGACTCTTTTTACAACTACTTTCGCAACAGACTTCTATATCTTTGGGTTTATAAGGATAAATAATAATAATTTCCTATCTTCTTCCCTTGCTCTATTCCTAAAAATAATTACACAATATGTTCAAGGTTTTATTACAATATTATTGCTATTAATGAAGGCAAAAAGAATAAAGAAATTTCTTCTCATGCTTTTTTCCTCACCATACTCTATAAAAAATAAGAGTCAGGAATAACATCCCTCCATAAGGGCTAATGTTAGATTTGGGTACACAAACAATAAAAATAAATCCAATCCACTTTTGAGATAAAAATTCTTCTGAGAATATCTGAACATTTCTCCTCTGCTAGGGTTGGGACTAAACATGCAGAGGGTCTCTGGATAAGTGCAAAAGAATGGAAGGAGGTAAAGATGGGACAATAACAGCTATACTTACTAGAAGTAGTAGCAGAAAGTTAATGGAAGATTAATTTAGGAAGTTATTTCTCTTCTTTTTATCTATTGCCCAGATCAATGTAAATCCTCATGAGTTGCTCTTCAGTTTCCTCATGATAGGGATAATATCATTGTCATAAGATTGTTGTGAGAATTAACATAATAATAAATGCAAAATACTAAAAATATATTTAACAAGTAAGAACTAAATGGTATTGTCATTATTATCATTATACTAATTTTTATTATTGGCCCTGCCCTAGAATGATACTAAGGAAAAATGAAATACTAGATGTATTGTCATGTGTGCAAGATGGAATGGAGAGAAGACAACATTTTCTGTACTGAGATAAAAGTTTGCAGATGAATGCAGAAAACAAATAAAAAAATGCAAAAGCATTCTATTAAGAGGAAAGGGGTAGGTCTATATCCATGAACTTAGTAATATATATGTTCAATGTTTTATTTCAGCCTGGGAGTCAAAAAAAAAGGAGGGAGGGGGGCTGTAATGTGGTGAGAGAGCAAAAGGAGAGATGTCTCCAGGGTGGAAGTGGCATCGGAGTAAGTAGGAATTAGGATGGTGCAGAGAACCAGACTCAGTGGAAGCTTCATGGAGAATGAGCCTGGAAATGGCACAGATAATTCAGCCAGTTCCAAGCCAAGCTCTTAAGATTGGAGAGGAAGAGGGTTTAAGAGAAAATGGTTCTTTTCTGATAGAAATATGGTGGCAGAGCAGCAACATCTATGCAAAGCAAAGACAATGAACTTATCAGAAGAGATTCAAGTCATCCCTGGAGTGGCATAAGAAAATTGAAGGAGGTCATGAATGGAAAAGTATTTAGAATTCAGTCCATGGGAAATGAACCAAGTTAAAATAATGCAAAAGTATAACCTCAGTCAAAAGGGACTAAGACATCAATATTATATAGGAACCAGTGTGAAATGAGCTCATTAAAAAAAAATGGGCTCGAGTAATTAGCCTAATCTCCTAGGAAGAATTTCTGAGACAGACAGTTGCCACCCAATCCATAGTGAAATGTTTTCAAGAACATCTTATGAATAAATTAATTAACTGTATCTCCTGAAAAAATGAACAGGGCATTCTTCACAGACTTGAATGCCCATTTGACCCACTTGATTGGGACAAAGATAGCGCAGCCCCTCTCACATGCTAAAGCATTTGCCTTCATGTAAATCCACTTACCACAATGCTTGTCTCAGTATAAATGCTGAATAAATGTTGACTATATCTAAACCAGAGTATATTTACATTTTAATAATATCTTTTAATCTTAATATAGAGTAGTGATTGATAGGGGAGTTAGTTTCTAGTAGATTGGCAGGAATAAAGATGGAGATATTTTGGAGCCAAGCAGACTTTTGTATCTTTTCAAATCCCATTTAGAGGCCTGTATATGCCTAGGACCAGATCTTAACATGAGCAGTTTTTATAGAAAGTTCTGGGAGTTGCCAAGGATGCCACAAAAAAAGTAATATAAACATTATTATTTATATTCCCTAGGGAAAGTAAGTCCAATCATTTACCATTTGTGGAGAAAGTCTAGAATTTTGAGGTCTTCAGAAAGTCGCCAAAATACTGTCATGGGATCATGTGAGCTCTTAAAGTTTTGTAATTTGGGGGCTAGAAAATATATTAAAATTCTTATTAGCTAAAATGAGAGCAAAGGAAGTAGGGTACAACACTGTATATGTTTATATAGAAATTATGTACATATGCAATTTGGTTAACAATATATTTGGAAGAACTTTAAACCTGTGGGAAGTTTAGAAAATAAAGTTCAGGTTACCTGAGAATAAGATGCTGGCTTTATTTTACTCGTCAGTGTAATGCAACCATCAGTATCTTTTCAAATAACCTCAAGTTCTCTGAACTCCTCTGGATTCAACTCGGATTTCTAATGCCATTTTAACATTTTAAACAGTGGTTTAATAATACAGAGTCTTCAGCTCAAAAAAATTAGGAACAGATGGTAAGAATGGACTCATTCCCATTCCTGATGTGCACTTTATTATTCTACTTTCAAAGAGTGACTTAAAGCACATTCCAAAAATGTACAGTAGGTGTGTGGATTGTGTCTCTTGAGAAATGACTGTTTTGTGCAACGTTCCTTTAACTATTGCTATCCCTAGCTTTAGACAGAAAACAAAGCAACTTAATATCTAGTGATGCAAATGCCCAACATGACAATTATTTTATAACCTATAAGTGAATTTTAGTGTTCGAGTCTCTTTTTTAAAATAAAAAGTCTATTCCTTAATATTTAAAAAAGGACTTTTTACAACATTCAATATCACACTACGGGATAATATTTTTAATTTTTAATTTTTTTATTGAGCTATAATTGACACATGACATTATATTTGTTGTAGGAATACAGCATAATGATTTGATATTTGTATGGGTATTACAAAATGATCACAACAATAAATAGGATCTTTTTAAAATTCTTGATTTCATAAATTCACTATAAAATAGTAAGATAAAAATAACAACAATAGCTAACATCAAGTGAGTGGTTGTTATTTGCCAGTAATTATTTTAAGTGCTGGACATTTTAAAATCTCATTTATTGGTCAAGATTACCCCAATTTTAGGGAAGAAATTTGTAAGAATAACTTTATTCCCAATTCATAGACAAGAAAACAGATACGAAAAAATTAAGTATTTTGCCTTTTCAAGGTTAATAAATAACATACTTTGTTATGTGGCAATTAATAGTAGCATTTGTTCATTAGTATAATAAAGTATATTTAAGTGTACATCTACAGAATAAAGTATATATAAGTGTACATTTGTTCATTAGTATAATAAAGTATATTTAAGTGTACATTGTTGATCTTTCGAGATACTTACTACTAGGTTACAGTATAGATTATATCTACCAGAAATATAGATAGCAATGAGTAAGATTTCTCAAAGTATACCATTGACTCACCATACTCCCACTATATCATAACAAAGTCACTAAAATTGTGTTTAAAATTTGATATTCTGCTTCTTATATCCTAACTATTTTACTAGAATAATAAACAGAGTGCAGAGGTTGGGAGAGACTGATACATCTTTATGGTGGTAATGTTTTGCTACGAACATTCTGCTGGGAGTGAGTGAAGCTTGATAGAGATGAAAAAAGAGTGTTGCAGATCTGGTTCTATAATAAAATTTCCCACAAACACTAGTAAAGTGATCTGGAAAGAGTATATTTTGGTGTTCTTAAGTCACACCT
>NW_011888914.1:255931-258556 GCF_000151845.1 Pteropus vampyrus
TTCAAATCCCATTTAGAGGCCTGTATATGCCTAGGACCAGATCTTAACATGAGCAGTTTTTATAGAAAGTTCTGGGAGTTGCCAAGGATGCCACAAAAAAAGTAATATAAACATTATTATTTATATTCCCTAGGGAAAGTAAGTCCAATCATTTACCATTTGTGGAGAAAGTCTAGAATTTTGAGGTCTTCAGAAAGTCGCCAAAATACTGTCATGGGATCATGTGAGCTCTTAAAGTTTTGTAATTTGGGGGCTAGAAAATATATTAAAATTCTTATTAGCTAAAATGAGAGCAAAGGAAGTAGGGTACAACACTGTATATGTTTATATAGAAATTATGTACATATGCAATTTGGTTAACAATATATTTGGAAGAACTTTAAACCTGTGGGAAGTTTAGAAAATAAAGTTCAGGTTACCTGAGAATAAGATGCTGGCTTTATTTTACTCGTCAGTGTAATGCAACCATCAGTATCTTTTCAAATAACCTCAAGTTCTCTGAACTCCTCTGGATTCAACTCGGATTTCTAATGCCATTTTAACATTTTAAACAGTGGTTTAATAATACAGAGTCTTCAGCTCAAAAAAATTAGGAACAGATGGTAAGAATGGACTCATTCCCATTCCTGATGTGCACTTTATTATTCTACTTTCAAAGAGTGACTTAAAGCACATTCCAAAAATGTACAGTAGGTGTGTGGATTGTGTCTCTTGAGAAATGACTGTTTTGTGCAACGTTCCTTTAACTATTGCTATCCCTAGCTTTAGACAGAAAACAAAGCAACTTAATATCTAGTGATGCAAATGCCCAACATGACAATTATTTTATAACCTATAAGTGAATTTTAGTGTTCGAGTCTCTTTTTTAAAATAAAAAGTCTATTCCTTAATATTTAAAAAAGGACTTTTTACAACATTCAATATCACACTACGGGATAATATTTTTAATTTTTAATTTTTTTATTGAGCTATAATTGACACATGACATTATATTTGTTGTAGGAATACAGCATAATGATTTGATATTTGTATGGGTATTACAAAATGATCACAACAATAAATAGGATCTTTTTAAAATTCTTGATTTCATAAATTCACTATAAAATAGTAAGATAAAAATAACAACAATAGCTAACATCAAGTGAGTGGTTGTTATTTGCCAGTAATTATTTTAAGTGCTGGACATTTTAAAATCTCATTTATTGGTCAAGATTACCCCAATTTTAGGGAAGAAATTTGTAAGAATAACTTTATTCCCAATTCATAGACAAGAAAACAGATACGAAAAAATTAAGTATTTTGCCTTTTCAAGGTTAATAAATAACATACTTTGTTATGTGGCAATTAATAGTAGCATTTGTTCATTAGTATAATAAAGTATATTTAAGTGTACATCTACAGAATAAAGTATATATAAGTGTACATTTGTTCATTAGTATAATAAAGTATATTTAAGTGTACATTGTTGATCTTTCGAGATACTTACTACTAGGTTACAGTATAGATTATATCTACCAGAAATATAGATAGCAATGAGTAAGATTTCTCAAAGTATACCATTGACTCACCATACTCCCACTATATCATAACAAAGTCACTAAAATTGTGTTTAAAATTTGATATTCTGCTTCTTATATCCTAACTATTTTACTAGAATAATAAACAGAGTGCAGAGGTTGGGAGAGACTGATACATCTTTATGGTGGTAATGTTTTGCTACGAACATTCTGCTGGGAGTGAGTGAAGCTTGATAGAGATGAAAAAAGAGTGTTGCAGATCTGGTTCTATAATAAAATTTCCCACAAACACTAGTAAAGTGATCTGGAAAGAGTATATTTTGGTGTTCTTAAGTCACACCTACCCTTAGAGAAATTTTCAAAATAACATCTTTAAACAGTAAATATTTTCTTCACGTGAATTCCAAAAGATCATACCTGCTTGAGATATAAAAGATAGATAATGAAGCAAATGACCTCCATCTTCATTTTATCAAGTGACTAAGGATTGGTTTGCACTTCCTCTGGATTTACAATTTAGGAAGACTACACTGATCCGGGTTCAGAATTAGTTCTAGCCTAACTCATATACTGCATGAACTACTGATTATCAAACATTAGTGTATTATCAGAATTACATGGAAGCTTATTAAAATTTACTTTAGTAGGACCCCAACCCAGAGTTTTTTTGTAATTAAATTTCTTCAGATAATATTGGTAAATGACATTATACAAATTTCAGTTGCACAACTTTATAATACAACATCTACATACTCTATTGTATACAGAGTTTTTGATTAAGTAGGCCTAGAATAGGTCTGAAATTTTGCATTTCTAATAAGTTCCCAGGTAATGCTACTAGTTCTAGCTGAAAGATTATACTTTGAGAACCGCAATTCAGTGTGTGCTAGATGAGTCTTAAAACCAAGGCTCAACCATCTTGATTTGCATGTGATTTTAAAGGTTTTTGATTATTTTCATTAGGAATAATTGATATTATTTAATATTTTATACTTGGTAGTTTTAGATAGATAAATGATGATAGATAATAGATAGATGGTAGATGATAGATAGGTAGATAAATAGATAGATGATAGATACAGAGATAGATATTTAAATTTCATGTCTC
>NW_011888914.1:259856-295051 GCF_000151845.1 Pteropus vampyrus
GGTTTTCTCACAAACATAAAGAAAGTAATGTAGGATGAAAGTGAAATATATCATACCAATGATGTATTCGCATACAGGTTAAATCATTTTAAACTGTTTTATCAGTAGTATTTAGTATTTCAACAATAAGATATAGACTTACAAATTTATTACATAAAATTAATAGAAAAAAATTAGTATCATCTTTTAATTGCAACAAGTTTTATATCAGGTTTATATGTTACTCTTATAAAACCTATTTTTTAAAAATAAACAGACTGAACTGGTTTTAATCTGTTAATGGTTTGGAGCAGTAAAATAACTTTAAACTATATTCCAAGTAAAAAAGTCAGCATAATCCATGCATTCTGTATTATTTTTAAAATAAATAATTCTCCAGTGCAGAAAGCCCCTTTTTTTTTTGTTTGTAGCCCCTCTTCCCTTCCCTTCCTTAGTGCCTTCCAGCAGAGGCAGCATGTATAGTAGCTCTAGTAGAAAGTATACAAACGTTAAGGAAGTTTGCTCTGTTCAATTGACAGGAGTAATTGCAATAAAGTTGAACTACTTTTAGAATACTCTTTTTGTAAAACATTATGTAAAATTTAAGATAAGTGTTATGTTGCCTCCAAACTATTCTGTATCATTTTACAATATTCTAAACAAAATAGTATCCTAAGCACAGACGTATATTGACCCAAGACATAATTCACTTAAGAGAAGAAACCAAATTAGAGTAATGGAGTCAGAGGAAAAGAAGCACCACCAAAACTTATGATTTAACCTCAGTCACATACCCATAGTAAAGGATATCATTCTACATCACCATGAATAGAGGATGATTACAAATGCCAACTGTATAGACTCGGAACAAAATTAAATACTTAAGTTTAAATATGAGTGTGTTTGGTCTTCTCGAAATTTATTATATTTTGGAAATACTTCTGCTTGCACTATTCTCATTATGTCCATTTGCCTCTGTTTAACCAAACCCTAACACCCTTCCATTAGGTAAATGAAAAGTATCATTGCCAATTTAATGAACAGTATAAACCAGTAGATC
This sequence comes from Pteropus vampyrus, assembly GCF_000151845.1. Taxonomy (NCBI): domain Eukaryota; kingdom Metazoa; phylum Chordata; class Mammalia; order Chiroptera; family Pteropodidae; genus Pteropus; species Pteropus vampyrus. The sequence goes on from NW_011888914.1 coordinate 260,896, forward strand.
TCTTCTCTTTCTTTCTGAACCAAACTTTTTTTAAAACATGGTAATAAATAAGGTGCTTAGACTTTGAAGACTTTCTCTGTTGGGCAGCAGGCAAAACACAAAACTAATCTCACTTCCTAGGAAGAACTGAAAGTAAATGATAGTTCTGAAAAAAATTAGGATAAAGAAAACAAATGTACTTATGGAATTAAGAGTCATTTTAAGATACTCTCTAATACTGGTTTGGCCTTCTATGTAATAACATATACAGCATTGTAGTAAAAACGATTTAACCGTAAAGAGTATGTATTCTTATCCTACTCTATTTAATTTATGACAAAAAATTTCAAGAACTTAAAAAATAACAAAAATATAGATTTAAGAACTTAACACAAATTTATTAGTTTGCTATTTTTGCTTTAGCTATCTTTCCTTCCTTCCTTCTTTCCTTTCTCTTTCCCTCGCACCCTCCCTCCTTCCACCTTTCCTCTCTTTTACTTTCTTTTTAATTAAACATAGTTATATCTCAAGCCTATTTACATTTGCTAATCTCATTCCCTATCTCCTGCCCACTAGTAGCCCCTATGCCAAATTTGGTGTGCATTAATCCTGTCCATGTTTTAATTCTTCTATTATACATGCAAGTATTCACAAACAATATATAACATTGTTCTGAATTGTCCCATGTGTTTACACACTTCATGTAAATGACAGCATACTCTTTGTATCATTCTGCAACTTGCTATTTTTTACTAAATATTTTTGAAATTTAGTCATATTGATACATAGAGGTTGAACTCATTTGTTTTAGCTCCAAATAACATGTTATTATATAAATGTAATATAATTTATTTCTTTATTTCTCCTGTTGATTAATGTTTTGGCTGCTTCCACTTCTTTTTACAATTTCTACTTTATGAATAAAAGTGAAATTTGTTCTTATTTTCTGATATCGTTTTAGGACATTGGCTCAAATTCCTGACTTCTTTCTCCTATAACTTTTTCTCTCTCCTCGCTTCCTCTCAATTCCCCTCTTCTCTTCTCCCCTCTCCTTTTCTCCCATCTCCTCCTCCTCCTTTTTCTTCATTTCTTCTCTTCTTTCTTCCTCCTCTCACCATTTTAATTCACTAATCTCTTGTATTTTGAGGATCAATAAAACTTCTATATTTAGAAAAGTCAAATTTATTCTTCCATAAGATAATTATTTTGATAAAAGATTTGGAAACTATACCATATCAGTAAAAGTGAAAAGTCCCAAAGAGAATTATATTTGAGAGATTATAAGGAAACATCAAAACACTTTTATTTGTATAATTTTTTACTTTATTTCATTGACATTTGATAATAGCATACAGTACTATTGTTACCCCTTTTCTAGATGAGGAAACTGATGTTCACTGGTCTGTGTACTTGCTCAAGGTCACAGAACCAATTAAAAAAATGAAGCCAGGATTAGAACCTAGATCCTTCCCACTTTGAACTGTGGCTTGGTCACTATATTGTTATCATCTTCTGAGATTGCTGTAACAAAGACCTCAAACTGGATATCTTAAAACAATAGAAATTTATTCACTCACAGTTCAGAAGTCCAGAACTCCAAAATCAAGGTATCACACTCCTTTAGAGGTTTCTAAGGGAGAATCTTTTCATGTCTTCTCCAGCTTCTGGTGACTCCACAGGTACTTTGGCTTGTGATTGCATAACTCTCATCTCTGCCTCTGTCTTCAGGTAACCTTCTTTCCTCTTTGAGTCTCTCTTCTGCGTGTCTCTTATAAGGACACTGAATTTGATTAGTGTCTATTTGGATAATACAGCATAATTTTATCTTTACTTTTAACTTAATTATATCTGCAAAAATTATTTTTCCAAATCAGGCCACATTCAAAGATTCCCAGGATTAGAAAGGGTAGCGATCCACTACAGTCACTTATACAAGGCTTTCATTGAGCACTTAAAGGATAATATGTAGAAAATGAGCCACTAAGTGGAAGGTAGACAGACTCAATATACAGTTTTATTATTTTCTTTATTAATTCAGCAAGTGCATTGAGCACCTACAATATGCCAAGAACTCTACTAGTATAATTGTGGTAGAAAACACACTCACACACAGAACAGTGTCCTGGCATTCACACATAAAACTTCTAGATTAGTAATAAAGAGAAACATTAAATGAACCATTAATTAAGTAAAATTGTGATTTGGGCTGAGACAAAGCCCCTTCCAACAAATTTTGCTAACTAATGGTTAAGCAAATAACCTCAAAGATTAAAAAAATGTTACAAATATGTAGTCCAACTTCCTAATTTTTACCCACTTCTCAGTCCCCTTTCATCTGTTAAAAATAGCAAAGGGAAAAAAAATTAAACAGGTAGAGGAAAAAACAGATGCCTTTTAAGCCACTTTCAACATTATATTCCATAATTCAAACTTAAGTGTTCACAAATTAGCTCTATTTTTTATTAATAGAAGCCTTACTAATTGCCATGTTGTACAGTTGACATTGAAATGAAAAGCTAGAGAACAAAAAGAAAACTTGAAAATGTTCTGTCAGTTGGTTTGTGGTTATGGCAGCAAGAGTAGCTTTGCCATAGTGTAGTAAAAACATCATGCCAAAGGATCCAAATGGTTTTATTTAGTATTTTCAAGTTTCTGTCAAATAAGTGGTAGAAATGGAAGTAACAACAATAATAATATCTGGAAGTCAGTAGGTTTCATTGGAATGATCATGAAGTTTGAAGTCTAATATATCTGAATTTAAATCTATCGCTATGTAAATTCTCTAAGAGATAGTCTCTCACTTTGAGAAATAATGAGCACTTAACAGTCCTGTGGTGAGGATTTTCTAAATTATCATACCTAAAGACTTTAGTTTATAATAGTTGCTCAAAATGTTAATTCTCTTTCTAATGATTAATTGACCCAAGTTAATGGTCTCTTCTATTAGTATGACTAATTCATATTCCAGAATAACATACCCAAATGGCGACTCGCTATCTCTTTTTGGAAACCCAAAGGGCATTTCAAAATTCACAAGTTCAAAACAGAAATCGTGGCTCAATCTCAGCCCCAAATCTACTCTATCTCCAAACTGCTTCTCCTTTTAAATTTCTTTGCTCATCGTCAGTGGTACCTAGATGATCACAACACATACATAAAAGGCAAAATTGATTCCACAGACTGATAAAACATTTTCAAGTTTCCTTGTGTGTTCCCCAGCTTTGCATTTGTCAAAAGGCAAAAAAAGATCCATTGGCTATATTTCTCACGTGAACCTCAAATCTGGCCATTTCCACCGAACACTGACCACCTTTGTTCACTATCATCCTCTCTCACCTGAAATACTGTAATAGCCTCCTAACCTGTTTCTTAGTCCATCATTGGCTTTCACATGACTCATTGCCATGTGCTAATTAGGGTAAACTTTCAAAAATTTAAATCAAATCATGTCACTACATTGGTTAAATCTCTCCAATGACTTCTCATTGTGATTAGAATAAAATCTAAACTCATTGTCTTAGCCTAAAATGTATTGCTTGATTTGTCCTCTGACTAGCTGTCTAACTATTCCTCACACTTCAACCAAATAGACTTTCTTAGTCAAGCATCTTCTCTCATCAGGGCTTTTTTCATATTCTATTTACAATGTCCTTGCCCTAGTTTTTAAAAATCCTGGTTCTTTCTAATAATTCAGTTCTCAGCGCAAATGTTACCTCCTGAAAGAGTTCTTCCTCAGCCATCCCAATTAAAGCAGCTCTCCCTCCTATTTCTACCCCAGACACTCCTTGTGTCATATTCCAGTTTTATTATTACAGTACTTATTAATATATAAAAGTGTCATATAGTTATTAGGGTATGTGTTTATATCTTGTCTTTCTTGGAATGTAATTCCGGAAAGAGATGTCGCCTCTTTTGACTTTCTACACTACCTGGTGTCAACTGCCAGACACATAGAAAGCACTCAGTGAATGCCATTAAATATTTCAAAATAGCAGGTAGCAATAATAAAACAACAAAAATATGTGAATATTGTGAGAAATGTTCAAATATTCAGAAATATATTTGTGTTCTGACTGAAATAGAGAAAATAAAGTGAGATAATTAAAATTCTAATAGTGGAAGAAATGTTAATGTTTTAAAGTATTGATTTAATATCTTCACTTTCTTTTCTAAAATTCTTTTTGCTTCACATTGAAAAATAGTACAGAATCTAATTACAATTAATAAAGACATAATATTAAGCAATAATAATGCAATTATTATGATTTGGATTATAAAGGAAGAAATATAAGGGAAATAATATTCTCTAATAAAATTTTAACTCACATAAACATTTAAAGATGCAAACAACCATGCAGTAAGCTGATTCATACAAGTAGTATAGAGTAATTCCAGCATTAATATATTAATAATAGTGATTGCCTTTAATGAAAGTCGTGCAATTTCCTTCTTCAAGTCGATATAATAATTTTGGTTTTATAACTCAAGGAAAAATTATATGAAGGCTTGAAAACTATTCAAGTAAGTCATGAATAGTATAGGTACACTTTACTCTTAGAAACTTTATCAGTGCAAAATAAACATGATTATGATTTGATTTGTGCAGTCTTGTATCTGTGAATACTCTAAGTATTGCCTATTAATTCTTAGAATTATATTAAATATACTGAAGGAAGATTGGTTAATATCCTTTGTGATTTCCATGAGAAATAAATATCTTTTTCATTTGGCTAGTCAGGTGGGAAAATATGAACACAAAGTCAATAATAATTTACATAACATCCTGTGCTGTTTCCAAAGGCTCAAGAATATGCATTTTTCCAGATAGTAATAATCCTTTTCACTTTATAGTTTGCAAATCACAACACATACATTATTCCATTTGAGCCTTATTATAATCATGTGAGGTAAGTATAGCAGTATATTATTTTATTTTTACAAATGAGAAAAAAAGAAAATGAGGATCAAAAATTCAAGTAATTTTTCCAAATTGCATGGCTAGAAAATGGACAAACCAACTACAGCCCAGGACTGACATTTATATCCTAGCCCTCTTTCCATCTACCTCTGTTAATTTTCAGACAAGTAGGACATGAAGTAATTAAAGAACAGTGCCTTGAGCTATTGCTACCCAAGGAAGTATCATGACATCCATGTTTCCCTGCAACAGCAGATCCAATTCTGATTCCAAGCAGGAAATGACTCTTAAAAACAAGGGGCTAAAAAACCCTCTTGCATCAACAAAGTAAAGATCAGAATACTAATTCTACAAAGGGAAAGCAGCTGCCAGTAGACAACAGAGCTCTCAGAATAGAAGAGAGCAGCTGGAAACTACTCCCAGACAGCAGTTTTCAGACTATATTGAAGTGAAGCACAGCTTTCTGTAGAAATCAATTGATAAAGATCCAGTACTTAAAGATTATAAATTGAGAAAGAAAAGCAGGAAAAGACTGAGGATCTTATATTAAGAGTCTGTTGCTAGATCAGGCAGATTTGGGCAAGAAACTTGAGACAGAAAGATCAGAACCCATATGGAACCATATCATGTTGTTAAATAACTATTACAAGTATTATGTGAGGGGAATTTGGAAATATCAAAGCGTTCATTATGCCTATTACAGATCTTACATGACTATCCTGTAAATTGCATAAAACCTTCTTTAGGTTTATGGACTCAGTTACTCAGGAAAAATTAATTTGCTACCTTCTTTAAATTCATATATAAAGAGACTTCTCTCGAAATGTTTATATGACGATACTTAGACAGTACAGGTCCTATTAAAGCTAAAATTCGTGAGTCCAGATTTGATTAAATTAGTCAGTTAACCAACCTTATACTTTTCTAAATGAAATTTATTTCTATCTTAAGCTGTTTCCCTCCTCCCAAGGCCATTGCTTCTCTCAAGGCCAAGATTATACATGACTATGTCACTCAAGGCTCCAAAATGTGCTTCTTTCCCTATTCCCCTGGGGCTTAAGTGTGACAGTAATTTGTCTGCTAATATGCCCCAGATTATTACAATATACTTGTGGTTACCATATACCTACATCTTTATAATTAGTATCTCTATAAATATATCATTCTAGAATTAAGTGTGCCATCTGTTTCCTTTTGGTGCTCCACCAGATTTATGGGCCCACATTGTACAAGACTTTATTACCTAGTTCTCATCATAACCATGACACACCCGAATTTTAGTACTTTTTTATTGACACCAGTGAAACTTGGCCTTGTGGAGTTTGAATAATTTATCTAATGTCATATAAATAGTAAGGTAGCAGCAGAGTTTGATATAGAATAGTCTTAGCTGAAACCTCTGATATTTCCACTGTATGACATTGACTCTGGAGATTTTTATTATAATATATTTGTATTTATGTATGCCTTATTGCTAACAAAGATTATTATAAAATGATAGAATGTTAGAGTGTAAAAAATAAAAGAGATAAGCTATTAAATCCTTAATAAATAAATAAGATAAGAAAACTGGAGAAAATGATGTAATTTGCTCAAATTTACAAAACGTATTACCTGCCAACCAAGCATCCCACACACACTTTAAATAGGAGATATGTGATACTCAATGACCTATTGATGAAGAGAGGTAAAATGACTTGACAAAGGTGACACACTTAAAGGTTGAGAAAGGTTTCTTATCATTCTCAAACATTTTCTATAAGAATTGGAGAATAGGTGCTCATAACTGTGCCTAATGGAGTTTAATAAATTTGCATTTAAAGAATGTATTCATCAATTTATTTCTCTGACCATCTTATAGTTTTGATTAGAAATAACACATCAATATCTGAAGGTAATGGTAATATGGCAAACATATTTGACATTTTGAAATGCTGTAGTTTTTATTATTATCCTCACATAACACTTAGAGAATCACTATCTGATTAAGTGAGGGAGAATTCTGATATCTGAGACAATTTTGAGTAAACCTTAGTACTGGCTTTAAAATTTAAAATAAAAAGTTAGCTAAAGTATAGCTAACTTCATATTAAATATAAAACTTTAATAAAGTCAAAAGGAAAAAACAAGAATTTTCAGTAAAACTGTTGTAATTGTAAATGCCTGTGGAAGTTATAACCAATATAATTTAATAAAAAAATAGAAGTTAAAATATAGGGAAAGGAATAAAATTATCATTTTGTGAAAAATACAATTGTATAGCTAGGAAATTCAAAAGAATGATGAGAAACACTGGTAAAATGATCAAGAAATTTTAATAAGGTAGCTATAAACAAAATAAACAAGCAAAATGACATAGATGTCCAGTATACTAGTATTAAATAATTGAAGTATAATTTTTAAAAATACATACTAGTATCAGATATAAAGTACTTAGTAAGAAAATAAACAAGAAATATATAAGATCTATATGAAATATACTACAAACTTCCTGAAAGCCATATAGGATATTTCAATAAACTAAAAGTCATGCATTATTTCCAGATAAGAATATAAAATATACAGATGTCAAACTACTTTTAACATGTAATATAATTTTAATGAAAATTCTAAAGAGTTTTATCCTAATTAAAACAAAATTATTATAAAGTTCATAAACAGATGAGCAGAAATCAAACAATTTGGTGGGGGGATATTTTCAATAAAGGAATTAGTTTACATAAAGGAATATGCAATTTAGAAAAATGGAAAACAATGAGGGAAGGATAGATCAATTAATTAATTATCTTGAATAAATGGTCAACTAATAGAATAATAGCAATTAAGATCCTTTCTTTATACTGCAGCCAAAATATATTATAGATTATTAAAAATTTAAATATAAAATATCAAGCTATAAAAACTAAAAACACATAATTAAAAGTTTTTACCTTTAAAGTCTCAGGAAGGAACCATAAAGGATACAATTAATATACTGGCAATATGAAAATGTAAAACTGAATGTCAAGAGTATCATAAACATTGTTAAAAGACAAACTGAAGAAATACTTGCAATAAATAAGGGTTTTTAATGACTTTAATACATAGAGTTCGGTCAAACTCTATGAAAAAATTGAGAACAGATAAATGAGTGTAGCATATCCAAGAAGTTTCATGAAAAAGAAATTTCGTGTAATAAATGCACAAATTAAATTGAATATCAGGAGTAATGAAAGACATTTTATTTAAAATTAAAATCAACTTTTCAACATATGAGTCACAATTTTTTTTTTTAAGTTAATAGTTTTACAAGTTTGTGAAGAGAGGACATCTCATCCATTGATAGGAATTGTGTTCATTGTACAATGTTCATGGGAAGTAATTTGTTGATATGTGTTGATATACCCAGTAATTTCAGTCTTGGTAATGCATAATAAGAGTGTAATCTGAAATGCAAATATTTATGAACTAAATTCTTCCACGTTGTATTAGGGTAAAAACAGAATTAAAATGTGTATGTAATCTGATATTAACTATGTTCAACTAGATAAGATAATAGCAGGAAGTTTTGTAAATATTGTAGTTCATATTAATTGATTCTTATATGAATCAAAACATCTATAATAATTTGCATTTCCCTAATGACTAATGATGCTGAAAATCACATCATGTGGTTATTTGCCATTTGTTTATCTTTTTTAGTGCAGTATTATTCAAACATTTCCACCTTTTTATTGGGTTATTTCTCTTTTTATTACTAAAGTTTAAATGAGATGTAAACAGATTTAGAGATAATAGAGATAGAGATGATAAAGATAGAGAGATAGAGATAGAGATGGAGATAGAGATAGAGATAGAGATAGAGATAGAGATAGAGATAGAGATAGAGATAGAGATAGAGATAGATGGAGATAGAGACAGAGACAGAGACAAAGGTAGAGATAGATAGAGATAGAGATATATTCTGAATGATGGGCACATAGCTAGGTACCACTCCACATCTATTAAGGTAGCTACAGTTAAAACGACTGTCTATACCAAGCATTAGGAGGATGTGGAGGAACTGGAACTTTCATACACTGCTGCTGGCAAAATGATACAACCACTTTGGAAAACAGATTAGTAGTCTCTTAAAATACTTAATATATAATCCAGCCATACTACTCCTGGCATTTACTCCAAAGAAGGAAAATTATATATCTGTACAAAGACTTGAAAAAAAGTTCATATTGACTTTATTTGTAATAGCCAAAAACTGGAGAAAAAAAAATTCCATTGACCATCAAAAGATAAACAAATTGTGGTAATTTCATTGAACTTCAGCATGGGAAGGAAGACAGAGAGGCAATAGGGAAGAAAGACCAGAGAATTAAGACAAAGGAACATGGGTTAACAGGTGGAAATAGGTTTGTAAAGATCTAGGAGCACATGAAGTCCAAGGTCAGTAGTTGATCTAAGAAATTCTCTCAGGCTGGTGACCTAACAAGTATAGTCTATAATGTCTAACTAGGTTCTGGGGGATAGCCAAGCATATTTTATTAGACTAGAGTAAAACAAGTGACACATCTATTCTAAGCTAGGTAATGAATTCACTGATTAAATAATAAAAAAAAGATCTCTCAGTGATATCCTTTCAAAGCAAAAGAAGTCCCCATATTTGACTAGGAAAAACACTATTCACATGTAAAAATGACTCCATTGATGAAGTTGAATTGTGGATCGAAAGAAAGATATGTGAATACTTTCTTTTCCTGATGTGTATATAAAATAATTGCTCTTTGAACATGTAAAATCTCAATTTAATGATAATGATTAGGGATTAAGATGTTCTTGTTAATTGAATTTTTTATTTATACAATCATTGATGACAATCATAGAATTTCACAGCTAGAAAAGACCTTGGAGATCATTTAGTCCAACATCATTTTATAGATTAGGTAACAGAGAACAAAGAGGTTAAATAAATGGCCCAAGGTGGCAGTCAATTAGTGACAGAACTGGGATTACAAGAGAAATTTAACTAGAGTAATTTTTTTTTTGTTTCAGTCCTTGTGATTAAAAAATTTCCATTCAAAATGTGTTCAGCTACTTAAATGTTTTTAATATAAAAATATAGGAACTCTGAACTTACAATGAGATTGTGCCTCTGATTTCTTCTTTCCTTAATTTATTTAACTCATATTTGTTGAAAGCTTACTAGATTCTGGCAACCGATTAAGTTCTGAGAATAAAGAAATAAAATGTACAAAGAGCTCACAGTCTAAGGGATTAACAAGAAAGTAAATGTGATAAATGCTACAACAGATATAAGCACAGTGAAAACACACCAGCTACTGAGATGGAAAAGAATTTTGAAAAATATTACATTAATATAAACAATATATTAATTAAAAATACACACTCAGAGAGAGACCTAAAACCTTAAAGAAAAACTAGAAAAAGGGTGGCAGTTGCCCAAAGCCCATTCAATTATATTGGTCAAAATCTATTTCTTATCCTGGATGGGCACGTGAATTCTCATTGTATTATTTTTTAAAATAATTACATATATATGTATATATACTTGTTTGTGTACATGTTATAATATATAGGGAAAAAAGATCTTTTAAGCAATAAAGATAAAACGTTAGAAAGGGAATGAGTGAAAACTACGGTCTCTCTCATTGGTAAAGGTTAACAAGGAGATTCCACAAGACCTCACGAGGTAGGAGGGGCAAAGGAAGGAAGCATTTCAGCTTGCCTGGTGACCAAAATGAAATGATTGAAAATTGAAAGACGAGAACTATATCAATAAATATAATTATGAAAATTAGAGAATGTTAAAGAAGTTATGTTTGAGAATGGTGGCAGGCATTTTTGTTAGATAAAAAAAAAAATGAAAAAGCAGATAATTGTGAGAACTATTGTGAACAAATAAAGACATTTTAGGGAATACCCCTCGGATATCCATGGTTCTTTTAACAACAGTAAGAGGCGTGTTTCTTATTCACTGACAAAAGAAAAGCAAGAGGTGGTGAGGGAGGGATACAGGAGTGAAAGGGATGAGGATAGGGGCGAAGTGTTCTTAGAAGATGGAAGGAAATGAAAAAGTATGAAATGACCTCTAGTGGATACAGAAATTACCATGAAAGTCTATCTGAGGAATAACAATGAATCTGTAATTGATTAAATTGGCATTCTTCTGACTTATTTTTAAAGCAATGACAGGCAAGCTGGACACAGAAGTAGAGAGCTCAGGCAGTTTAGCATAACTAAGTGTGCTATAGAATTGACTGAAGGAGCAAGGAAACATAGGGTGTAGATAAGGACATGTCACACACTGGAGTGGTATATGAGATGTGGAACTCCAATCGGGCAAACAAAAGAATAGAAAGAATGAAGGCACTTGGACCTTAATCTAAACCTACCAGGGCAGAACAGGTGTGGAGATTATGTTTAGGATTCAATAGTTAGATTTACTGTGAGACTAACTACAAAGTGCTCTTGAAAGGGGAAATGGTGTAGGAGTTAGAGTGAGCCATGAACAATGTACAAAGAATGTAAACTCCATTTGGACTCATACAAAAGTAAAAAGGGGTTTTGCAAGAGCAGGTGTTAGATCCCAGCAGGAAGGCAGAGCACAGCTATAATCTAGTTTATGGCCCAGGACATTTTTAAGAAGTAAAAAAAAGTCACTATTCACAAATAGATCTATAGGTGGGAAATAAGAGCGCATTTAGTATGTGGGCATTTAGAAGCAACACTTTTATACTTCTAGAAGGGAGTAGAAATGGAGACAGGCTAAAAGAAAATGAATTATTAATTAGTCCTGTTCTGAGAACTGGATCCCTAGGGATAAGAGCAATATTTCCTTTGAAGACTATAATCTATAGCCTCTGTCTAGATAGAAGAGTCAATAAAGCCAAATATCATTAGGTTGGTGTCTTAAGTTGTTCAGTAGTCCTTTCATAAGTCAGATGGTCTCAGAACTGGGGGAATATTAAGGATACCAGATGTGTACAAGTGAACTCATTCTAGTATTGGAGCTTGGAACAGTATAGTCAAGAGAACTGAGGTGGGCACTGTCAAAGAGAGCATGGTAAAAATGATTTAGGTAGAAAAGGATTGACATCAGGTCTAGGAGATTGACAGAATTTGGGACCAGGAGCCAATGAAATTTCTCTAGTTGTGACTGATTCAATATGTTGCTTCTTCAGGTTTTCTATAAGTTTATACCTGTACCAGACTGTACCAGGTGATTTATAGTAACCTGTGTTTCTTCTTATAGATGGACTTCAAGATCACATTCATCAAAATGTCAGATGGTGGTTTATTGTTTTCAAAGACTTGTGTTACTCTTTGGAAGCTTGAAGTGTTTCCCAAAACACATGAACACCAGTGCTGTCAAAAATTCTACAGTATACAAAAATGCCACACACAAACAACAAACATATCTGTTTGTTGAAAAGTTCAACAAACAGAAAAGTTCAATCAATTTCACACACATAAAAATAACAAGCCAGAGTCACTAACCTTGAGACTGTGGAATGTCCTCAACCATTTGGGAAGTTTAAAGAGGGAGGAGGGAAAGATGTAGACTACAGTTTGTGAAAATGATTCAACATGTGAAAAATGAAAGGAATATGCTTAAAAAATGAGAAAATGTGAAAACAAATATTCATATAAAATAAAGGTATATTTTCACTTTAGAAAATTTTCCATATTAAAATCTATTTTAAAATTGCCTTTCAATATGAAGGATTGACTCTTAAAGAGGTATGTGTGAAAACTTCACTGCAATGCTCTTCACTATAGAACATATTATGGAAGAAGCAGGTCTATTTGGGCATCATTTGGAAGAGGGGTATTCAAGAAAATGACAATAGGATCTGACAATGATTCTGTTTCACAACAGAAACCATGAGTACAGTATTTTAGCAAAGTTCCTGTATATATTTATATTTTAATAATTTGTAATAATAACTAGAACAATTTGCTTAGGAATCAAAACAGTATGCTATGAATCTATGATGAGAATGATAAAAAAATTCTCTATTTTATTTTCTTAAAAACAATACTTTATAATTCTATCACTATTGGTTATATCTTTCATTTTCCTTATGTAAAATATTTTTAAATTATCTAAATTGTTAATATCTTCCTTACTTTTGATTTTAATTGCTATCACAACACGTTTAAAATTCAGTTTTATTTGTTAATTTTTAGAAAGCTTTTCTTAATCTTATTTACCCTGAGAAATACTCTAATGTATTTTAATTTGATTTATGATCTTGAAAAAATAATTCCACTTAATAGGAAATTTTCTTAAATTTAAGTGCTATTCAACTTCAATCTACATAATTTTGAACTATTGTCCTGTAATACACATTTTGAAAAAAATAAGTAATTGTTCATTGTACACATGCACACTTGTAAGGGTAAACAAAACTTATGGCTGTATAAAGTAGTAAAAAAAAGTTTAAAAAACCATTATTATTCACTTTGAATTTTGTCTATAGAATAAGCAATCATGGAATAGAAGAAAATTATATCAGTCAGATTCCCAACAAGAAATATACGTCACACTCAAATCAGGATAACTCAACAAACTACTCAAATATGGGGCTATTTGCAGAGAGAGAGGTGGAGGGAAACCACAAAGCAAAGCTGCAGTTATGCAAGCTTTGTAGTAACTGTGGAGCTGCTGCACCCTGACTCAATGGAGAAGAGAGGGAGTGGTTACTGGACCCCTGTAGAGAGAGAGAGACAAGAGAATAAATACTTGAAATAGTTCGATGTTAAGATGCCTCTAAATGATGTAAAAATAGTACAGAAACATCATGGGGCAGTAACAATGGAGAAAAAATAATTTATTCAAGAAATGAATGATCTAGTGTCTGGGAACATCAGAAGATGAATGATGAGACAAGGATGGTTTCAAGATTTCGATCTTGGGTAGTTGGTCTCAATGCTAATGATACTTTTGAAAATGACAAATAAGAGAAGAAAGTCTGTGAATGAATGTAGTGATCATAAGTTGGGAATATACTGAGCGAGTTTCAAGAGGAAGCCATATAGAGATTTACAGAAGAGTGACACAAAAGCAGGTCTAGAATTCTAAAAATAAAAGTTGGGATTAAATGTCAAGAATAGCCACCCTTAAACCAAATCTGGTCTACACGTATATTTTGTTTGACAAGCACAATGTTAAAATGTGTTTTTGAATAAACATCTGAGCATTTGGATACTAATTTCAACTCCTGAAATACTACGAGTTCAGGGAACCCAGGACCAAATTACTACATGACAAATCTCTCATTTACTAATGAAAAGCCGCCCCTTTAGATGAGATATACAACCTCCTTTACTACTCATTAAGTCATGAAAGCCCAGGGAGGAGAGAGTTCCATCAAGGAGGTACATGTACTTAGCTCCATCTGTCTCACTCATTTATATTACTTGTAAGCCCCTGATGATGTTCAAATTTTCAGTCTCTGATCTAGGAGAATGCTAAACCTTTTATAGTTAATGAAGTCACTTACAGGAGAGAAAAGAAGGGGAATAAAAAAGGAGAGAATAAAAGAGATGGCAAGAGAGAGACCATGAGAAGGGAGGACGGGGAGAGGAGGGAAGAAGAAGTATGTTTTCCCAGAGAAAGAGTTGAAAATTGGGAGATAGAAGTGCCAGAGAAGAATTGTAAAGGTGGTCAAGCAAGGAGAAAACTGAGGTTGTGCTGTCATGAAAGCCCAGGGAGGAGAGATTTCCAATAAAAAGGTGAAAAATCTCATGTAATCAAGAGGTTCAGTTCGAATGAATTTGGAATTTTGGAGATTATTGTTGTCTCAGCAGCAGTCATATTGCAGCACATTTTAAGGGAATGAAAAGTGAGAAAAGAAATCCAAGTTGTCTAAAACATTCTTCTAGTAAGTGGTTTTTTTGTGTTCATTGAAAAGTTTATTGCACATCATAGAGTACATGAATGCATTCTAAAATGATTTTTGAATTATTTTATATTTAAATGTTTGTGAAAAGGGTAGAAACTAATATACTAAATTATAAATTCATTCTGAAACTTGAATTTAGATAAATAAATTTGATTTCAGGATACATATATTACACCAGAAAAGAGATTGGTAAAGAGAAGACTTCTATTTTATTCTAGAACTTCTATTATGAGAATAGATAAGGGCTTGAAATAAACTAATTTTAAGACAAGGCTGAGCTAATTTTTTTTATTTGACCTTGGTATCAATTCATCCTTATTTGAGAGAAATGAAAGAAACATTAGTGAAAGCATGTATTATGTCCAAGAATTTACAGATTATTCTCTCACCCAAATACTAACAAATACATTTGTGGAACAGTAGTTAATTAAGTCCATTCACAGCTATTGACCTGACCTGCAACTTGCCTGTATCAGTCAGGTTATGGCAGGAAACCAAAGATATATTCAAAAGGAGTACCTGATTGAAGATGATTTATGAAAGAAATTATTTTGTGAAGGCTTCAACACAATTAAAGGAAAACAAGAGTGATTTAGCTTCCGAGGGCTCATGATAGTGAGAAGAAAGCCCAGTTCCAGGCCTGAGTAAGCAAGGAGAGGAAATATTTGCTAGAACCCAGGTAAACACGTAACTGTGAGAAGGACAGGACAGGAGCTGTGCCTTCAAGACAGAAATATTTTAGCCAATGATAAAGAAGACTAGCAGAAAGGGAGCTAGGGAATAGGCATCTGAGACTCATTGTCCTTTTGTTCTCCAACTTCCTGGCTTATCTCCCACTTTCCAAATCCAATCAGAAGACAAGGGAAACCAGTTGATGCAGCTGTAACACTCAGCCTTCCCTAGCATAGAACAGCATAGAGAAGGAACAAAAAGATACCTCTAGAATATATTCCATAAAGAAAATACATGCTCTCCTCCAGCAAGTTGCCAAGACCATACCTTACATCATTTTCTTCAAGCAACAATGAGATGGAGCCTCTTTCCCAACAATAGCAATGTTTCATTTTCTCTCTCACTTTTTGGAAGATTAGACATAAGGCAGGTACTATAACGTTGTGTTCATTTGTTTGTTTGTTTGTTTGTTTGTTTGTTTGTTTGTTTTGCTGGTTTAAAAAAATACCATCCAACCCTCTTTGCTATTTTGAGGGACTATGCCATTATTTATTGTCTCCATGGGGGTGTGAGGAAATGGAAACATGCTCCTGCTTTTGACTTTGTAGCCAGAGGGACAGACTTTTCCTCTTGCTGCCCTCTGCTCACTAAGGCAAATCTCTGGACCTAAGATCATTGAATGGGGATATGTCCTCCCAAGACTCAAAATTTGGAGGAAGTAAGCAATATTAACTTGGGAGTTAGGATTTATTCTAGACAGAGGAAGCTTTGCTCATTTCCTTAGCAGTGGCGGTAACAGCCTGGCCAGGCTATTCCTGCTAAAAAGATTTATTACTTTCTGTACTTTTACTACTGGGAAGCCCTGAATTCAATCTATTCCTCTTAGCTAGACTTCCAACTTCTTGGCAATTACATAAGCTTCAAAAATCCTCCCAATAATTGCTCTTGTTTGCTTCTGTTATGTGCACTCAAGAGCATCCTAATGTGAGGTTTCTATAGGCAGCACTGAGTTGTAGGTTAGATGATACCAGGTTTCCCCTGGTAGCTATGGCTTCTCCTTTGCAACTGTGACCTGCGCCTACTATCCCTACTCAACCTGTCCTCCTTCCTCAGCCACTCAGTCCCCATCTCAGTGCCTTATCACACCTTCCTTTATTCTGACTCTGCACTTATTCAAGGGCTTTCTTTTCCCATCTGTACTCATTTTTTAAATTATTATTTGTAGTAATTTTTAAATCTCAATACTTATCTTTGGAAATATTTTAATTCTAAATATTTTTAATTCCAATATTTGAATTCACTTAGATGTGTATAACTGATAGACGCTTGATATGACAATCAATAGATTTTCAGGTGAACAAGGACAGCTGTTAGTTGAGATTTGGGGAACAGGAAGACCATCTCGACAATCTTAAAAATCTCAGCAGCTAGTTGACTGACTACACTGCTTAAAAATATGAATGCAAGGAAAAGAGGGAAAATAACACTTTATACTTATCTACTGTAAGTCAATTACACTGTGCTACCCACTTTTTGAAAATACTATCTCCTTTCATTCTCACAATAAGAGAATTTAAGTAACTTCCACAAGTCACGGCTATTTAGTGACAGAGCTGTGATTTGAACCCGTAAGTCCCACCCTTGGCTTCTGCCACACCACTAACCTACCTAAAAATGACAGCTACCTCTTTAAAGATCCGGACACTTATATATAAGTGTGAAGAAATTAGTGGCAGCAATCAATTCAGTGACAAAGGTACAAGAGACTAAACAGCACCTCAAATTTCAAGATGAGTTTTTGACAACACAAGAGGCACTTTATTAAGAAGTTATGAATTTGATCAGGTTATACTTAAAACATCTACTAGAAAATCATTTCTTATATTCCATTTTGCATGCTATGGTATTAATGGAAAGGAAATTGTATAATTTGCTCATGTGTCAGAGGGAGTCTGTTTGTGTGCCGGTAATGATAATCAAAATATCTGACATGTAATAACGTTCTGGTAATACTTAAATCAACCTGATTATACTGGAAACCTAATAAACAGTAACTGCAGAGTTTTTTAATATGCTTCTGGCTGAAGTAATGCTAATCTGTAATATATTTGAATTCAAAACCGCAATGGATGTGTATTCAATTGTATAATCAAAATAGAGGAAATAAAAACATGGCTTTGATTGAGTAGACTTTTAACATTTAATTAAAGAAAAATAACTGAAAATTATAAAAATATACTTCAATTTTGAATGTTAATTTTAGAGAATTAATATTATTTTGTGGCCGCAATGAGTTTTAGTATAATTATTATTATTATTTTATTATTTTTTTTTTTTTGTAATCAGGTTTCATAGGTGTGACTGGGAGCAGCTGCAAAAGCAAAATATGTTTGCTCAGAAAAAAATAATGGCATTATGAAATTCTCTGTTCTCAAGAGAGGAGTAAAACTTTAAGCTAAATACTTGAAAGAATACACATTTTACATATTTCTTTTATTAGTGATGAGAGTTGCTTATTAATCAATGTTTAACAATGTAATTACAGCTGTTTTAGTCTCACCAGATAACACAGATTAATAAATGACCTGCAACTAGTGAAGTGTGCAGATAGGGTAATGAATTCTTTCCATCAGCACACTAATTTATTAGTAATAAACAAAGACCATGATGAATTAGCAGAATTGTAGAGTTTCTGAATACTGAAATCAAATTTACAGATGAAAGCATTTAATCATTCAGTTTTCCTTCATTTATTTCTCTTCATGTCTTATAATGGGTTGGGATTTGCTTTTTTGAACTGCATTAAATAGTTATCTAAAGCTCATCTTTTATACTATTTACAAGTTTACATTGGTCTAATTCTTATTATTATATATTAGTTTTACCTAACAATGAAAGTAGTATAACTTTGATTTCAATTAATGCTCCTTGTTACAGCTCAACAAAGCACTATTAGATTAGCCCTGTTTTTTTTTAAAACTGGCTTTAACTATGTAGAATTCTATTTGAAGATCTCAAAGGAGAAAGACACAAATGCATGTGCGTTAATGATAAATATCACTAAAATCTGACAGTGAAAGGAAGTTATCAGTTATTCATACACCCAAATTAAAATTGTACAATGTTTAAGAGTCATTTTATAAACTTTTGTTTTAATTCTAGTTTGCTTTGAACTTCTGTAGCATACAGTTGTTCAAATATGAACTTTATTGGGTGGCATATATTACAATAAATGCTCCTTAAATTACTACCAATTTGGAAGGTAAGGGAGTGGGGTGTGGACAATCTAAGTCTGAATTATAAAATTAGAACTGCAATGTTGCTTTAAAAGAAAAGAATTAGAAGGATGAAATACTGAAATTTTTCTTAAATTATCAAGAAAATTAAGAAATTATTGCATTTAACATCTATATATATTCTGTTGAATTGTATTTTAAGATGTGAATTCTGAAAGAAAACAATAAACCCCATTAAGAAACAAGATAGAAAGTGAACTAGAAGTAAGAAAAGTCAAAGCATAAGAATTTGAAGTAAAATAAATTTTTGCACTAACTTTCTGCCCAGAATAGAAATGAGTCTAGCAAAAAACTACTTTCTTGATGAGAAGGGATAAATTGAAAATTTCAAAGACCCTAAGTGGTGACACTGCCTCCTGTCCTTATCCACATGTAGTTGGAGATATCCTGTCTGTCTGTCTGTCTGTCTGTCTGTCTCTCTCTCTCTCTCTCTAAGTAAAAGTAAGATTTATTAAAGGTATATTTTAGAAAGAGATAGGCCATGCTAAGGAAGGCTGTAGCCCTGCGGAATTTGGGAGGTGAAAAGAGATAGAGTACACTCCAAGGGAGGAGTGGGTTCTCTCTTTTTTTTTAGCTCTAGTCTAGCCTGGTGGAACAGAAAGCTTTTTTCTTCATGTAAAAGAAGCAAATAAGCAGAGGTAGAAATACTCGTGTGTGAGCAGAAGGTAAGAGTGCTTTCTCTCCATGCTAACTTACTTATAGGAGGGTGTTAAAAGCTTTGATTTTAAGACTGGAGACTGTAGTCTACAATGGCCAGAGAAATTGGAACTGCCATACATTATTAGTGGGAATGTAAAATGATGCAGGTACTATGGAACACAGTTTGACAATTCCTCAAAAAATTAAATATAAAATGCCATGCAACTCAAAAAGTCCACTCAGTATATACCCAAGAGAAATGAAAATAGGTACTTATATGAACCCATATGATCTGGCCTCTGCCAACCAACCCCAAAATAGAATCAAACTATCCTCCACAACTTGTGCTATAAAGACTTCTGTGTCTTCTTTAAAAAGGATCAATCTCAATGACAATTCAAGGTCTCTGAATGAGTTATTCCTTCAACTTGGAATACCCTTTCCCTAGGTTTTAGCCTAACTGCCTCCTTTAATCTCATTAATTCAGGACTTAGCTTAAATATCACTTTCTGAAAAAGGACTTTGATTACATTCTGATTTAAAGTGGTCTTCTCTTTATCATATTATCAGCATTTGCTAGTCTGTAAACACTAATTACTCTCTGAACCTGTATTATTTTGAATTGTTCACATCATTTGGCTTGTTCATGAAAAACTGGGTAAATGATATCCAGTTCATCTCTGTATGCTTTTTGCAACTTCTATGAATCTATAATTCTTTAAAAATAAAAAGTTTTAAAAACTGGTTCCACTGAGAATCTTTAAAAACCCAAGCTCAGGCCTCATCTCAGACCAATTAAGTCAGAATCACTAGGTGTGGGATCCAGGTAGTAATATGTTGAAAACTTCCCAGGTGATTCCGATGAACAGCCAACATTAAGAACCAGTGTTCCAAAGCAGTGGTGTGATCTCAAAATCGAAGCAAAAGCATCACTTTGAAACTTGTTAGATATGCATATTCTTAGGGTCCGCCTAAGACTTACTGGTTCAGAAACTCTGAGACTGGGAAATAGCAAGCTGTGTCTTCTAGGTCATTTTAGTATATACTGTATCCAATACGTAGCCACTAGCCACATGTAGCTATGTGGCTAGTGACACAAGTTAAAATATTTTTGATATATAAGGTTAAATAAAATGTATCATTAAAATGAATTAAACTTTTTATTTAAAAATATTTTCCAGGTCTATTGAGATATAATTGATATATAACACTGCATTACTTTAAGGTATGCAGCCTGATGATTTGATACATGTATAATATTGCAAAATTATTACTACAATAAAGTTAGTTAACACATTCATCACCTGACGAAATTACAGTTTTTTGTGATGAGAATATTTAAGTTGTACTCTCTTAACAACTTTCAGGTATCTAACACAATATTGTTAAGTATAGTCACCATTGCCATAGATTCCCCAGAACTTATTCATCTTAAAACTGGAGGTCTGTACCCTTTGGCTAATATCTTCCTTGCCTATTTCTTCATAGTATTTTAATGTGGCTATTAAAAAATTTTAAATGACATATGGCTTACATTATATGTCTATTGAAAAATGCTGCTCTAGAGCAATTAGTCTCAGCTCTGAGTATGCAGCATAATCATCCAAGGAACTGAAAAAAAAAAAAAAAAATACTAGTGCCTATACTCCACTCCAGATTAACTGAATCAAATACCAATAATGGGGCCTTCGGATTGATCATTTAAAAAATCTTTCTAGATGATTTTAAGATGTTGCCAGATCTGAGAATCATTGATCTAAAGCTGCATTCTAAATTTTTTCAGCTTGGATTCCTTCAACAATTGGATTTGTGAACTCTCCCGCCCCCCCCAAATGCATATTTACACATAATTTGCATACATTTTCAAGGTATTTCTAGTCACCATATAAAGAACCCCTGTTCAAGTGCTTTTATATGGGGTACTTTTAAGAAATTGGTTTTAGAGACTATTTTCTCATGTCCTTACATCTAGACTTATATTTTCCCATTTCATTTTTAACTGGAGCTAGGATGAGTGGTCCATGTTTATCTTGCTGAACTTTCAGAGGTGATTTTTTTAATTACTAGGCATATACAATGAGAACTGATCCTGCTTAATTCTGCCTTTTTTCCCTGCAATAATTATGTGCTATATTTTAATATTTATAGCCATTTAAAAAATGAATATATATTCTCTGACTTATTGTTCCCTCTTTTGAATTTTATATATTAGCTACTCCAATGCTCTTCAAAGATTTGAATTGTTATTACTAATGACACTGTCAAGAATCTTGCCTCCAAATAATCTAGACTGCAAGAAATATCTTCATAGGACATTTCTATAGAAATAAATTTATTAAGTTAATTATAAAACAGATGATCAAACTAATTGAAAACTAGTCATTCACTTAATCAAAAATTAAATACCTGGTATATGTATAAGCCTTTTTCTTGGCACGAAGGTAACAGAATTTTAAAATTCCCTGTCCTCATGAGTCTTATATTCTAGTTTGGAGAGGAAGATAATGAACAAGGTAAGTAAAGATATAGTTTGTTGAGTGATGATAAGGTCTGTGTAAAGAGCAAAAAGAAGAGAAAAGTCCAAGGAAAATCTTTGTGAGAAGAGATAATTGAGTAAACCTAAAGGAAGTGATGGAATAATCAATATAAATGTCTATAGGAATTACATTTCAGGCAGAGGGCAGAAGGAATTTGCATGCCCTGATGCAGAAGCATGACTGATCTTTTAGAAGAGCAAGAAGTTAGTGTGACAAGAACAAGTGAGAAACAGGGAGAGAGTCAAAATAGGGGGAGTCATAAGGGTTATAGTATGGTGAAATTGTTTGGGTCATTAATAAGTTTGACTTTCACCAAGTGAGATGAGAGCTATTAGACAGTTTCTAGTGGAATGATGTCTTCTAATATATGTTTTAAAAGGATCACTCTAATGGATAGTTGAGAATGGACTGAGGCAATGCCAGAAGCAGAGACCCAGTTAAACAGAATAATCCAAAATTTTAGGAGGAGGGTAATGTATTTTAAACTTAAATGCTGTACTTTATACCTAAATTTGTTAATTTGCTTTAATTACTTTATTTATAATCCCTCATCCTATGTACTGTCCCAGGTTGAATAAAACAGGAAGGGGAAGGACAGAAAGCAGCAGGAAGACATGGCTCCTGGATTCTTTTCTCTTTCTCTTAGAAAAAGTTAATGGACGTGCCTTTAAAGGCTTCTTTATCCTTGCCATGATTCACGATCCCATCGGGGTGATACAAGAAGGTGATACAGTGAAACAGGAAGAAGAGTTTAGGCAGATAAAACATCTGTGGGCTTGTCTGAAATAAGCAATATATTTTTCAAGGATCAGGGTAAACTTCAAATGGACAATAACTAGATATTATCTCAAAATATGTAAAGAGTAATTTTTTTGAAGCCCTATCAATAAAATTTTTTGTGAAGCTATGTGATGGTATAGGATTTTAAATAGCATATTTCCCCTTTTATACAAAAATAAATAAATAAATATGCCAGATTTCTGACTAAACTGGTTTCTTTGATGATAGAATTTCATCGAAAACTTGGTGGGATCTTCCACACATATGATCATCAAACAGATTTATAACCAAAGCTCTATTGTAGTACAATGCAAAAAAGCGGGGTCTTTCTAAGAAATGATGCTGGGTCCACTGGATACTTTATGAGGAAAAAAATATGTCTTGACCTCTACCTCCCACCATAAACAAAAATCAAATCTAGATGGATTGCAGATCCAAATAAGAAAGGTAAAAAACAAACAAACAAACGAAAACCACAGATTTGGGGGAAAATAAGGAAATATCTTTGTAACCTTAGATTAGGCAGATTTTTTGAAGAAGATAATAAAATTACTAATCATGAAAAAATTAATGGTAAATTGGACCATATTAAAACTTCTTTTTATCAAACGATGTCACTAAAAGTGAAAAAGCAAACCACAAAATGTGATAAGACATGTATATCTGACAATGGAGGCATATCTACATATATGAAAAACTCTTATATATAATCTGTAACAAAAAGACAGATAGCTCAGAAACAAGGAAAAAAAATTTGAACAGACTCTTCATAAATGATGATATTT
Organism: Pteropus vampyrus; assembly: GCF_000151845.1. Lineage (NCBI taxonomy): Eukaryota > Metazoa > Chordata > Mammalia > Chiroptera > Pteropodidae > Pteropus > Pteropus vampyrus. The sequence goes on from NW_011888914.1 coordinate 284,404, forward strand.
AAGTGGCTAAAAACATAAAGGTGTATTCAACCTCATTAGTCATCAGATAAATAAATATTAGATACAATATGATACAACACAGAATGACTAAAATAAAAATATGAAGTATGATAGATGTATTGAGGAAACAGAAACTACCGTAGGCATATTAAGCTGAAGAAATGTAACTTGGAAATGAGATGCCCACAAAAATTGGTGAAAGTTCTTGTATTCATTTTATATAACTGTATTTTAAAAGCACCTAAAAGTCTGCAGCTTAATATTATGAACATTAATTATCCCAGTTTCTGTGGTTCAGGAATCCAGTGCAGCTTAGTCAGGTCCTCTGGTTCAGGGTCTTTTCATGGGCTGCAATCTAGGTGTCAGTCCAGGTTGTGGTCATTCATCTCAAGGCTCAACTCGGAGGATTTGCTTCCTGACTCACACACTGTGGCTGTTTCTAGCCCTCCTAAGATCTACTTTCAAGATCATTCAAATTAATTCTTTTCAGTTTGAAATGCCTAGGGTAGTTTCTGTTTCTACAATAAAATATAACTAATACTCCTTGCTATACTTTTTACATATATCTCTGCTCTCTGAAATTTTCTTGCCCCCATAACCTTCGTTTATCTGATCAGTTGTTCTTTGCAACCCAAGACCAATCTAAAATGCCCATCTCTTTTAGGATGCTCTCCCCAATCTGATTTATTGCTCTGAATACATCTATCAGAGCACCTAAATAATTGAAAAGACATTGCTTGTTAATAATGTGTGCTTCTGCCACATAGAAAAATAAAATGTTTCTTGAAGACCGTGAGGGAGACCATTTGTCATCCATTTTTACATAGTAGTACCTAGCTAACGGCAAAAAAGTAGAATGTACTTTGTGAAGTGTGATGAATGGAGGCAAGGAAGAAATAAAAGGGGGAAGAAACGAAGGAGAGAGGAAGGACAAAAAGAAGAGATAACTAAATCTAAAACTAGGTCTTATTCTACTAAGCGTGATGATTATAACATGAGGTTTTATAATCTGAGAGATAGCACATTCTGTGGTATCTCATGATGTGGCAGAGACACTGTCGGCTAAATGTAGAAGAATGTAACACAATGGAAGTGGTCAGGGCTGGAAAAAGACACACCTAGTCTTGCTAAGGGAAATACCCAGGTCTGTAAGTGATGTAGTAGTCTAGAAAGGCAGATGATAGAGTGTCCAAAAAATATTTTGATAAGAGAAATGGCATGATATATAAATAGTTTGCATTAGAAGGATTCAGAAAAACATAGTGGGTGGCCGGCAAACAAAGGCATTGAAAAGGGGTTAATATACAGGCAGATGGCAGGTAGTCCAAATTGAGTTGATGTATCAGCAAGTAACAAGGCCTAAGAGGCTGAGGCATCGGGCTAGGTGCCCGATAAATCTCATTAGAGGGAGGGTAGTGAAAGTTTACTTGAGAGACTCACATTTATAGGCCAAGATAAGGATTTGAATACCAAATTTAGAAAACAAGATATAAACCTTGATTCAAGAATGAAATATCAGTTTGTAACTCATAGTTTTTGAATTCTGCCTTCCTAAGGCTTAATTTGCATAGAGACTAAGGTGGAAGCCAATTGGCTTCTACTAGGTACAGAAAAATATACAGTCTGTGAGCCAAGGAGATGTTGGAAATAATGCATTATATGTGTAACTGAATAGGTGATATTTATGGCTCTGTGTTCATTATTCAGATCAGATACCATTAAATAAATCAATGTGTCATGATAAGCATTAACTTGTAACATTGGGATAAATGCTTTATAACAATAAGATGAGAAAAATTAATTTTGAACAATATATTAATAGAGAATACATTTCATGCTAATCTCTATAAAATATGAGAAAATAAAAATTATACATTTTGCACAATTGTACAAAAATATACACCCTCATATTCGAATTTCATATATAACTTTAAAGATCTTTATATATATCTGTAATGCAAAAATTTATCTAAAATTTATACTTGAACTTCTGGTCAAAAATGGATCTATTTCTTTAAGGCTTAAGCTTTATTAAAGACATTTAAATAGGCAAATATACAGCAATTTAAAAAATATTAATTATATTTTGAAGTATTTGAATAGGTAGAACTCAAACATCAACCTAAAGCTTATAACTTAGAACTACTTTTTTTTTCCTTTTCATTCAGTATCCTTCGCCATCCTGTTGTATCGCCTTGGGAACAAGTATAACTGATTGAATCACAACTGTTATTCTCTTAAATGGACACAACTATCATTTATCTAAAATTTGATGGTCTCTAGCACAGTTTCCCAAAAGCATCCAAGGACATGTATGTAATTATAGTATATTTTTATTCAAACTTAGAAAATAATTGTTCCTTCAAAAGTTTAACTCAAAGGTATATGTAAATATATGCTAAATTGTTAAAATACAGAGATGTGATAGTATAGAAACATTAAATCCAAGTTGAAACGTGATAGAATTCTCATAAGGGGTCCTGTCTTTCTTTATTAGAATGGAGGATAATTTCTTCTTTCCCTGTACTTGTGAGATAGATAAAGTAGGTTTTATCTTTTATGGTTATCATCTATCTTTAAATGAGACAACTTTCTATCATGTTTTTCACATCTTTAGTTTTACAGACTTTGCCCCAGAGCTTGCCTCTTAAAGACTTCCGAGAGAGTGAATATCAGATATTAAAATACTTAATTAAACTGAGATTGACCTCAATCATTTCATCAATCTAAAATCAACTACAGAATGTGCTAGGTTAACTCTACAGCTTTACCTAAAGCGATGCATCTATAAAACCAAACAGTGGTAATAATAACCTCATAGAATCTGAGATGGAATATAAATTTTCATGGTTTTTCAAAATCTGATTTGAGTGCAGAGAAGGGAAAATAAAACAACCCTGAACAAGCCAATGATAAAATCCTTTTGTACACTGAAACATCTTGCAGTTTATGGTCAATAGTGTGATTATGAAGACATCATCGTTTTGATATGGCTGAAATCAACTTTGAGTAAAACTGGCTATTTACCTATTTCTCTAAACATAAGGCCTTCTCCTCTTTTCTAAAAGAAAACATGAGTCACAAAGGAAACCTGATGGGCGATAGTTCTCTTGAGTATTGGGCCGTGCTTTATCTGTCTGCATACATACACAGTATCTTTCTAAATATTTAATAAACATTAGAAAATCTAACTTTTATCCGAAGCATCTGTCATTATTGTCTCTGGAATATTAAGCTATTTAGATGGTGAATCTGTAATCAATGTGATCCACACCATCAAAAAGAAATGTAGTCACTTATCTCATCTAAGTTGGCTTGTATCTTAAGGGGAAATCTAGTATGTCCTTCTTGAGGCTTTCTCTTCATAATTGTCTAAGAACTCCAGGAGTGCACTCAGCCCAAAGGGATCAGATTTCTTCTAATGATCGGTATGTTCAGTCCACTAGTAGCTTTATTTTCATCACTGCCATACTGTATAACTTTTGAAAACTGGCTTTACACAGAATTGAGACAGTGTTTCCTTATTCTATAGATGCCTCCCCAGTTGTAGTGTCACTCCACATTTTAGCTACAATAGTATAACTCTTTTAGTTTATATTTTCATGCTCAGTACAAACAACACACCTGGGTTGCTGAATTCAGAGGGCCTTTGAGCCTCAGGCATATGACATCACCCAGCACATTTTAAGCCCAGAATTCTTTCTCTCACAATGAGTACTTCTTTGAGATACTTGAGCTCTTTTCATTCTCAGTCAGGACCATCCTAATAATTCAGAGACCCTAATGTTATTGAAACTCAAATGGGATTGGGTTTTTGACTTGTGATATCTCTCCTACTAGGAGAGTCCTTGACTCATAGAAAATTTCTCACTTCTTCTGCAGAGAATGACACTGCAAGTCCAGCCAAGGGGTAATATAAGGTACCACCTTTGGCAGGTACAGAATTCCACCCTTAAGCAGTGGAAAGAGTACCCACCTTTATAATTTTAAGGTAGTGGACATTATTCATGAATTCTTTCTCCCATAACATAGAAATTCTGTTTCTAAATTACTTTGACATATAAAAATTCCTATTGTTTAGACCTTTTCTTAAGTAGCCAGGCTAATTTTGAAAGAATGTTATTTTTAGTATTAACCATGGCAGAAGACTAGTGTAAAAAGTGGTCTCTAAAATGCACCTCAAGCTAGAGAGTTCTAGAAACTTCATAAGATCCTTAAAAACTCAGAACTGTCAAACCCTAGAGAATAGAATGCTCAATCCCAGGTTGACACCGTTTCTAGGGTAAAAGACTTTGGGAGCTAAGTGGGTGGAAGGTAAGGGAGAGGCTATCTGAGGTCTATCTGGAGACTTGGAGTTCCCCAGATGTTTAGTTTTTAAATATTGGAGAGAGATTTTCTGTAATATAATTCATCTTGTAAGATGCCTTTGGAGCGCCTTCAGTTAACTTGGTCTCTGTAGACTCAAATAGGTCATCGAACTATTTGAGTCTTTAATGGGCTGGCAAAGGTACAGAGAGGATAAAAGTATCAATCATATTAATTATACGTAAAGTTATATAGATGCAAATATATACAATTATATATGTATATAATTTCGTAATGACTTCATTTTTATTCAATATAAACTTGGTTAGGACACCCAGAGATCGTGGTGCCCCCTGGTGGTCATTGAACTATTATAGCTCTCTTTGACACCTAAAAATCCACTGGGTTTGAAGAGCTAAAAATTGCAAGATGAGAAACCATGAAAACATGTAGAAATAATTTGCATAATTTAAACTAGTTCTTCCTATCAGTGCTGGTGATTTATGGCAAAATAAAGAGTGTGTAATGGAAAGAAACGACCTCCCCAGGCAAAATCAAATTTCAAAAAAAAATTCGTCTTAAGCGCACTGAACATGTGTTAAGTGATTTTGAGTATAATGTGCTACATATCTCCGCTGCATTTAGTAGTTTTTACTATTAGTCAAAAAATAAAATTTATTTGAGTTAAATTAGCACTTTTGAATATTTTAAGTCATTAGAAAATTTCAAAAGACACCTTAGCAATACTCAACTGGACTCTTGTAATTTTGATATAAACTGTTTTTTAATTTGTTACACTGTCTTAAATTAACTTAGTAATTGCAGTTAAAGAATTATAATTGTAATCTTCTGAATGTTACCAATTTATTTGACCTCACGAAAGTGTATGAACTTTTATAAAGGCAAAAAATATAGTCATGATTTATGATTTAATTTCTGACCTCTGACTTTCTATATGGCCAGCTAAATCTAAGCTTAGAAGAATAAATTAAATTATTACTATTTTTTAATGAGCTTAGCTTATGTATACTTTTACACCGGACTACAAATAAATACTTTATATACACTACATAGATTATGCCAATGTAAATATGTAAGTGATTTTTCTGCACAAAAGGAAGATTGTATACATTTTGACTGAAATCACAAATATAGAACCCAATTTTCTATAATATCTATTAAGTGAAACATAATGTTTCTTTTCTGTTTATAATCAGTTTCTCTGCACAGTACCTTTTCTAATTCAGTTGAGATTATCATCCTTTCTGTGATGAACTTCCATTTTCACATCTACCAGCTGTGAATGCATTTAGACAGTAAATGCAAAAGTAGTAAGCTCAGAAACGGTCCTCTGATTTCATTGTTGTTTTTGTTAATTATTTAGTTAGGCATTTTAGATTTGTAACATACTAAAGTCTCAGGCTGTTCTTCTGCCTTCTGAAGTTCTGTTTACTACATCACCCCACCCAGCATCCCACCCAAGGCACAAAGGCTTTTATTTGAAAATTCATGAAACTTACTTCCTAAAGTCATTACGATTTACTCCTAAGTAACTATTTCTCACTTAAAATCAGAAACCGTCTCCCAGAGATAAACAGTGAGGTAAGTGTTAATATTGAAGTAAGTTAAAAGAAAATAACAGTTGTGCCCTCATTTGGAATATATGTCTTGAATTTGTACATTTATTTTCACATATGTATAGTTATGTGTGATTATTACTAATAAGCTAGATAAAATAACATGGTGCATAAAAATTGGTATATTATTTTTACACTGAAAATAGGCATTTTTTATCTTTCTACTAAATATTTACTATCGATGTTTCAAAAGAGAGGATATAAATGAAAATTTAAGGTTTCAGTCATTTTTTCCATTTATTTAAAATTAGCTAAATATATTTGGCTACTCTATCAGCTGCATTGCACAGTGAATACATAAAAATTAAAGAACAGTTTTCAAAATCTCTGCTTTGGCCCACATGTGTTGGCTATATACACCATTTGGTATTGCTCAGGAAAATAACTTATTTCTAATTCATTGTACATACACAAATACATTTACAGTAATCTTCTAAAATTTGTTTTAAAGATAACATGCACAAATCATAAATATGAAGCTAAAATTAACCATTTTTAAAGTGCTATAAAGTAATTAACTATTACATTTTATTTTAAAATATGAAAGTTTTATAAACTGATTATTTTTTATTTCAATGTTTTCATGTACAAATAGGTTTATATGCTTTGCTGCTAGTCAAATATAGTCTAATAACAATTTATATACAAAAATATATGTTCGTGATAATGTATAATAACATTATCTTCTTGACTAAGTTATTTACTTTTATTTAAATGCCTTGACATCTTTATCAATATACTTAGATTTTAAAAAATGATGGGTAAACTTAAAATGAATATCACTGTGCACCTCTGCAAGGAAAACTGTCGGCAGCATGGCACATGTGCATTTAATGTGAAGCCTCTTGTCTCTAAAAATAAAAGCGAGGCTGCACATGCCCGTGTCTGATAGAGAGAAGGGACACAATAAGGGGGCTCCCTATACCACCTACGCTCATCAGAGTGAAGGATATTACTTCTTTGGTTTCCTGACTTAATGGAAAGGTATTTGTATTCACATCACTGAGTATTAGTCATTCAATAGATGAAAGGAATGTTTTAAACTTTAAAGGCTACCTTGGTGTCATTCTAAGAAGTGGGGATGAGACCCTGGGGAAAGTGTTGAAATCCTGGAGAATCACTTTAACTATTAGAAGTGGTTTAATATTTGTGAGTTTGTGGTTCTGAGATTAATAGTTTTACAGCCTATGTGTGGAGATTTATGTTTTTAATTCTAATGTTTTTCTTTACAATTTTTACTTTTATATCTGTGTAAATACTACTTGATCTTCTCTGTAACAAGTGCACTCTCTCTGTTTTTTTATTTTTTTTTTGTCTTTTTTCAAGGTTAATCTATTAAGCAGCTTACATTTTCTTTGCATCCTTTAAAAGGCACTTAGGATGCTTTTAGATATAACTTCTAAAACATTTAATAGGTATAATGGCTAGGAACATGTAACATTTAAAGAAAAAAACTACAGAACCAAAGAGAGGTTAGAGGAGAAGGAAATTTTATTTCTTTTTTCATAATTGCATCAGGCAAGTAAAAACTACAGGAAACAACTTACTATAAAATAAAAATTTGAAATCTGAGGATCTGTCATCTCTTAAAAGTCTATGCTAAAAATACCAGAAACAACTCAATTTACTTTATAATTCCAGATTAAAAGGACAGGGAAAGTTTGGAGTCTTAGGCAAGATCAAACTTTGTGCCTATCATAAATAAAGGTAAATCATGAATGAGATTTTCTCTTAAAGGGAAGAAATACAGAACAAGAGGAAAATAAAACTCATCTTAAACATGGGATCAAATTACTCTTCGTGACCTTTGAAATTGATGATTTGGCAATTAATGTTTTAGAGCTCTTCCTTTTATTATATTACCCGCCTTTTGACTTGCAAAGTGTCCAAAACTGCCTAACAGTAAATGGATTTCTCTATACAGTCGTCCTCGACATTCTAGTTGGATAAATTCAACTGGAGATGTTGGTTACATTTTTTAATTGTTTCCCTTTGACAGATAATTATTGAATAATTATTGGAAAATAGTCAATATTCAAGAAAGAGGTTTTATTTTATGAATTTAATGCGTGGTAGCATCCTTTAAAATTAAGTTTAATTTTGCAGCGAATTGAGAAACGATCGAAGTGGGGCAATCCAAGAAAACCTCAGAAAATGACAAACGTAAAAAAATATATATACACGGAACTTTCTGAGGGTTCTATCTTAAAGTCCTACTTCGCTCAAAAAACTATTGTGAAAATATAGGGCCCGGTGAGAGAGACGCGTAAAACAAAAGACTTCCTTTCTCCACTCCCCTTTCCTCTGTTTCTTTTGCCAGAGCTTGTTGCAAACTCTTGGAAATACTGTTTGAACCTAATACATTTGGTTACTTTTATTCTTCCAGGGACTGTGCTGGTGGTGCCTATAGCAGACTGCCGTTGGAGGAACAAAAAGAGAAGTAGAAACCTTTCAAGAAAGGAAAAGAATAGTTAGCCGACCCACAGAGATTGTAAAAACAAAAAAAGTAACAGGCTCATTACTTAAAGGCACAGCTCATTTCACTGTCCCGGCTCCGTGCTTGGTAGCAGAGACCGCTTGCATTGCGTCTGGTTTCTACAAAACCACAAGGAGTAACGCTGTAAATAGGCAGGACCGTAAGTTGGAAGCGTTATTCTCGGATCGATTCTGCTCCACGAAAGCTGCAGTTGCTAAAATCGGAATGCCCACTGCAGCACACAACTCGGCGGTGGTCCACATCCTCCCTCTTCTAGCATCTAGCTGGAGTCAGGAGCTAAGAACCTGGAGGGAATCCTGGACCCGCAACCTGACTCCGCTCGCCGCCGATTGGCCCGCGCCCCGAACCCCGCCCCCGTGGCCGGGGCGGCCGTTTCACAAGGACCCGCCCCTCGGCCCTGGGAATCGCCGCCTGGCAGGCCGGCTGCGCCTGCCACTCACCGCGAGTGGCGGAGGCTCTCCTCTCAGAGCCCCGCCCCCTCCCCCCTAATTGATATTATTGGAGTGTGGAGCAAGCGGCCGGTCTGCAGTCGGAGACTGGCAGGCAGCTAACACCGTGCGAACGAACAAGAGGGGAACATTTTTTTTTTTTTTAAAGCTAAACGTGGAGCGGCCCGCGAGAGACCGAGAAGGGGAATCGAAGAGAGGAGAGCAATAAAAAAAATAACCCACTTCGGAGCAAACAGCATTTAAAAGCTACGACTCAACTGAACCCTAAAATAAAACCTGCTCATGCACCATGGTTTTTCAAACTCGGCACCCTTCATGGATTATTTTATGCTACATCTGGCTGCTCCGCTTTGCACACACCGGGGAGGCGCAGGCTGCAAAGGAAGGTAAGGTAATGGAAAAGCAAAGTTTGTTCTGACTTATTTATTTAGCTGTCTACCTGCGTGAGCCAGCTCATCCGCCGGGCTACCAGCCGCGCCTCCGGCGCCGGGCGACCCTCCCCCGCCGGATCCCCACCCCCTCACCGCTCCAGCTGCTACTGGCGGGCAGGCGGGAGGCTAGCTAGGCTGCTCCCAGCCGCCTGCAGCCCCGCGCCCGGGGCCGGAGCGAGATCTCTGGCGCCGGCAGTCTGGAAGGCGTGAGCAGCAACGGAGAGCGGACGGGAGGGGGGGGGGTACGGCCGGCGAGCTCATTCTCTAGGACTCGAGCGAGTCAGATCTCTTCCTCTAGCCCTCTCCTTTTCCTTTCGACGTTCTCCTCCGGTGGGGTAAGCTGCGGCTGGAGTTGGTTGGAGAGTGGGGCGGGGGTGTGCGGTGGGGGTATAGGGGTTACCTCTAGTGTCCCAGCCAGCCCGCTAGCGAGTGGCTGAAGTCCGGAGCCTTCCCAGAGGGGCTGTGACTTGTCTGAGATCCGAACGCTCGGGTTACTAATGAAAGTGCTCACTGCGTCGGAATACGGGGCGCGGGCCTGCGGTTGGCGCTCGGCCGCCAGCGCGAAACAATAACGCCGCGGAGGTGAATCCGCTCAGCGGCGCGCGCTCGGCGGCCGGGGGCGCTTTCATTCAGCGCACGCCGCTCGCGGGGCCCGGCGGCTGGGGGACAGCAAGAGCGGAGGGCTCGACCAGACCGAGGAAGCAGGGGGCGGGATGGGGCTGTGTAACTAATAATGTGATGCCGCCTGGAAGTCCCCAAACATCTGCCCTACAGTCTGGCAGTTCAGTCCGTGTGGTCAAACCTTGCAAAAGACCCGGAGCCTGAGGGCTAGCTCTGGATGAAGAAAGCAGGTTTCATATGGGCAGTCAGATACGCTTGTATATGTTTTTTTTTTTTTTTCTTTCTCTTTTGAATCACTGACAGAAGGTAAAATACCTTTCGGTGCCTGTAGTTGGAGCTGGGGAAAAATAAATCTTGTCAATGGAAATGTCTTGCTCTAAGAGGTGTCACAATCTGCCCCCCACCGCCACCCTACTCCCTGTCTTCCAGGCTCTAAGTCTGGAAAGGTTGATTTTCCAATCCGATATTTTAAAGCAGAATACTAATCATTACTTGTCCCTGAAGTGTAAAGGATAGAGGAATCTGATATGAGATTTAGGTCATGTTGGTGATTACTGGGGGGCTATATATCGATTTTCGCTTCATCTATTCCTGAAAACTTAAGCGATTTAGTGCTTTTACCCCCATTCGCGCACCCCTCTTCACTCAAACCACCCTTCAGACCAACGCCATGCCCTAGTTCTCCATCCAGCCTGACCTTCTGACCTG
>NW_011888914.1:295996-321055 GCF_000151845.1 Pteropus vampyrus
TGAAAATATAAGTAACCCCCCCCAATTGTGAACATTATGTTTCATATATCAGGTAAGATATATTACTCACTTAAATTTAGTTCAATGTCTATGTCCCCCGCCCCGCCCCGGCCGCCCATCGGTTCCCGCGCGGCCCTTGGCTGCCTCCGCCAGGGTGCGCCCCGCATCTCGCCCGTCGCCCTCAGCCCCGCCCGGCCGGCGTGGCAGGGCGCGGAGTCCGGGAGCATCGTCTTGAGCGCCCGGGGTCTCGGTTGGCCGACGGGCTACACTTCCGCGGGCGTGAGTGGAGGATGGCGCCCGGTGCTCTGAGCCGGAAGGCAAAAGCGCGCCCTTGCGGGTGCATCCAGAGAGCCGAGGGCGGGGAGGGAGACGTGCTGACCGCTTTCTGCTTCTGATTAAACGCTCAGGGGCTGGTTAGTGTTTTGTTTTGGTTAGTTTGTTTCTCTCTTAACTTGTTTGCCATCATCGTCCCGCCATGGTCCTTGCTCCCATCCCAGGCTGTGCTTATGGGTAACAGAATGGCAATAAACAATCGGAAATGCTTATTTCACTCTGAAAAACGAGCCAAGAAGTTCACTTGGGTGTAAAATCCATTGTCTTCTCAGTACAGAAGACTTAAACGTAATAATAAAATAACCTCAAAAGGAGAGTATCTGGAACCCACGTTGTTTCCTGTGCTTCGTCTCTACAGTTGAAGACCAAAACAAACAAACAAAATCTTTAAAAATGACTTTATATACATTCACTAGTCCAACGATTTATTAATGTTCCAAGTGCGAAATACAACTTGTATTTGAAAAATGTGGGTTTTTCCTTATTTGAAAAGAAGTCAAGTGTGTTGTCATGGTCTCTGAGAGTCTTAAGTGCAAAACATTTTTGAAGGAAAGTGTCTATATCTATTTTCACTTACAGGCAATAACCTTGACTAGAGTGAAGGAGTTGAATACATAATCAGTGTGTTCTTTCGTTTTCTAAGCATGACACATTTTCATTTCCTTTAAAATATACATTTCTTTCTAGGGATTATTTAAAAGTTTATATAAACATGTATTTTATTTAAGTCCAAATACTAACTTTTTGCTGAGGTCGATGTTAACCATATTTGCATACCTGAAAATACACTCTCTAGTATTTCTGAACAAATTGATACATTTGTTAAAAGTCTATAGAGTCAAAAATACTTTAAAGAGTGAAAAACTTAGGTAACTCTGAAACCAGTTTGACCAAAGAGTGAATGCATTAGGAAGGTAATTGTCTTAAAAAGCAATAGGATATATCAAACTAGAAGTATAATATATATTAATGTATGGCATTTGAATATATATTACTATAACCAGGAACATTCATTGCATTTATGTAAACTTAAATTAGTTGTATTATGCTTTTTTATAGCATAAAAGTTGAATACAAGTGTTTTAAAAAGTAAAGTCAGAAAAAAGTTAGATCAGAGTTTAAATATACCATTTTGACAATTAGCTAATGCTTTGAAACCTTTGGAAATTAAAAAAATAGAAATATTAAAAACAGATGTTTGACTAACTCAGAAATATATCTTGTAAATAATAGCTTATTTTTCTCATGATAACATTGCTTAATATTTAATCATATTCATTTTGACTTCAGAGAAGACACTGTGTGAAAAGTTTAAAGAAAATAAACTCCAGTTCTCAAAAGGTGATAGGAAATACTTTGGGCAGAATATTATAAATTAATACCTAGCTTAAGAGTAATATGAAATTATACTTAATTACGTTCATGTTATCATATTTAACAAAATTTAGAGGCTCAATAGTTTAAAAACTCTTTGCAGTATACAATTACTAGAGAATCAATACCTCACAGCAATTTTTTACCCTCACTTTTATGCTACTTTTGAGTTTTTAAATTTATTTTAATATTTTAATTAAAAATACCAAATACAATATAACATTTCACATCTTTTCTCTCTAACAAAGAATAATATACTTCAGTCAGGTGGGTATTCATTTCACCATTCGTTTATACAAATGACTTTATGTATCTTAAGTCATGAAGCAATAATTATATACAATTAGATTCACTTTAATAATTTTTACAAATGTGTTTACATTTTTTATGTAATGTTTGGAAATAAAACTTTCTTTTTCAGTACTATTGCTGGATTCTAAAGCACAACAAACAGAGTTGGAATGGATTTCCTCTCCACCAAATGGGGTAAGTGCTTCTTATAAAATACCATCCTTTATTTTTTAAAATAAGGAACAGAACCTTTTCCCTCTCCCCACAGTGGAATTATGCACAGCCTTCATATTTAAGCAGTTTTAATTCCAAATATCTTGTTCCGTATTTTGTTGTGTTTTTAATGAGACACTGATATTTTTTAGTAGAGTAGGAGGTATACTTAGCACTTGGGGAAATGGATTTAAAAAAATCTCTATAACCATAATCTTTTTGAGTTCTTATTGTGAGTGGAATCATACCTGAGGTTCCAGGCTATAAATGCTAACTAATTACAGGGAACAGTCCTTTCATAAACTCACTAAAACCTCTCTAGTTGCTTTATATTTCTTTAGTATAATCACCAAGTAGGTTGTATGTAGTTCTTTAAAACAGTATGCAATCTGTTTTTCCTCTTTTAAAAACAGTTTTAGCATCATTCAAAATATACTTTGAATGGAATATGTTCAATGTCTTACCTTATAGTTTGCTATAAAATATTATTTGCTATAAAATCTAATTTTATAGCAAACTATGTGCAATCTACTTTTATTGTTTACATGTGATGGTACAGCATGCACATATTACAGTAAAAATCTGCTACTATAAGTATGAGAGAAAGCAGTCAAATGAAAAATCTCTGAAAATATAAGTAACCCCCCCCAATTGTGAACATTATGTTTCATATATCAGGTAAGATATATTACTCACTTAAATTTAGTTCAATGTCTATGTCTTGAGGTCTTTTAGTTGCGAGAAAATGCAAGTACTCCATTCCTTATTAAGGAAGAGGGCTCTGAGAAAGGAAAATATATCTCATTGTAACTTGAGTTAATCTTTGGCACAGTAAGAAATCTGGAATCAAAAAGCATGAAGTATAAGTGAGGATATAAAAAGTGTAACCAATTTTACAAAGAGAAGAATTAAAGTCCAAAAGGGATATTTGAGTATAACACCATCATAAAATCAGTATTTCATGACTGGAAGTCAGTTTAAGAATGCAAAATGTGAATGATGAAAATCTGTTTAAAATGGCAGATTTTTCATTCAATTAAAATTTGAGATATTGCTTAAGATCATACTGTAGTTATCTGTTTTGGCCAGAATAAAGTACGAAAAAATGACAAATATTTTATAGATTAAATATGAAAAGTGCACTTACGTTTGAAGTAGGCATGTTTTCATGAGTAAAATAATACACACCGTGGGAAGACATTCAGAGTAAAAAATGAAACACCTTACTTAGCAATGACAGATGTAGCCTATTTTCTACTAGCCATCAATTAAAACAAATAGAGATAGAGGATGGTTTTTATTTCTAAGGAGAAGTAAACTGCTATATGATTATAGTATTTCATCGATGTAATCTACAAAATGATAAATTATGACCATTTATGTTATTTTGGATTCAAATGGGCATTTTATCAATCCAAAGTATCTGAGTTAACAGTTAACCCTCTATATAATGAAGGACTCAATAGATAATATTAGAAAATGATGATTGACAATGTTTTTCAACGTGTGAAATGAATTGGCTTACATGTGAGGAAATATCTAAACAGAAATAAATTATTATTAAGATACAAATTTCTAGAAAATATTTTTATATGCATGATATAAAAGCATAGTATCTGAATTGACTTCTTTCCCAATGGTGTCATTTGTAGAAGTGACTGCAGTCTCTCAAAATGTGAAATAATAAAACAAGAGTTGTGTTAAATGAATTTATGTTAGTCTCACTATTTGTTATCTATACACAGTTATCTTAAAAATTTTCCTCTCAGGAATAAATTTTTAAATAAAAATTAAAATTAACTGGGTTTCATAGGTTAGTAAAATTGATTTTTCATACATAGAACAAAGTAATATAATTGTTCTTAAAGTTAGAAAAAGGAACACGTGAGATATATTTCTTTATAAATAATTAGCCTTGGTTTCTTCAAACTAGGAAATTATTAAAAAGAGCACATTTACCTTTGGAACTTTTGATTTTTTTTTTTTAGTAGATACCATTACCAGTTTTACTGATTTCAGTCTAATTAAGAGACTAAAACCTACCTGTCTAAATGTAGGAATTTAGGTGTATTTGGCTAAGAGCTGTTCAGCAGCTAACTGAAACAAAGGGACAATATGCACACCATTAACTAGTCACAAACTCAAGTTATACTGAGTAAAAGCTTCACATGATAATGACTTTTTTGCTATAGTTGAGGACCTTTGATGATATGTTTCATAAATTTATAGCAATTATATAACATCGCACAAGAAATTTCTGAATTATATTGCTAATTTGTCAGTCTTGTTAGTTTTCTCAGAAAGTTTTAAAAGTAGATGTATTTTGTAGAGCATTTAAATAAATTTATTCTCAATCAAGTTTTACAAATAAAACTCACTAACACATGCTTATTAGTTTATTTTCCCATCTGCTCTTCTTGAAACAATAGTTTAAATATTGTATGCTGTATAGGTTCGCACTTTAATACTAATATATTTTTTATATTTGGCATTTTATATTCGGGAAATGAATTAAAGTAGATGATTTCACTATTTCGGTAGCATAACTATAAAGTGGGAAATTTTGTAATAATGGTAAGAAAGGATATAAATAACTGTTACTTAAGGCTTTTAGGGCTTTTTTAGGTGAAATGACTTTAATTACTAATGAGTAACATAGGTAATATACATGGTTTAATCTTTAAATTATTGCTAATTCTGCTACACTTATTTTGCTTTTTTTTGTGAAAATATATAGCGAGTTTGATATTGCATGTATTGTATCAGCATATGAATGGGCATTTTTAAACATCTGATATTTTTCCTGTCAGAGAGCTTATTACTGTAATATGATCCAGGATGCTGATTTGCCATGCCCATTTGATTGTCTATTGAAAGCAATTTATTTACAAAGATGAATCATACTTTTATACAACTATTTTTTATCGTTGTGTGGATTTATGTACAATATTATTGATAACACTGCAATAAATAAATAGCTCTGTAAAATGTTACTCAAGTATCATTTTGAAAAGATTGAAAAGAGTTCGCATTATGAATATCAACATGTTGTGAAGAGTTACTGCATTTTAGAATGCTCTTGGCATTTTCTTCTGTGTTTTTAGGTACTCTAAGTTTAAATATAACATCACTTAAAACATCAACTGAGTTAACAAAATTCTTCCATGTGTTCATATGTATATGCATTATGTGGTAGAAGTAATTGTGTTGTGCACTTTAGTCTATAAATAGTATAAGCTCAATGGAGAGACTATAGATGTAAGCAAACATGTAAAAAGAAACTAATATACTAGCAAACAGATATTAACAAAATGAAATATTTATTGTATGCACAAACAATGCAAGCAACCTAAATGATGTTCCGCCACAAGAATGAAGCTGAAGTGAAAATGCTGTATTCTCAGGTTACAATATTTGCTAGGGTGGGAATCTACCTTAATTCTTTCAAAGATATGCATTTGTACTTTATTAAGGATTGTTCATTCACTTTCAAAATCAAAATGTTTTATTCTGAATGACTGATGACCTTTATTAAATTTTACAGTGGGAAGAAATTAGTGGTTTGGATGAGAACTATACCCCAATACGAACATACCAGGTGTGCCAGGTCATGGAGCCCAACCAAAACAACTGGCTGCGGACTAACTGGATTTCGAAAGGCAATGCACAAAGGATTTTTGTAGAATTGAAATTCACCCTGAGGGATTGTAACAGTCTTCCTGGAGTACTGGGAACTTGCAAGGAAACCTTTAATTTGTACTATTATGAAACAGACTACGACACTGGCAGGAATATAAGAGAAAACCTCTATGTAAAAATAGACACTATTGCTGCAGACGAAAGTTTTACTCAAGGTGATCTTGGTGAAAGAAAGATGAAGCTTAACACTGAGGTGAGAGAGATTGGACCTTTGTCCAAAAAGGGATTCTATCTTGCCTTTCAGGATGTAGGGGCTTGCATAGCTTTGGTTTCTGTCAAAGTGTACTACAAGAAGTGCTGGTCCATTATTGAGAACTTAGCTATCTTTCCAGATACAGTGACTGGTTCAGAATTTTCCTCTTTAGTCGAGGTTCGAGGAACATGTGTCAACAGCGCAGAGGAAGAAGCAGAAAACTCCCCCAGGATGCACTGCAGTGCGGAAGGAGAATGGTTAGTGCCCATTGGAAAATGTATCTGCAAAGCAGGCTACCAGCAAAAAGGGGACACTTGTGAACGTAAGTAATATGCTCTATTAAATTCTACTTTGCATTTTTTTTTCTATTTCAGTATCAGAGTTTTTAAGTAACAGTAATTTGAACATGTGAGTCTGCTGTATACCAGTAGCCCAATTCAGTAGAACTTAAAGTCACTATTAAATTTATAAATGATTCCCCACAGTGATATCTGCATTAAGGGTATATAATAAATATAGGTGATAATAGTAGTTGTTACTAAAATTTAATTTGCCCTATGCTTGATACAGAAGACAACAGTTGCACACTGAGCTATAAGATTTAGAGGAGGAGAGTGAAATGATATTACTTAGGGTTTAATGATATGTGATTCCTTCTGTTTTGTAATTCATATTGTCTGGACTTGTGAAAAAAGGAGTTTAAGGGGTTTGCTAAGAAGAGTTCTACTGACAAGACATACAAATATATTTACAGACTTTTAAAAATATTCTTTGTCAACACAAAAATTTTGATACAAAATTATCACATTTTACTTGATAAATCTCTGAGATTACTTTTGCCTAAGCCATATTTCTTTCTGGACTAAATATAATAAAATGAGTGTTTTCCTGATTGTGTTATCGTAGACCACATTTTTGTGGAATTGGGCCAAAGTAAAGTTTTAGTTATCGTAGTATATCAGCTGGGTGTTTTCTATTTGTTTTGAAACAATAATAGCCCATGAATGAGTGAACCTTCTGTTTTGTAAAACTGGATTTTCTATTACATAACATTATAAAAATACTGTATAATAAGAATATATTACTTATGTCTCTTTTAACGTAACTTATAGAACATGATACGCTATTAAAAATAAATTTTATATATTCTTTTACTCCTAGCCAGCAGCATAATTTTAACATTTGCAAATATTAATTAATTTATAGGTTGACTATAACGAACAATAACTATTATAACTAAATTTGGGGGGAGTAACTTAGTATGTGCAGATAATCTTCCATATGCTTTACAAATACTGGTTCATTGAATGAGGTAGATATCATTATCGTTTCTATTTTACAGAATAAAACTGAGACTATTGACTGCAGTTACTTTAACAAGTAATATTTGTCTTAGCTTAGATTCAAACTCAGAGCATTCTGATTTCAGCACTTGGGCTTTTAACAACAATATTGCTATAGTTTCTGTCACAAAGCAAGGAGAATTCTAACAAATATTGTTCTGTTTCATTGCTAAATTTGAATGTCTTGCTAATTATAGTTTGGTATATAAGTCATATTACTTCCCCATAAAATTCTCATTCTAGTAGAATATTAAAGAAATGATAATTTTTAAAAAATATTTAGATTTGTGTTGTCCAATACAATGGCTCTTTAGGTTCTGAAAAGTGGCTATTCAAAATTGAAAAGTGCTGTAAGTATAAATTACGCTCTGGATCTTAAATGCTTGGATTAAAAAATAGAATGTAGCATACATCATTGGTACTTTTTAAAGATAAATTGGGTTAAATAGAATATATTAAAATAAATTTCAACTGTTCCTTTTTAGTCTTTTAATGTGGCTCCTAGGAATTTAACAATTAGATACGTGGCTCATATACTGGACACACTGTTTAGATGGCGTAATTGAGCAAGTATATTTTTCTGTCCTGGGTGAGGAATTAAATACTTCATGTTGATGGTTGCCAGCATATAAAATACCTATGACCCAGCATTCAATTATTGTCATCACCATAGCTGACATTTTGAAGTGAACTCTGTGCAAAACAAATAGAGATGCTGTAGGTTCAGGTTCCATAGGACAGGTTAGCAGCTTTCTTTGATCCCCTCGAAGATGTCTAACCTGTCTGTCTACCCATTGTCCTCTTTCCCTTTCTGTCACTGGCAGTTTTTCTTACTGAGTAGAAAATCTTGTAGGTTCCATATATGTGGAAATCAAAAACTGAATATTTACTACTACTAGTAGACAGAATGCTATTCCACTGGGTAAGTATGGAAATATTCTTAGTGAACTAATCAATTTAATGAAAGGCAATGTTCAGTATTATTGACTAGAGGTTAATAAGTTATTTGAAAGTGTTGGTGGATTAAACAATAACTATTATGAGAAAAAATTAAGAATACATTACATTTTAGTTATAAAAGCTATCAGTTTCATAACTAAATATCGGTAAGTACTATGAAGATTTTGATTAATGTGAAAATAGAATGTAAACTTTTAGCACAATTAAAAATAGGAAACAAAAGAAATAAAGCAGGAATACATATAAAAGTGCACAGTTAAATTTGTCTAAGAAAAGACTACGAAATAATATTAAAGATCCTGTTTTTTAGGGCTTGAAGATTTTAAAGAAAATTATTATATATTTTTTTCATTTTGTATAATTTAATTCATGATTTTTATATTTACTTGTTAAGAAAACAAACAGGACCTGTTTTAAATTTTATACCATTAAATATATAAATTAGTAATAAAAATAGTCTTTAACTGCAGTAAAGTATATTTACTGTGAAAAGCAAATGAACAAATCATCTCATTAAATGTGGTGCTATTCATATTCATTTATTTTGGTTTCAAGAATTAGGACCACATTTGAATACCAAAATTATTGTCACCTGAAAAATGCAGTTAGGTACTTAAGAATAAAATAAAATTACTTCACTGTCATCTACATTAATTATGCATAGGAATAGATGGAATTTGGTATTAATAATAAGACTTCATTAAAAAAAGTGAGTAAAGGAGTCAAGATGCTCCTTATCGTTCAACTGAAAGAGTATGTGTGTCTTTTTGTAAGTCAGGTAAATTGTTTATCATATAACTGTCTTAATTTTTAACCTTGGTGATATTGATAAAAGAACTAAAAACCTTATATTTAACTATGGCATTGTGTTCATTCGCAAAAACACTTCCCTCCTTGGCATAATTCCCACACGTTGCTGTGAGAGTACTTGCCCCTGGAATCAGTCCAGGCCTGCCTTTATAGTATTTCTCCTGTTTCCTTTCAGTGATCCTGTTAAGAGTTTGAAAACAAATTCCAGTCCCATATTGAGGAAAACTAAAGTGTTTGGGAGAGGATGCTAGTGAGTTCCCTAGCCAAATGAGGGTGGTTAGCCACTTAAAGGCAAATTTATCTGGGCACTTCCTAGAGCGACAGCACATTGCGATGTTTTTAGAGTATAATTTGCAATATGAACAACTATGAAAACATCACAGTTTTGAACATTTGATGTATGAGCTTTTTTTCTGTGTGATTTAAAAAAAATAACTCAAGTTTGAAAACCAAGTAGTTTTCAAGTATATTAATATATGGAGAATATCTGATTCTTTAACATAGTGCTTTTTATAAAACATCTCTTTACAGTCTTTTAAATATATATAATTCCAGTTAGTTAACATGCTTTTATTGTCAAGAAGTCTTTTTAAAAAAATTACGATGTAAGTTATGTCACAACCTTTATGCAAACCTTTATGCAAACTAGCTCATATATTTTCTTAGATAAAAAGAATAGTCATTTAAAAACTTGATAGCATATTGTATTATTTTTTACATATATAAGTGTTTTCAGAAGACTAATAAAATCGTATTATAAAATATACTTTGAAAATTTTGGAACATTTGTGTAATTTAACTCCATTTAAAAAGTAGAATATTATTTGTCGAAGTATGGAGCTTGATATTATAACTTGATTTATATGGGTAATTGGCAATTTAAGTGAACTATATTCATTTTCTCATTTAATTTTTGGAATATCACTGTGAGGAAGAAAGTATTATTTTTTTCTCTTTCAACATATGAAGAAACTGAAGCTCAGGGATATTAATAAGGAATACAATCAGATGAGAATCCAGAATCCTGTTGACCAATTCTAGTCTTTTTTCTCCCACTACACCACACTGTGTCCTAAAATTTGTCCTGTTCTTTAACTGATAGAATTTAGTTACTGAAGAACTGATGCTTTATTCTAAGTAGGGTGACCATATGCCTAGTTTGCCTGAGATAATTATTTTACTTATTAACACTGCTTCTTTTTGCTTTCAAAAGTGTTCTGATTTGGATGATAAAACACATGGCCATCCTAATTGTAAAAAATTCAAAGATGTGATGTAGTTTACATGCACATATATCAGAACATAGAGATGCGATCTACTTCCATTATTTGTATTGCTTAATTTTAATTTTCTGAATTACAACAGATTTAGAAATTTCTTTTTCTATGATTTCATGTAAAGGGGAATTCAAATAATCATATATCTCTAATTTTTATAAAAATTTTGCTAATAGTTGTTTCTTAATATTTTCTATTAAGTTAATGGGTCTGTCATTTTAATAATATATAATTTATGGACATATACAGTTCAATAAATTAAAATGTTTATTCAATTTGAAAGCATTAATATTAAAATTTCCATCTCGATTAATTTTTGAAAATTATGTTTTTTTCCCTACAGAAAAGTAGCATGTAATTTGTACAATCACTTTTCACAATGACAAATGAATCTTTACTACATATAGTATTTATAACCCAATATGTACCGAAAATGTAAGAGGCACTACAGGATTAATAAATAGCTTAGATACTAGAGTTACAGTTTTAAAATACTGGCTTTAAAAGATACCAGGTGCATAAATTAGGGCAATCTCTTTAAACTTTAATTTCTGAAAGTATAAAATGGGTTTAATAAAAGTAGTACTCCCCTCATAGGGCACTTGTCAGAATTGAAAGAAATAATGCATATTAAAACCCTGAGAATAGTATCTGGGACATAGCAAATAATCAGTGAATACCTCCTATTTTTACTAATAACAAAGAGTTTGATAAGTAAAGAAATCTCATGGCAATGAGTGAGTGAACATGGATTTCATAGGCCACAAATAGTTAAATACTTTTTAAACCAGTAATCTCATCTCTGATAATTTACCTAAGATAGTTCAATTAAAAAAATAACTTTTTACATAACTCCCCCCCACCCAGCAATGTATATAATTTGAAATATTGGAAAGAACCTAAATGTCCAAAGTTAAGTGCATCACTATGAACTTAGTCCTTAAAATATCAACATTGTGATACAAGAATTTTAAATTGTTATATTAATAATTTTGAATGAAAAATAAAGAATAAAATTTTGTATACACTGATGTAGAATTGTGCAAAATACGCATAGGAAAAAGAATAGATAGGAGCGTAAATATCACAATGAATGTGTTAGAGTGGTGGGATCTTGTTCTCTGTGTTTTTAAAATATCTTGATCATTAAGTTTTTAAACAATATAATTATAAGTTATATGTACCTTGATAGCTCATACAAAGAGAAATTGAATTGCATCTCCAAAAATATGGGTTTTTAAATTAAGTTAGTGTCTATACCAAATACAATCTCAGGCAATAGGACAGTAGTAATTGGTAGATATAGTTTAAATGAGTTTAAAGGAGGGGAAGATTCAAAGCAATCAACAAAAACAGGCCATAGATTTTGTTTTTTAGTTATTAATAGATGGCAAGAACTTTTAAGTGCTTCACATGTTTTCATTTAATTCATGCATTAATCTGGTGGGTAGGCACTATTATAACAGTTTAAAGGAGAAAAAGATACTCTTATTGAAATATTACATTATTTACAAATATTGTTATATTTATGTATAAGGTGTATGTACATTTTTTTAATGTAAGGACATGAGCATAGTGAGGGGTGAGATAAATACCCACAATCACATGGAGAGTGGTAGACTGCTGTTTAATTAAGGTGGTCTTACTCCAGAATCCTTGTCTGTAATTAATACAGTGGGCCACACGTTATAGTTGAGCATTTTATCTATGTCTTACACTCTATGTTATCTATGTCTTTTATAAAAATAAACTTCTGCTCAGAATATTTTGAAAAGTGATACAAATCTGAGCATTTTTATTCACTTCTAATAACTTGAAAATATTGATATTTCTGTCTTCTCATATTTCATCTGTTTTGACATTCTCTTTACTATTCTAGTTATTTTTTCACATGGCAATCAGAATGCACTTTGTAAAATACAACATAGATAGCTTCACTTTATTATTCAGAAAGCTTCTGGCTCCTAATTACCAACGAAAATTTATTACATTTTAGGCTAGCGTTTAAATCTCTTCATCCTGACCCTAATTTTTTTTTCTAGCTTTCAGTCACGATTTATCATAGCCGAAGCCCCGTCTCCCCCTGCCTGTTTCTCGTCTATTATTCTACCTTAAGCACACCTTAGATATTTCTATGATGTCCCATTATTTAACATTAGTTCTAAATAAACAGAAGAAACAAACTATTATGACCTTTTATATTTACCTATTGTATCTTAATCCTGCACATCCCCAACTTCTTCAGTGACCTTCGTCTTCCAGGTTCTGATGGTAGTTACTAGCAGTGCCATTCTCCTGTTGTTACCATGACTTGCTTTTTCCTACCTGCGATGCCACCTACTCTGTCTTAGACTGTGGAAATTTTGCATTTACTTGCAATTTCAAATTAAGTGTCACTGATACCTTGTTAGGTGATCTCTTCATATGAATACTTAAAAATACTTTGCCCTTTCTCTATGGGAATCATCATATACTATCTGGTTTTAATTATTTGCAGTTTCCTTTTACAGCTTCTAAGGTTCTTAACAACCAAAAGTTACAGTTTTCTACCTACTGACCTTAGTAGCTAGCATAGTTCCTTGTACCACATAAGTCTTCCAATAAATGTTTATTAACCTTCTTAAAGACTTAATCATACACTACCTTTTGCCAAGTTAAATATTTTTTATTTAAAATTTATATCACTTTAATTTCTAGTTGTATATGACTAGTCTCTATGATTAATCTTAAACTTTGTGAGTATGAAAACACTGTTATTTTTCATATCCTCATAATATAAGGCAAAATGATATGCTCATTTTAGCAAACATGAGCAGGAGTCTGCTCCAGGTGTGAGGAATTTATTTCTACAAAAATAAGAGAACTATTTACATTTATTCATTGTCATATTCTCATTCCGTTTGTTACTGTTTTTCTGTGTCTTTCAACTTCTTCATCTCCCTCCTCTAATGAATTGAAAGCCATTCACCTTCTTTATGAATATCTATGTCTTGAGAAAGAAAAAGTTCAAAATTTCTAAAGTAAGAAGGTCTTGACATATATTTAGGGTTATCTTATATGAGTAAGTGACTTTTGGTATAAGATTATATTGTTTTACTTCCAGATTATATATTGTAAATATTTTCTCTAGTTGTAAAACAAGCAAAAAATATTAGAAACAAAACCTGAAAAATCAATTCCTAAACTCTATAAATTGGAAATTACATAAAGTCTGTATTATGCTCAAATATATTTCTATTTGAGTTATAACTACATTGCATTACAGTTTTGTATACTATTCTTTAAATTATTCACTTTCAGAAGCTCATGATATTTGTTTTAAGACATTTTTGAATAGATAATATGCTTAGATCTGGAACTCGTGCCCTCCTCATGCTCCAGTCCCACTGTCCTTTTTCCCAGGGGCAACTATTGTTATCAGTGTCTTCTGCCCTTTACAGAGATATTTGCTCATAATACCTTAAAGAAAAAAAATGGAGAAAGAGATACTTAAAATCATAACAATTTCTACCAGAATATTGTAGGCTTTATTTAAAATCATGCTGATTTTTACTCATCTTTCTATGTACCAAGACTGCATTGAACATGGTAACTATTCAATAAATAAAAGACAGAAAGAAAGAAGATCTGAAGTAAGTGAAAAAAAATAATGGAAGATGGAAGGAAATACAAAATGTGTCTGATTTAACTTTCTGTGATTTATAAGCTCAGTATATGACTTTATAATGTTTCAAAATTATCCTAACTTTGGCAAGTATATGTCCACTCATTTTTTTAGTGGAAATTTAAATTGGCATTAATTTCTGGCAGGCAGTGTCATAATACAAATCAATGATACCTCAAAATTTTGCATTTAATTTGGTTTTTGTATCCAGCTTCTAGCCATTTCTTCTAAGGTAATTGTCACTGTAATTATAATGTACCAAAGACTAAATTTATGATGATATTATATATAATATTATTTTCAGGGGAAGAATTTGACCCTGCTATATACTTGTATATATTTTTCTTTATGTCATGCATAAGTCAAGAAGGAAACATTCAGAAAACCCTTTTTATTCCAATTTTCTTCACATTTAAGTGTATTTAAATTATCCCATCCTCTGCAAAATAACTCACAAATTTAGTTTTATGGAGGCATGTCTTTATTAGGCGATTCCTATAGTGTTAATACATGGAAAGTAGAAGATTACATGAATATATAATTTGAAGTTTTTTAAAATCTGATAAAAAAAATTCAACTTTGAGTTTAGGTCAAATAAATAATAGACATTATTTTCGGTTTTCGGTGATATCAACTTTGTTAAACATTTGCAATCTCCATGTATGTCATAGTATTAATCTCATGTAACACAATTTCATGGGAACCCATAATAATACATACCTCTGTTGAAATAAATGTGCATTATTTCTCTCAAATTTTGTGTTCTTATCAAGAAATTTGGAAAGTTTGTTATTTCGTTTACTTTGTTTAGTCAGAGGTCAATGAATGACATAGAAAACCAGGGAAAATACGTTCTAGTTTGAATGTTTTTTAATGGTTACGTGATGTGTACAGTAGTCTTTCCTTATCTGCGCTTTATCTTTCCATGGTTTCAGTTACATATAGTCAACTGCAGTCTGAAAATATTAAGTGGAAAATTCCAGAATAAACCATGTATAAAATTTACATTGCACGCTGTTATGAGTGGTGTGATGAAATCTCATGCCATCCCTCCCTATCCTGCTTGGGACGTGAATCATCTCTTTCTCCAGAATATCCACACTGTATACGCTACCTGCCCAATGTTCACTTAGTAGCCAACTCAGTTATCATATCGACTATGCTTATGTTCAGGTAACCTTTATTTTAATTAATAATGGTCCTAAAGTGCAAGAGTAATGATGCTGAAAATTCAGATATGCCAAAGAGAAACTGTAATTTGTTTCCTTTAAGTGAAAAGGTGAGTATAGTACAATAAGGTATTTTGAGAGACCACATTCATATAACTTCTATTATAATATATTGTTTAATTGTTCTATTATTAGTCACTTAATTTTTTACTGTGCCTGATTTATAAATGTTATAGTTATGTGTGTATAGAAAAAAAAGTATGTATGTATGTCTATATGTATATATGTTATGTATGTATGTATGTATGTATGTATGTATGTATGTATGTATGTATGTTTGTATATAGAGTTGGGTACTGCCAATGGTTTCTACTGGGGATTTTGGAAGGTACTCCCCTTGGATAAGAAGGGACTACTATACTGTGGATTTTGAAAATTTTCATTTGGCTCATTTACCTAAATTATTTACTGTTGACAATGATATTACCTCTTGCTTCCAACGTATTAGAAAATCAGGAGGCTTTGAAAGAACACAAACTGTGTTTTATATTTTGTTTCTTGTGCCACCCAATTAACACCTGGGTGAGACCCTCACCTGTGGTGGTATCAGCCTCAGACCTGCACAGAAGCCATTAACACTGAATTACAGCCTTTAATAGAAAACTTAGATGGTGGAAAGGGAGCACTGTGATGCTTTTATTACTAAAGTACAATATTAATCAGATATAATTAACTACATATCACATTTTTTGTTTATTAAAGTCTTTCAACAGTCTATGATGTTAATATTACGTACTCTACTTTTTAAGAACATTCTTTTAAAAAGAGAATAGAGTAAGAGGGATATAGGTGTGATGGGATAGAGTATATCTAAAGAATCACAAGATATAATTCAAACTTATTCTGAGAAAAAAATTGAATATTAGTAAATTTGCTATACTATATATTTTCAAGTGATTTATATGGTCTATGTTTAAGAGTAGTTTACTATCATTATTTAAACTAGTTCCCATGTAGACAATGACACCTAATGGCATTAACTCACATAATCACATTAATTAATGATGTTAAACTAATAGATGGGTTAAATAAGTAAATTTAATTGATTTACACACTCAAATATGTAAGTTCATTATAACCCAACTGTCCTATGGACATTTTTCCAAGAAAATTAGAATCATAAATTCTTGGAGTTTGAGTGTAAATTAAAGATTACAAAAGATAAATTGGAGAGAGGTTTTTTGGTCTCCTATTTTTAAAGAAATGGGACAACCAAAGACATCATTTATACTTCTAATAGTTCAGTAATGAGCAATCCCAAAGTAAAATCAAAACTTGTGCTTTCCAGTTTTTTTCCACTTAAACATTACACACATACACTACATACATGTAATATGTACACACACACACTACCCACTCTACCCCAAGAGGAAACAAATATATTAACATAACGGAATGAAAAAATCAAGTTTATTTTTGTCTTTGACTCATTTTTAGATTTCTAAATTGCTGTGCACTAATCTTTTAATTCATAAGTGCTGAATAGTTAAGATTCTTTTTCCTCCATTGGAAAACTCAATTGACAGTTACAAAGAGGCTGAAAACTTGTACATAATATTCTTGAATTATTGCATAGTTTAAAAAGAAAACAAAACAAAATAAAGCTGCCTTACCAATGTCTTTAAATTTTTATTCACAAAGCTAAAAAATTATAACGAACTTTCGCTTCTTTATTTAGGTTTTCTCTACCATAAGATAAATTTCTTTTTTTTCTCCTTTCAATTCTGGTAGTATTTTACTAGCTCCTAAGAAGGTGAATGTTAGCAAGTAGCACATTTTGGATATTGTGACAATTGTATCTATGTGTTCTAAAATGGGAATTAATGGACACCTCTTATATTATTAGAGACCTAAAATTTGGGAGGGACCAGAGACTCTGCTGTTTAACCTTATGATGTCTGATTTGATCTTCTCTGAGAAACCTGCAAGCTTTAGCCCTTTAGTCTTTGCAAGGGCAGAGGGTCAGCCAGGCTTCTGCAACATCTTTTTTTCAAGACTTATCTTGAAAATTAACACATGTTAATCTTAGACATGGGGCTGTGAGCTGGAGCTGGGAAGGCATGTGGCTCCAGGTTTATAATATTGAGACAGTATTTTAGTTTGCAAAGGAAATCTGAGAGGAACTTTTTAAGTTTGCTATGTCAGCCATGCTTCTTCTGTGTCTAATGTTTATTCTGCACAAACATTATGCATGAGAGCACTGTGTTTTTCAAGGCTGAACATATTGGTTTGATCAGGGGAACTTTGTAAATTTTTCCAATAAAACAACTTTGCTTCTTCTAATTCAAACAACTCTCTTATTGATTTTTAGAATTATTCACAAGGCCATTATTCTATGTGTAGTCATCCTTTTTTCTAATATAATTCATCCTTCAATGTGGTAAAGTGGTAAAGTGGATGTTCTTTTTCATTCCTGCTGTCTCTGGTTTCTCTTCCTCCTCCTCTTCCTCCTCTTCCTCGTCTTTCATCTTTTCCTATAGTGTCAGACTTTGGTAATAGTTTTTTATTTACCTTTTAGAAAATTCTATACTATACACTGGTTTAAAACTTTTTAGAACATGCCTTCTCATCTATTAAATGGTTTAAAATAGTGAAAGTACATTTTCCTTCTCAGCTTTGCCTTTGTTGAAGTATAAGTATGTAGCTGGCAACATTTTTCTTTCTTGCCTTCTTTACAAGACAGTGATTTTACATGTTATAATTCAATTTTGTATAAATTAATAATCAATTATTAAATATATTGAAACTTATTAGTAACTATTACTCATTATCATTGCAAGATTTTGATCTAATGATGGTGTATCGTTCTATTTTGACCTATAATCCATTTTTTTACATTTCTGACCAGTTTCTTAATTAGATATAATAGGAAATCAAGTCTTTGCCTCTTTGAATCATTGATAATGTTCATTATTTACAAAAAATTATAAAATTAAACTTTTTAATAAACTGAGATGAAAGTTTTATAATGAAAAGTTAAAATGGTAAATTTATAAGTAAAAGCCACAAATTATAATATATAGCAAAACTTTCATCATTTGAATTCTGACTTGTTTTTATTGTGCTAAGAAAATGAATTACACTTTGATCAATGCTGAAGGTAATAAACCCTTTTGTAACATTTGGACTGAGACTGTATAATTGTAAAATTATCTCTGTCAGTCACTACCATGAAAGAACTCAATCAAGATGTATATATGAATGCCTAATCAGTTAAAGATCTTAATCTTTATTTTTTCAGATAGCTGTAACAACTTATGGTTTGTTTAAATCACAGAGAGATGGAGACTTAACAACAATGGAGGATAGTAATCATTTAAATAGTTTTTCCTGCCAGGAAGGCAGATTAAGAGTGAATATAAAAGAATTGAAAGGTTAGGATACTGACACAACTTCTTCTGATCTTTAGTTTTTTAAAGATTTTCTGTCATTAAATACTCTATTGCAGAGACTACAAAATGCATGATAGGTCTGTAAAAGACAACATAAATATTCAGGAGCCTGTGAATATAGCTCATTTAAGCTTATATGATACAAGCTGAGACAAGGTTGACTTTGTGGAAAACAAAACACAAATGTATACCAGAGTTCATATTAAGTACATCTTTTATTGCAGCCATTTTTTTTTTTTTAAATCATTTTGTAATGTGTGAAATGAAAACAGAAAAAGTCTACTTTTACATATAGGCTAATCTACACAGAAAATAATACACATTATATATATGTGTGTGTATATATATATATATATATACCAAAAGGGCATATTTTATTATTCATTAATGTCAGTAGATAACTGACTGTCACTTGAAGAGTGGATTCTGATAGAATGCTGACACTGATTGATGGTCATGCTCCTGAGACTCTGAATAGACAGACTTGCTTAGGTCAGTGGAACGCGTAAAATCATCTTGTTGCTGATTGGGCATGAGGAATATTATTTGCTATTTTTCTTTATTTTTAAAAATCATCGTACACCATCAAGAATTTATTTGATTTTAAGTTTAATTTTTAGATTTTTTTTCAGCATCATAATTATTAAGTAAGAATAATTATTTGATTAAAATTTTTTTTTTGGTCCTCCATGCTCTGGCTCACATCTTAGAGGAAGATTTTAATTTTGTTCACTGTCTTATAGAAGGGTAAATAAATAAAATAAATAAATAAAAATTGGTAGTTGCTTTGCATATACACATTTGAAATTATTGGAATTTTTCTTAGAGAAATACCATTTACCTAAGAGAATAAAAGTTAAGAGTCATTGATTTTGAGGCTGTACGATATTAAAAATAAAAGTGAACTGTGTTCTTGGATTTCTCCTTGAACGACTATCAGCACTGTATACTTCATAATGGTTTCCTCAACCCTAATAAGTGTTCTTATTTTAATGAATGTTAATAATATATCAAAATGTTTGGCTGCAGAGATTTTAATAAATACTTATTTTCAACTATAATTTATTAATTTTTTCAATTTGAATGAAAGTATTAGCAACAGAAAAGAATATGCAGAATTTCAGAATCATTTAATATAGGCTTAATAGTTTTTATTTCAAAGTAGAGGAAAATGATCAAGTTGTATTTTGTCTGCAACTTTATAAAAGGGTTAATCTGAGTTAGAATTGGTACATATCTTCATCTCTGTGAAATTTTTATTTTCAGTTTAGTTCTCTTTTTTAGTACTCAGATTGGTATATTGTCTATATACACATTTAATAGCTAATTCTGCAGTTCTAAATATGCAAATATGTTAAATTATTTTTATGGAATAAATAACATTGGCAGTTATATATTATAATATTTTAGAGCCTCTAAATCCATACGTACTAAAAATACTTTTTGTAAATCTATTTGTAAGAACTTTTCATTATTTTAGCATATGAATTTTTGAACATTTAAATTTGAGGTTAGGTAATTTCTTTCACATTATTCAAATAGCAATAACAAACCTCCAGAATATTAAAATAGCTCACAGTCCTCATCTCAAAGCAACATGTAATTTATTACATTATTACAGCACCTTTGTTAGAATAGTAAATATTTTTATGTATTTTTTTTAGTCAAAGAAAGCCATATCACAGTGTCAGCCATTAGTAGAAAGCAAAAAAGAGTTCTGAAAATCATATATAATATTTTCAGGTACATTTACTTTAAAATATGGTTGTCAATAACTTCTTATATAAAATGACTCAAACACTATTTTCCTACCTACTGAATAGTTCTGCATAATGTTTTTTACTTACTAGTTAGTCATCAAAGAGACATGAAATTTTGATTTTTTCATTTAGAAGTATAATTTGAGATTATATAAGGGCTAATTTCTATAGACAAATGACATATCACTTTCATTAAATGATATTGGGAAACCAAGGAAAATAGTTCAGCCTTTTCTGTGCTGACATGATGTTTGCCTGTCTGATCGCATCCTTTCCAATAGACAGCAGAGATGCAATTACGAAAAAAGACATCTGTGCCAAGATTTAGCTAGCCAAAAAGGGCAAGCTCTTGTGTTTAAAAGGTAGAAAATCCAATCGATAAAAATGTCTGGACCTGTTAGCACCAATAAAGCTGAAGGCTACTGGGAAGCTCAGAGAGGGTCTTTTGTTGTAGAGATAGAAAGAGACCCAAACTATGACACTTTAGAGGAGCAGGGTCAGCAAAGAAGATCATCCATCTTCTTCAGTGGCAGGTTTCTGTCAAACTCTAACCCTGTTCAGTGGAGGAACTAAGCCTCTACTATTGACACTAACTGATTTTCAGCCAAGTGTAAATGAAGCTAATATTCACTGACCTGGTGCATAGCAAATGAAGCCCTGTGTGTCATTTGAGAAATAATATTATCTGACACTTTGAAAAATAAATGATGGACGGAGTGTGTGTCTACGTGTGCATTGGTCAAGAAAGCAAATGTACATCCTTCAGCCACTCCATATTTCTGTTGATTTTCACAATAGTTACAGATTTACTGTTTGACACTAATTTAACTTTATGTTATTTTCATTTACATTGTGTTTTACATACAGAGCTTGACTGTACTGCAGAACAAGCTTTTATTTGGCTTCCTTTAGTTTCTGTAATAGTGCCTAGTCACAGAGAAGATTGAGCTTTTGCTAATAAAAATATAAATTTCAAGAAAATTCTAGTTACTAGTTTACATTTAAAGCATAATTAAACAGAATATATTTCTTTATGATTATAAAATGGATTGGTTTCATTAAAGAGCAAGTCAGAAAGCCTATATTTTATCATTTTTAAAGCGTTGTCTAAAAGCTTCTTTTCTTTTTAGTAATGTCTGTTACAACCTAATAGTCTTCTTTGGTCTATAAATCAAGATTTTCCTACATTGTTCATAATGAGGATTATATTTTAAATTGTATATTGTGCATAGGCTCCTCTAAAGGATATTCTATAGTACTTAAAAAAATTTCTCACAAAAATGAAGTTAAAAGGTATCAGTAGTCATAAATGTCCGTTTATATCAATAGTATTAAGTAGTCTTTGTACACTATAAATAAAATGTTGCCACTGACAAAAACAGAAATAGTTGTGATAAATATAAAACAATCATTTTAAAGAATGTGTGTAATTTAAGGATTTAGGGAAAAGATACCTTAAAGCATAGTATAGAATTTTCAAAAAAATTCCAAGATGCCTATATGAAATGGTGGATTTTATGAGAATTACCAGGACAGATCTGCATCTAATTGACATCGATTATGTTTGAACTGAAAATAAACAGTTGTAAAATTTTTAGGATCTGTGTTTTGATTTTTGTTCACCTCATCAGTCTTGTTTATTTGTACTTATTAAAGGAGTGGACATGTTTTTTGTTCTACCACACTTGAAAAGACAGCATCTGATCAGTAAGATATTTTCTTACTTATTTTTTTTTACAAGTAACTAAAATCTCATGAGATCATACACAAAGTTTTCTCCTGGCACTGTTCCTGAACCTAATCATACGAAGACACCAAATATGTGTTTAGTCAATTCTTACTTTCTCTGCATATTTATCTGAATCTGAGCACCTTTCCAAGTGAAACGATGCTCAAAGAAAAGAGAAATTATCCTTGTTAATAGTAACTTCACTGAGTTCTGACATTCCTCTCTTTCATCAATTATCTTCTGCAGGATTAAACAGTGATCTACATATAAAAGTCAAGTATTTGTTTATGAATTTTATGCACTATCTGCACATACTGATATTAAATTCAGTGAATCAATTATTTTCAAAACAGTACTGTGACAAAGTAACTTTTTAAGTTTTGTCGTTATTGGTGTTAGTGGTGATGGTGGTAGAGATAGACCGATGAACTAAATTAAGCTGATTTTCAAATCTCTTGAATAGCATTAGTTTGTACAAAGCGTCCCCCAGATAAATCCAGTATACCCAAATACAGACATATTCCAGAAATGATAACAGCCTCCTATTCCGGAGTTGTTTTTTTCTAAACGATCTACATAGTGTAGTCTAATTCTCTCATAAACATTTATAAAAAGCTGTGTGGAGTACAGATATAGTTATACTTAGATTTTTTATGTTACTTTGTTGCAGATTTTCTTGATTTCTTTAGAAATATCGTTCAAAGAGTTTCCATAATAGAAGAAAATAAGGAAGAATTGGTTAAAAGGCAGTAGATTTTGCTTTATGTAATCACTGGTTAATGGATTTAGCCAGATGTTTGACTAAATTGAAAAGGCCAATGGTTCTTTATGATCTGAAGAAGTCAGATTAGATTAGTAACACTGAAGTTTAGAAACCAGTGTCATTTTGTGCTGCTGTTAAGTAAGTCTCGGCCGTTTTGCCCTTAGCCCTTACAGAGTTCAGTTCAGTTAAGTCCTGCTAGCCCAGCACAGGTTTTGTTTTGTTTTGTTTTGTTTTTAATGCAAATCAATGTATTATGGTGTCATAAAGGCTTCTCGTAACTTTCTAAATTTATTCCTTGTTGAATCAGTTGAACCAGTGATGTCATCTCACAGGATTTCTCGGCTTATTCTTAGAGGCATTGTCTGAATCGGAAACTTCTTAGAGACTAGGAAGGTACTAGACATCATTCATCTACTAATATAACAATAATTAATTGGGCAATATTCAGCATTATAGTAGGTACTATATTTACATACAATACTGATTTATAGTTCAGATTTTTAGGAGCCAAACAATGCCTAAAATAATTGGAATTCCTACATTCCTGTCAGGAAGCCACAATTGCTGAAGGCTATGGTTTAAGAAAAGATGCCAATAGAGGGTTATTAAAGATGCCTATTAATCACTTTACTTCAGTATGAATTTTGATTTTCTGGAACAGGTCTTAAAATTAGTTTCAAAGATCTTTAAATTCAACCATAGTATAGAATTAAATCATCCTTTTCCACAGTTTATTGCTGTTATTGCCATATATTATTATTAAATGAAATGAGATATTTTGTCCTAACTAATAAGTTTTTTCCATATGTGAAGTAAGAGAGTGCTGTAAATTATTTAATAAATAAGTTTACATAAATGTTTAAGAGTTATTTCTAATAAAAATTTTGTTTCGATTCATTTTTGAAGAAAAATTGAAACATATTTTAGGTAAAAACTAATTCTTAACTTTACATTTTGTGATTTATTTCTAAGACCTTACCTGGGAAATATATGATATCAAAATAGATTTATGTTTTTAAAATAAATTGTGCTTTAGTATGTAACGGAGGGCTTGACATATTTATATTTTTAAATATAAAAGAAATTACTTTGCATTTAAGCCCTTCATCCTCAAAGTCAGTCATCTTTGGTAATGATTTTATATACTGTATTAACATGTATTAAGTTACTTCTGTATCTTCAAGGAACAATTTATGGAAAAATTGGGTAAACAGATAGTATTCAGTTTTGAATGCTTTTTGTTTATTTTCCTTTAAAAAAAAACTTTAAAAATGGGACAGGTTATTTGAGGTATAATAATTGGAGAATTAGCAGATATTTTTAACTGAGAGCTATGAAAGGTTTTTTTTTTTTTTTTTCTTCGCATCAATCTGGAAGGAAAAATAAATCAGTAATTCCAATACGTGGTCTGACATTTCCCATCTTTTCCTATTGAGGCAGTGGACAAAAGCACACATTGCAACTAAAAGTAACTGTCCCTTTGAGGGGATGCATGGTTGATTTTACTTCTCATTTTTACCTTGGGAGTCAAGGATTTCTGACAAAGCTTGACCTATATTTGAGGTCAGGAAAAGTGGGTGATTTTTACTTTCTATACCTGCAGGTCTGTGAAGTTATGTGTAGATTGTAGTTTACTCTGCACTGCTTTGTCAGCATAGCTCTGGCGTTTTTAACAGTTGTAAAAGAATCTTGAGATAGAAGAAATAGAGTGTAAAATTTACTTTTTTCTGTAGAGCAGGAGACTATTATTTTTTTAAAATTTAAGTTGTGCCATATAAATTTGTAAAAATTTTTACCGTGTCATTTTATATTTAAGGAAATTGTGTCTCATGCTGACTGACATGATCCAAAGTATAAACATTATAATGGGTTTAAATCCAATTACAATTCAGATCTTAGAGATTTTTAATTTTATATGTTCTGTCTCCTAAACCATGACTTTAACTTTTATTCTGTTTTTTAATTAACTCGACGTTAAATGAGAAAGTAATAGGTTAGGAATAGTGGATTACTATATTCTGTTTCTTTT
>NW_011888914.1:322495-349172 GCF_000151845.1 Pteropus vampyrus
CCACTTTATTGACTTTTATTTTTTTTTAACAATCCAGATCATTTCCCTCTTAGAATCATGGCATATTGTAGATTTGCCTGGGTATCTCTTCATTATTAGAGTTAAGTTGAATTTTTTAGCAGAGATAAAATATAGTTGATGTGGTTTACTTTCTATTGTTTCACATCATGTAACCTTGTCCCCTTATATGTGATGTTAA
Organism: Pteropus vampyrus; assembly: GCF_000151845.1. NCBI lineage: Eukaryota > Metazoa > Chordata > Mammalia > Chiroptera > Pteropodidae > Pteropus > Pteropus vampyrus. The sequence continues at coordinate 322,695 of NW_011888914.1, forward strand.
GTTTGACAACTTGGTTAGGGTTCTGTATACCAGATTCTTTACTGTGAATATACTGTTTTGCCTTTGTAATTAATCAGTAATCTATACTGCCTTTGTAATTAATCAGTAACCTATATTGATTAATGATACTTAGAGACACTACAATTTTCCAATTCTCTGACAGTCTTTCTCCTAATGTTTTATTATCCATTGATATTATCAAGTGGAATTATTTATTACATTGGTAGTTGTAAAATGTTGATTTTCTATTTTTCTTATTCCTTCGACATTTAGTAGTTTTATTCTGTAAAAAATTTCTTTCTCTAGTCCCAATTTTTTTAAAAAAATAATGCTATGGACTTACAAATTCTAATAAAGTAATAACTTTTAAAGTGAGTTTCTACTTAAAGAAGAATTAAATTGAATATTAATTATATACTTTGCTGTCACTTTATAATTCTGAGGATTGAGATTCTAGCTCTCATCTTTCAGCCAATGTTCTATTATTTTTTGGTCTTTTCCCCTTTGAAGAAAAATTTAATGCCTCTTTATTGTTATACATACTTCATAACAAGTGCATATGTATTTCATTTCCAGTAGACATTTTTGAGACATCTTTCTTATTGACAACATAACCCAATTAAAGTAATTAAATAATAGTTAAAAACATTTCATCTGGTCTAGAGATATATAGAGGTACCAGTCCAGAATCCACCACCAATTAGCTGTGTGAATGGGCAAACTGCTTAATCTCTCAAGTCTTTCGTGTCCTACATCCAAAATGGGAAACATTAACAGTATCTATTTCAAGAACTTGTGTATGGGCCAAATGATCTAATATACATAGAGCACTTGGACATAGACAGTGGAAAATAAATACACATAAAAATGAGATGATGCTTCTCAAGCATTTAGCACACAGTTTAACACATGGTAAGCAAACAGTAAGTGTTAGCTACAATTGTTATTATTCTACAAATTGCTTTCTGTGTTTCTATTTTGGTAAATGAGGCTAGAAATGATCCAGAAGCCTTATTGTTCGACCTCCATGAAATTTCTTCAATCTATTCAATTTTTCCTATCCTACTGTTACTATCTTAGAGTAAGTCCTTTTCTTATCTACCTTAGAGAATATCAGTAGCCTCCTAATTTATATGTTTGCATTTGGTCTTACTGCACTTCAAGATTTTTTTCTACTAACCCTCCAGAGTAAATTTTTTAAATGCGAATTCAATCATGTCATGACTTTCTTCGAAATATATCATTTCCTCATGTAGTTACCAAGATATTTCTTAATCTTATTCAAAATTCTTTTTAACTTGCTTCTGCTTATTTTCATGCCCATTACTCAGTTATACTGAATAGTTTGAGGTATCCTAAATGCTTTATTTTCCCTTGTGACTTTCACATGTTATAATTTTCTGCCTAGGTTGTCATCTATTTTGAAAGACTTTTCTAATCTCATCATCCTCCCTCCTTCCCTCCCTGTTCCCTTGCCCACAAGTCCGTAGTCATGCTGGTCAAGCGGGTTTCTAATGTCATGAGCTTTACTGTAATGTGCCCCATTAGATTATAGGTTACAACAGAATAATGACATTTCTTTATATTCTTTACAACTAGCACCCTACCTGGCTCACTCTACCTACTCAGTGAATAAAAGAGGAAAGATTAAACATATAAATGAAGTTATTTAGTTAACTTCTCTATAGCAGAACACAAAAATTACCCAACTGCCAGTTAACAGTGAAGTGCCAACAAATACTTTTGATGATGATAATGACAATAATAGGGATTCTCTTCCAAGGAAGGAAGAAGACCTTTCACTCTGGACAAGGAAATACCAATGTAAGAGAGAGATCAAAAAAATGAGGTGTCATATAGACTGTCAAATCATGTCATTAAACTATAGTTGTTTACATGGGAAAATGTTCACAATGTTTGGCTAAGTAAAAAGCAGTGCTCAGAACCATGTGATGCAACTTCTAGGAAAAGACTGGGAAAATATTCATGAAACTATTAATGTGGAGCATCTGTTGCCAGTGAGGATATCGGTTATATTTAGTTTTCTTTAGGTTATTCTATATTCTTTATATTTTCTGTATTGATCATGTGTTACTACTATACATATGTATATATGTGTGTATACACACATATCTATTTAATTTAGCTATAATTTTACAAAGAAAAAAAGGAGCATGAGAAAATGACAAAATTAACCCATCCTTGCCTTGTTCTTTATTCTCATTAACATGTGGAAGAAAGTACCTTTTTTGGTGGTTGTTTTAAAAATATAAGATGCCGTTCTAGTTAATAAATAAAGTGTTTTTTTTAATTTTCGGGAACATTTTAATATTTATTAAAAATAAAGTCTAGTTTAATAAATGCATATAAAGGCCAGTTTAATAAATGCATATAAAAGGATAACGGGTATTTCTTGGGGTTTAAAAAGTTATGAAATATTTAACTTTTGTGATTTTTTTGACTGCTAGATAACAGAAAAGTAGGTTATTTAAACATACTATAATATATGAAATACATAAAACTAACTGTGGGTTTGTGAATTTTACTCTTATAATCCTTGAGCTATAGCTGTTACTAATAAGCTATTATATATTTGTAGTCAATTACATTCTTTGATGACAATGAATATCACTTCTAAAATAAGCTGCAAATGGACAACAAGAGTTCTAACAGGTTTTATATGTTAATTCCTAAAAGGTAAATATATCTTTTTTGTGTAAGGAATAAATTGGTATATAATTGCATATTAATTATAAAAAGTAAACCAAATTAATTATATCACTACTAAAAGGAAGTGAATACATTGTAATAATTAACTTCAATAGCATACTGAATCTTGCCACATTCTGTATATTACACATACATTTGTATTTGTACTGCAACTAATTTTTGATTGTCTGATATGGCATATCCAAAATCTCTGAGTTTCTTAGTTCCATTAAAAATACAGTTTTTAACTTTCATATCATTCAGTAGGTTTGTTTTAAGCAATTAACACTAATTTTCATAACAGAGTATAGTAAATATTTTAGGGAGATAAAGATTCCGTAATTCATATAATAGAGTATAATTTATGAGGTTTTCTTAAATATATATAAATGTGTGGCCTCTAGCCATATGTAATTTTTGGTGGATCAGCCTTCTATACTCAGATGCTCAATCGATAGATAACATTTTGGGATTTCAATCTCAGAAGCTTCTGCAGCACTAGGAACCCTCTGATTAGTAGAATACATGGAAGAGACTACTCCACAGCTTGTGCTTTTCCATCACCACAGCAGTTGCCCACCGTAAGACTTGCATTAGGAAAACTTCTGTTCCTGTTGACAGTTTCTTCCAAAATTTATCTCCCTATCCATTAGTGAAAAAAATACAAACCAGGAAAAAAAAACAAAACTGTACTGAGCATCTATACTTTGCACCTTAGGTAGGCTTTATATTTCCACCAAAATATAAATGTTTAAAAAAGATAGTTACAGTGTAAGTCAGAAAGTGGTAATTTGTGTATAATTTCTAATTAAGCGAGGAATCAAAATTCAACTGGAGAGAACGTAAAGGTTTACAGGAAATGGTATCTACATTGAAGTTTAATAGATGTGAAATCAAATAAAGACACTTCCAGGCCCAGTTGGACATTTTGAGTAAAGATAGGGCATATATAAAATTGCACGTCATACTTTATGATCAGATAGCTGAGGTGTGTGTGTAAAGGATTATAGTGATAAAGCTAGGAAAATGAAAGATAAGTTTGATTAAATCTTGGAGGGGGTGCTTTCTGTGTTACAGTATTAAAAATTTGTATTACCTTTTGTAGTTATGGAGAAATCAAGAATTTTTAAGGAGGGCATAGAGTCAAAGTTGTGCTCTACCAATAACTTTAAGGGAAATTGGATTTCCCTTAAATTTAAATTAGAGATGGAGAAACTGGAAACAACAACATGTTTTGGAGAGACTCGAGGCAAAGACTGAATGAAAACCCTGTTACTGAGAATACGAGGGAAGGATTATGTAGGTAAAACATGCATAGAAAAACAACAGATATTAAGGGGAAATATGACATTAGAGTTTTGAGCTTATTTTTTACTATCCTTTTTAAGCTCACTTCACTTCAACCAAACTAACTTAGTTTGTCAGTAGTTTCTAAAAGTAACTTTTTGGTTTCAATATTTTTTACTGTGCTTGTTTTACTTTCTTGACACTCTTTTTCTTCCATATCCTCATAAAATATTCATGTATTTTATATCTTTAAAAAGCTCAAGTGTTAACTCCTTCAGGTAGCCAGCTCTCTCTGATTTTCATGGTCAAACTAATCTCTCCTAGAAGTCACAGAATATTTCATTTGTATATTTCTTATGAAAAATAACTTACTGCCAAAGATTTATATTTTAGTGGTGAAGAATAAGAGCTTTGGAATCTAATTCTACTACTTACTTGTTGTAACCTTATACAAATTACTTATTTTCACGTGACCTCAGCTTCTTCATCTTAGATTAAGGAATCATGGTAGAATCTGCAGTTTCTGAGAATGTGGATAATTGACTAAGATAAATCTTTTTTATGTAATTCTTAGTAATATTGGGAACAGTGTTTGCAAACAGCATTTGGGGAAATGATCATTTAGAGTTCTTGAAGAAGAGGGGCAAAAAAGCAGGATTAAAGTGGGAAAGGAACAAAATTCAAGGCTGAGATCATAGTGGGGAATTTCAGAGTTTGTGACTGGGAAATGAAGAAAAAAATCTGATAGATGATGATGGCTTAAGTACGGTCGTGTTTGTTGACAGATGGAGGAGCTATCAATTTATCTCTCTAAAGACAAGGCAGAAGAATTGGAATGAGAGGATCACAGGATATAAAAAAAAGGGGGTAAAAAGAAAGAAAAAAAGAGTAGTTTGTCACAGAATTCTAGAATATAATTGTCTTTTCTCCTAACTTATTAGCTGATTGGTTTCAACAACCTTTGATATAAAGTTTCTAAGCTTTTTATTTTGTGATTAATTTGCTAATGTTTATTAATTATCCAGTAGTTAGAATTACCAAATACATATTGTTAATCACAATACCAAAAGAAGCAGCTTATCTGCCCTAAAGAATAGATCAAACTGAAAGGTCCTTGTTTTTAAGTACATATTTTTAAAATGAAAAGAATTTTCTAAAATAGAAGTCTTTATACTTTGTTTCAGAGAAAGCAGTAAGACACAATATAATTTTTTAAAGGCATATTGCATTAGATCTTACCCATTTCTCTTCAGTTCTCGATTATGAAAATGAGATATGTATCACTTACATATCTAATAACTTAAAATAATAACTTGCTCATATGATCCTTTGAAATAAATGTACCTGTGACCAGAACAGAAAATTTTCAGAAAAATCTATGTATTTCTTTCCAAAGAGGACTTCATTAATTTTAAAGAGGATACTTTCTAAAAATGTTCAGGAGGCATTGCTTAATGATAACTGTAACAAACAAAAAGCAAATGGAAAGAAGGCCGTTACCTTCTACAGAGCTTTTAATAGTTATAGTGAAAAATTAAAGGCCACCTGCCATGTTGATTTTTATAAGTATGACTGATGAAGAAAGAGATACTTGCCAATACATTCATGAATAAGTGAAAAAAGAGGGATTTTATATAGTAACACAAACCTTCAAATGGAAGTTATAAAAGACAAGGCTTTTTTTTTTACTGGGTGGAAAGTTATCTGCTATATAGAAAGGCCTACTGAATGAAACATTTGTCTTCAAATTCCTTTTAATCTTCTGTGAGGTTCTGCCTGTTACCTCACTTGGAATAATGTGCCAATTTTGTAAGGATAAAGAGAATTTTATTCTTTTTTTTTTCTTTTTTTGTTCCTTTAGCTTCTTGAGGTATTATTTCCTTGAATTTCACAGTACCTACCTGTTTTTAGCAGCTCTAATTTCAGACTATCACTTTCCTGGACTAAAGTGTAAAAACTGATATTCTCCTTGATGGAGAATATTCAAGAAATGCAATCCCAGTGAGAATGCTGCTTACTAATGGATATTTCTTTTCTCCAGGCATCTTAAAAAATTCTGTTTCTGTTTCAACTCTTTAATACCTCCCGTTTTTACAAAAACAGATTAAATTGTCTGGTATCCATGGAGAAATGCTTTTGTGGTAGCATATTGCTTTTCTATTGTATATTGTAAGTGGTGGTTGTTCAAAACCCACACCTTAATAGTTTGAGTTAAAGTGTTTTTCTTTGCCCCTACAAAAATATTTACTTTGTCCTGTGACAGAGCTGAAGTGTAAGAATTATGAGAGGTATAATAGGGATTGATTTGTTTGGTGTTTATGCTTTGCTTTTCAAAGTTAATTGGCTATTCCTATAGACTGAACAGAGTTAAATGGAAATAATAATGGATTTAAAAATGTATTGGAGATTGATATCTGTTTTGTAATTGTGACAAGGAACCCAGGTTCTTAGCACTAAGAAAGAATGCTTTCGTTAGTGTGGAATAAGGTTAAAACAACAAAAACTTTTTACAGTTTTAAGCTCAGTTTTAAGCAGTTGTTACTGTGAAATACATTGATTCAAACTCCCTTCTAAAAACATTGGTAGAGAAGCTGGCTGGTAAAATTTCCCAAATCTCACAATTTCAGAACTTCGGTGTGTGTCTAGATTATGTAGTTATTACAGTTGTATACTAAAGTTAATTTTACTAAGAGGCTCATCACTGTAATTTCAGGACCTCTTAGAAAGCCATTTCCTTTTGTTGTTATCTCATTATAGTGATTAAGGTGACACTCATTTTGTTATTACTAATAGCTCGCCTTTCACTCTTGAAAGGGTCTTGGTTTGGATAATAAATTCTCTTGTCACCTTCCATGTAAAGCAAGTGGCCTCCTTTCAGCACATTCTACATGTTTTCAAAATAATCTCGTTTTAAACTGTAAGAATTCTTACATTCTTAGCTTTTTTAAATATAAAGTTTTTCTTACCTACCATATCCAAAATAAATGCATATATGTGTAACTGATAGATACATCACTAACAAAAGTAATTATACTTCCGAAAAAGTTAAGCTGTTCAGCCGTGACTCAGGTTTTCATATTTATGATAGTGAAGTGACTAATTATAGGGTTTTTTTTTGAGTCAAATTTAGAGCTGAAAATGTAAAGCACCTTATAAGATTACTTGTCAAATGTAGCTAAATGGAAAGAAAAATTATGTTTTGTTGGAAGAAGCAATTCAACTTTTTTACTTGTCTGGGAATGTGCATTTAGTATGAACTTGCATGAAGGCAAATTTGATTTTCATATTACATTAAATATTTAAGTTGTGATCATACTGCCAGCTAACCCATGCGGAACAATTTTAGCCTGGACAATGCTAATAGATCTCTTCTTCCTGTATTACTTACAGTAATATAAATGTTTATTTATAATTTTATTCACTTAGTTATATTCAATATAATAAGAGTATATGCTTTTATTTCCATTGTTATGTGGAATGGTTACTGAATATACCTACAGGTTTATGAAATGATTAGAAAATTATACTTGACAGTAATTAGGTGCCGGAATGTGTAATATACACCAAAGAGCACAAGACTTTGGCAGAGGTCTGGACCCAGAAGAGACATACTGCTAGGAACAGAACTGAATTCAGAAACTGAGTTGTGTTCTAAGCCCATTTTTACTACCTACTAACATTATAAATTGGCATAAATTACTTAACCTCTCTTAGCCTCCCCTTTCATCATCTGTCAAAAGGGAAATTTGCTTGCCCTGCCTATCACATACGATGTCGCAGTGACCCTCTTTGCTATTGTAAATCAAACTGTGTTTTAATTCCCAATATTTCAAAATTTAATCTGGTGTATGCTGGATAATTGGAAAGTATAATAATAGAAACTAGGGAGTATCTTGTGAAAATCTCTTGATTCTACCTCCTGAAGATCTGCTGAATGTCCAGTTTCCTATAAGCAAACTCATGCTTCCTGTTACAGTCCGCCGTCATCTTTGACCTGTATCACTACCACTACCTTCTTTTTATTCTCTTTCTGCCTCCTGCTAATACATTGTAGCTAGAGTGATCTTTCTAAATGTGAGTCTTATCATAATACTCAGTTCTTAAAATCCTCCAATGGCTTTCTAATCCTCTTAGAATAAAACAAAAACTTCTTAACTCCAGCCGCGGCCTTCATTTCTAGCTTCATTACTTGCTTCTCTTCCACTTGTATTCTGTATTCCAGCACATTGACATTCTGTCATTGCCTCAAATGTGCCATGATCTTTTTCTTCTCTGCTCTTTCTTTGTCTGTGAATAATCTCTTTCCACTTTTTAAAAAAGATTTTTTTTTACTTATTCTGCAAGTTCCACTTATATCAAGAGAGATGCCACTTATTGGTGTTCCTACAGTGATCCCCTTTCAGAACACATCATTGTTCATTATAATTGCTTGTATAATTATCGGCCTTCTACTAGACTGAGAGCTCTGTAAGGACAGGAACTGTGTCTGTCTTCCCTCATTGTCTGTAGTTCTCATAATGCATACGTGTTCAATATATTTGTTGAGTGAATGAATAAATGAATGACTCTATAGGAAGATTGCACAGTAAATAAGATGAGCTGTGATAAATATTTGACTCAGGGTTTCTGTAATGAGAATGTCAAAAGAATAATGGACAGGAATTAATATGAGAGATAGAGAAAAGTAGAAACTTCAAGCTTCTTCCTATTGAAGAAATACAAGTTCAGGGTTTTTTTTTTTTTTTTCTCTTTTGAATTTTAGGTTAGGATGGGCTGTATAAATGGAGACACGTTGCATGTAGCTGGACATTTGAAATAGGAGACACTGATAAGACAGAAGGAATGGTGGTAATAACAATAGTTCTGTCAACATAAATCTTAAAAGCACTTTTTGGTTTTTCAAAGCTTTTTTTTTACAGAAATTTCAAATGAGGTTAGTTTCTTAACAAAACATCTAGTGTTTTAGCTGGAGAACTTTGAAGAAAAACTAAGTTTATGAAAGATAAAACTAGCTTTTGTAACAAGGTTATGTTCTATTTTTGTTTAAATATCAAATAAATCTAGCCATAATCCTTTTTATCTTGTTTAGTTAGGAATGACTCATTAACAAGAAAACAACTAGGACTCAGAAATAAAACTGATAGATACATGTTTGTAGTAAAGTAGGATTTCTCAACAGTAGTGCTGTTGACATTTTGTGCCAGATAATTTTTTGTTGTGGAGAATCCTGCAGGATGTTTAGCAGCTTCTCTGATGTCTACCTACTAGATGCCAGTAACATCACCCCTTTATAGTTATAATAATTAAAAATGTCTGAAGTCATTGCGATATATTCCTTGGGGGCAAAATCACCCCTATTTGAAAAACAGTGCAGTAGAGAATTGAAAATTATATATCTATGTCATAGATATGAAAATTTTGTAATGTATTGGAGCCTTGTAATTCATATGTGAATTATTTCCAGATCTTTGTTTGGTGATTATTAGCAAAATGTAAAGGACCAATGTGACTCCTCTCAAATATTGCTAGGAATGTGGAAGTGGTGAGGACTCGGGGCTACTTGTCTCAGAAAGCAAAGACTTATAAAGAATAGAATTGATGATGGAAATGTAAGAATAGGATGGACAAATAATTGTTTTGACAATCTGCCTCAAAGATGAAAGTAGAAAGTGCATGACTGCCTGAATCTTTGATTTGGGGCCCAGGATTAAAGAGTTGAAGAGGTTTTCATTTCCTGAAAGGCGGGTCTTCAGTTATAGGTTGTGCACTTGTGTATACATTCTTTATTTTTTCTCAGATGCATGCATTAGTATGGAAGACAGTGAATATTTATCTTATGATGGAAGGACATGGTTTTCCAGAAAATCAGCCACATATATTTCTGTAGATGGGGGAAGCATCTTCAACCTTCTCTTCTCATACATAATTATCAGTTGCTTTCTCAAAGGATTAATGTCAGTTGTTTGGCTGCAGACTACCAGTGCTGTATTAATATATGATAACGAAGCCACAATTTGCCACTTGAACACTGCTAGCGATGGAATATCACGCTTTCTGGAGCGTGTCCTCTCTCTCTGTTACTTCTTATCTTCAGATTTGTTATTAATTATGAGAAGACTCTACCTCCTTCTGCCTAACTTCTCTCATATCCACATATCATAAATTTCTTATAATAAAGGTTCCGGGGGCATACTAGCTTAGGGAAATAATGGCAGAAGTTCTAAAATAATATGATTTTTTTTTTTCCTTTTGTGATCATAAACGAAGAGAATGGAAGATTTCATTTTTCTTAGTTGTCTTTAGAAAAAAAAGTCAAATTGCAGACGCAGACATGGCTGGAAAGTAGATTGATATTAAATTGTGTATGGATTATTACATCACTGTTAAGGATAGCAGAGATAAAACATGAACTGACTTGGAAAAAGTTGTATTATCGTAGAAATTTGTTCTTTTTTTATTACTTTTCCTTAGTGCTCGTGCTCTCTCTCGCTCTGTGGTTCTTTTTATAGTGAAATATTTTATCTGTAATAGCTGCCTGCAAGATACTGGAGCTTTTCTTGACCCTTTCAAATCTGAGTTTTTATCAGTCATTCTTATGTTGTTTTATTTTGGTATCACTTGGCAAGTTACACAGATTGAAATGTGTGATTGACATATTTCTTTTTATTGTGGAGTATAGGTAGAGTTGTAGCTCTACCTAAATAACATACTAACAAAATAAGTTTATCTAGAACAAAAACAACAGAAAGGAAAATAGGTTAATTTTCAAAAACTATTTTTAATGATGTTATTTTAGATAAACATGATTTTTTTAGTTGAAACTGTTAAAGGAAATCCTAAGTTGAAACTTTCAGACATTTAGATATATGATTTACATATTCAGGCAGTTAAACAGATTGTTTGTAAAAATATTGGAGAATATTGAGATGATTTGTATATTATAGTGGAAGCAAATTATCTTAATTTTTTTTAAAAAATGTTTTTTGCTATGTTAACATACTGATAATTACATTAACTGGCATGTACAAAGTATTTAGTATGTACTAGGCACTGTTATAAATTCTTTAATCCACATAGCAATTCTATTTGGAAAAACAAATATTGTTATTCTCAGGCAGTTCTTTTACTTATAGTGATCTAGCGGTAGGTCTAACATTTGAACCTAGGGTTTGAACCCAAGGTGTTCGGTTCCATAGCCTGCATTCTTAAAGACTCTTCTCTACTGTTTTATAAACTTTTTCTTATTTATTAGTACATGTTCACACATACAAATTTCTTCTATCTTGGCAAATAAAATTGCCGCTTACATAAATATATGCAAAACACCAACATTCTGGGCATTATTAAAGACTTACTAAAGCATGACACTCAGATGAAAGGCTTCAAAGGACCAAACTCACAAAATATAAAGGAAATATAATGAACACTTTTATAGTTAATTGGAAGAACATGATAAGTATCTTGTAAGATTATAATGTGGATATATCATACCCAGCATGTGATATATAAAGATAAAGATATAGACATAGACAAAAATCCTATCTATAGTACTTAATTATAGGAATGGGGTCAGATAAAGCTTCACTAAGGATGGGTGGTTTGGAATTTTAGCAAATATATTTGTAATGAATTTTAGCAAATATATTTGTAATGAATCTTCCTCAAGAAGTTAAGCACCTCATAGCTAACTCCTTGATATAAATATCTCTAAATTTGAGCTTGACTCTAAAAAAATAAAAAGTAATATTTTACTTAAATACCTTTTGTGAGACTCCATGTTATTTTTGTGCTTTCTGTGGTTGGTAATTTAATATTCTATAATGCGTGTTATTTGGTGGTATAACTTAGGTAGGAATTTTATAAGGATGTAATGACAATATCAGGTAAGAACAATCAATGTACCTTATCTTGATTTAAAAAAATAACCTGTTTCCTTCAAATTCTAATTTTGTTAAACCTTTTATAGCACTCCACCACCGTCTATTTATATGATAAGAGAAAGATTTCATTTTGAGAAAATTAAGAACTTCAAAACCTGTATTGACACTGTGGCTAGATATGTTCCTTTAACATCTGTAACTTGAAAAGGTTTATCTTTTAAGCTTCTTACTTAAAGGACTACTAATTTAAACTACAAAGTAACCATGTCGAGAGTGACAAAATAGTCATATTCTTACAAGGTTAGTCCTCTCTCCTTTGGCAAGGATCACCCTTAGTCTTGTCATGCCATAGGTATTAATGCTCATTATGGTGAAATGAAATAAAAGCACATGAAGATGTTCAAGCATCAGATACCCCATTTTTCCATTGGTATACATCGTCTCACAAAGGTGTTTTTTTCACAGATTATTATACAATATTAGATTATCCCTAAATTACATAGAACTAAGTCAGTCTCAACTTGGCTTCTAGACATTTTGTTTATTTAGACATATATACAACTAGTATTCTTATCAGTCTTTTGTTGAACATATACACCAAAGGGCAACTCAACTTAAATGTTGAAAAAAATATATTCTGAACATATCATCTGACCCATTCCACCTGGTCATTATTTTTCTGTGACAGTATGTCTTCACAGTGTATCATATTCTTTTTTTCTGTATATTCTTCACCATTTCTTTTGAGTGCAGTCTTTGAGCTGCTTCTTTCTTTCCTTCTTATCTGTATTATGATTGGTATAAATTTATATTTTTCCAAACCTTTATATTAATTTTGAGATGATTTGATTATAATTAATTAGGAAGATTTTATGCTTTATCAGCTTTCTGTACATAATATTATATTACAACATCATTAGTGTAGAAGTACAATCAACTATTATATTCTAGATAATTTTCAACAAATTTTTCATTTGAAAATGTACACATTTACATTATTATCCTTTACCTTGAGATTTAAGTTTTAACTTGAAAAAAGTGAAATATTACATATACATATAAATAGGCTTTAACCTTTAGTTTTGTCATGCCTCTCACCCCATAGGTCGTTGGCAAAATGAATTAATTTATCTTAGCAACACATGAAATTGGGGAAAAAAATGTACAGAAGGGTGTGTGTGTATATATATGTGTGTGTGTATACACACACATATATATACACACACACACACACATATATATATATACACACCCTTCTGTACATTTTTTCCCAATTTCATGTGTGTGTGTACACACACACACACACACACACACACACATATATGCACACATATATATGGTTGTGCTCATGTAATAGCACATTGTATTAAAATTAGTTTTTTGTTTACAATAATCATTTTTAAAATTTAAAAGACAACCAGTAAAAAATAAATTGAAGTAATTTTTCATAATGTAAGGCATCAGTGATATTTCTGTGTTTTCCAATAGAAATGTAAATTACAAAAAAAAAAATTATTTTAATAGTGGCCTGTCTAGTTTCAAATCAGTAACAGAAATGAAAGAATTTGTGTACACTCTAGAATATAGCAAATCTAGTTATCTAAAACTAGAATATTCTTGTTTTTGAGTTCAGAGGATGAGTTAGTTATTCTTAAAAAAAAGGAACTAAATTAGATGTCTTGCATATCTAACAACTATGTTTTCTAGACTTCACTAAAAACGTATGAAATGATATTCTAGTAGTACCTACATTATTTGTTTGCAAAATACTGTGGATGCAAAATGGAGAGGATATAGATAGAACTGTGTCAGATTATTTGCTTTGTGTGGTGATAAAAATTAGTGATGAATTGATTTTCTATTATTAAGGAGAAGAAAGTATGCGAATCCACTTAGAGAATTTTACTATTTTATATCTAATAATTCTGCTTATCTCATATATATGTAAATGCATACATAGACATATATATAATACATGTCTATGTATGTATATATGTTTGCTTTGTGTGTGTGTACAGTGCACTTCTCTTTTGAAAAAAAAGATTGAGCTCAACATCATTTGTTGTAAGGATTTATTCTGCCTATTATTTCTTTTATTTCTAAAAATTAAGGATTGAATGAATCTCCTCATTGCATCTTTTTTGAATGTCATGCTTCAGGGTAAACTGATTTTTTTATGATCTTCAGAAAATTTTCCACTGACATAACAGAAATGATTATTTATCTCCCCACATGTTCAAATGGCCTTAAACTGCTTTAAGATTATTTGCTTCATAAGACAGTATTGATCCACATTTTATAACTGACTAAATAAGGGGGAAACATAATCTTTATAAAATAGCTAAGAAGAATGCTTTAACTGATGATTTTGTTTTAATCATTTTTGAAATCACTGCTGAAAACTGATAGTGAAAATCCATGAGACTACTTGAAATGGAAGGACTGCTTTTTATTTTAGGAGTTTAAGATGTAGTAATTATTTTATTCTGGCTATGAATCTTTTCTACAGATATGTAGATTTAAGTATATTGTAGGAGAAAGGCTTGTTATTTAGTCATCACTCACAAAATAATCTAATTTTAATTATTTGAATTGAACTAAAATGTTCATTAAACATAATGAAATTGTAGGCATTTGTATTTATATGCATATATCTTGTCTAGATGAAATTTTTGAATTTGAAGTAACCTGCCCTTACAGAATATTCTGATAATGCCAAATCCACTATTAGCCTCATCGAAAAATAAACCAATAATTGCCACAAATAGCTCTCCAGTTTATATATAATTGGTCAGTTGTATGTCCCTATACACATTTCCTGCACGTCTACCTGTGCTGGGTAGTTTTCTCACTGAGTAATTTCTCACAATGATGAAATTACTTAAGCTACAGCTTTGGCAGGAAAGGTGACTTTAGTGTCAACATTCACCATTGAAATACAAGATAATTGATAATTAAGCACATTGTAAAGGAAACAAGTTAAGGCACAATATTTATAATTTATATGAGTGATTTCATATGAAATATCAGAAACGTAATTAGCTTAAGCACATAATCAAATGATTATATATACTATTTCATGTTAGGTCAAAGGTAATATAATATTTAGATATCATCATATTTGTCTTTTATCACATAAAAATTTGGTCTATTGCCTGGCATAATGCAAAGAGTAGGCAAACAATTATTTAGTCAAGGAATGAATGAGTAATTTGGCTATATTTGCCTAATAATTAATTTGTATTTCTTGTTCACATATACATCTCAAAATGGGGAAGTGGCTCAGTGTTGACTAGAGGTAGAAAGTAGAGTGAGATCAAAACTTTGCATGAGAATTCACATTGTGAAATAATCATAATAGTTAACCATTTATTGAGCGCTTATTCCCCACTAGACACTGTGCTAAGTTCTGCACATGAATTATGTACTTCAATTCACAACAATCTTAGAGGTTATCTTATTATTAGGTTTCTCTGCTATAAATATGGAAAAACTGGGCCCAGAGAACTTAAGCAAATTTACAAAGTCACCCAGCTAGTACATGCTGGAGGGGAAGCCAAACTCATAATTTATACAAAGGACAAGCTATATTACACCTTACATGATGAAATTAACACTAGCTATCATTCAGAATATAAGTTTTATCTTTTAAAAAATGTTGTTTTAAAAATGATTGTGTTAAAACAAGAATATTAATCTTTCATGAGAGGAATTCTCATTCATATAGTTTACATTATTTTGTGTATGTACAGCATGCATTGTAACCTTTCTCGATCGATGTTTTCAGAACTGTGAGGAATAATTTATCATGAGAGTGAATAATAAAGAAATTAAAAAGCATAATAAATATAAGAAAAATACTTGAAAATAAAGTTGACAGTAATCCAAAATCTTCTTAACACCAATTACTGTTTAAGAACTCTCCTTGTCGCAGCCTCTTGTTCATAATGACATGACTTC
Organism: Pteropus vampyrus; assembly: GCF_000151845.1. Classification (NCBI taxonomy): domain Eukaryota; kingdom Metazoa; phylum Chordata; class Mammalia; order Chiroptera; family Pteropodidae; genus Pteropus; species Pteropus vampyrus. The sequence continues at coordinate 338,531 of NW_011888914.1, forward strand.
AAGGAAATCTTTTAGAAAAATTAAATAATACCATCATAAATGAGCCACATTTCTTAGTTACTACAAATAAGTAATGCAGAGTTTGAATTTGGTCAGCTAGCTTCCTCTAATTTAAGTGTTTTTATTCCATGGCGACCCCACAATTATACTATTTTGCTATAGACTTGAATTAGACTTCAGGTTACTGTATTTTAGTTCTTTTCTAGTGGAGTTACTAAATCCTGAGATTTCACTTTGTTTTCTTTATCTGTAGGTTGATCTCTTAGAATGAACCTCTGAGGACAATATTAAGATCCAAATGGTCTGATTTCATTTTGAATCTTTCCTTTTGTAGGAGTTGATTTTTAAGGGATTTGCAGAATTTTAAAATTTCATTTCTAGATCCTTACTTGCAGGAATCAGAATGACTGTGCATATCTCTGGGAAAACTAACAGGGTTTGACAACAGAGGCACAGTGAGAGTTAGGGGTGAATCGTTAGGCAAAGGGATCCCTGACACAGGGGTACATCTCGGTCAGGGATTGTATACAGGGGCCAGACAGCCCTTTTAGAACCTCTTTCACACTCTGGCTTGAGGCATCACTGAAAGACTAAGAGTGTGTGTGTTGCTTTTGGAGTTTTGAGAGTTTGGTGATGGTTTATGTTTTTAAAGCATTTCATTGAAGACATTGTAGGAATTTTAACAGCTAGATGACTGATTACCGTGTTATCGTTAAAAAAAAAAAAAACCTTTTGTAAATAGAAATATTAAAATGACTAGTATGTCTATAGCATTTAATAATTAATAACAAGGAAACAAGAACATTGAAGCCCAGGAATATGAAGACTTTGTCCAAATTACCTGCAAGTAAGCAGTGAAGTGGATTTGAACACAGATAGTTTTATTAAAACCCAGTTCTATTTTACTGTATCACATTGCTTCGTTAAAGTAGCCTAATATTGATAAAGTAGAATAAGAATACAAAAGAGATTTTGAATGTTTAGTGACATCAGAATTACAGTGACATTCCAGTAAAATAAAGAGTATTTTAATGCCAGATCTCAGCAAAATTCTAGCATATTTCAAACTGATAATTTAATAAAGGAGAAAAAATTGTACTTAATAATGCTTTGTTTTATTTCCTTTTACAGTCTAAAAATCTTAAAAATGAAACTTGTAAAACATTCTTATTTTATATTTGTTTCCTTTTCACTATATATGATCAATAAAACATTATGTACTCAAATAACAAATAAATAACATATTTGTAATGCCTTAAAGTTAATTTTGCTTTTTAGCTTTAAAAATCCCCAATTATTTTCAGCGCCTGGGTGCCTGTTATCACAAACTTTATATTGTTGCATCGTTTCTTTTCTAAACTCTTGAAAGTTAGTTGTAGGATAATTTTGGATGGTGCCTCACAAACTGTAATATACTCATTACATCATGTTGTTTTTTATCCTCCCTACCCACTGTTCATTCTCAATGTGAAAAATCATAGCATATCAGTGACAGGAGGTCTGGCTTTTAGGCAGACTTTTGTAATTATTCCCACCAAGGCACTGTCAATAGGATTAAAATACAGGATTTGGATCTGTCCATCCTAGATGAGGTCAGTACTTTGCGCAGTGGGAATACTATTTCTACAAGCTGTGTTTTCCCTTTTGTATTATAGAAGCATAGACATTAATATGACACAAATATTTGAAAGCTCCTATGGAAACAGACTAGCTTTGCCTGAATTAAGTAAAATGTCCATCTGCAATAAATAAAATAACAGCATTCATTAGAATCCCTAACTGTGGATGTTTGTAGATTCTACAATAATATTGAAGTCCAGAAACTTTCAATTATGAAACAATCTACTTATAGTTCATAATTAATAAACTTTTTGCAGCTGCATCACTGTGGCCGGAAACATCTGCAAAATCTCATATGTTACAGACACATACACATAATTCCTTCAGAAAAAGTTCAATTGTGCTTAAAATCATGGGTCTGGAAACAGAGTAAGACCTGAAGACACGGAGTCTAGCTGTATTCAGTTCATGGGAGGAGAATGAGAGGGGGAGGAAACCAGCCCTTGTCTGGCAAAGCGATGTGAGTAAAAATTAAGTGTTTTTAAGGCCTATTCAGATTTACTCAAAATTTGCTTTGTATATAATGTATCCAAAGTCTCCCCCAAATATAAAGATTGGTATTTATAAGAATCTATAAGAATCTGTTAAGTTATAAAATTACTCATAAAATTGCTACTCCTCAGATAAAGATAAATTACTATTTATGTAATACTAAAAGTAACAAATGGGTAAAATGAATATATCGATTATAGATTTTCCAAATTTTAAAATAATTCATAGTTAATTTTTATATCTAAATACAGCTTTATAAAACAGATAAATATAGAATATATGTGTTAGAAAGGCAAAGTGATATGTGTTAGAAAGGCAAAAAACAGATAAAATGTGTTTTGTTTTTTTTTTTTGCTTACGTAGATGTTTGAAGTTGCATTGATGGATTTTATAATATATAACAGTTTTACTGAGCTGTAATTCACATACCATATAATTCACCCATTAAAATGAACAATGCAGTGGGGTTTTTTTAGTATAGTCTTAAAGTTATACAACTATCACTACAAATTAATTTTAGAACATTTGCATCACCCCAAAAAGAAACTCTGTACTCATTAACAGTCACTTGCCACTTCTTCTCACTATCCCATCCCTTAGCAGCCACTAATCTACTTTGTCTCAATAGATTTGTCCATTCTGAATATTTCATATAAACAGAATAATATAATATGTGATCTTTTGTTACTGGATTCTTTCACATAGCATTATATTTTCGAGGTTCATCCATACTGTATCATGTGTCAACATTTAACTCCTTTTGATTATTGAATAATATTCCATTGTGTTTATTCATTTATTGATGGATATTTGTGTTGTTTCCACTTTTTTAACTAATATGAATAATTCTGCTATGAACATTTGTGTGCTCGTTTTTTGTGTCATATGTGTTTTCACCTCTCTTAGGTATATACCCAGGAGTGGAATTGTTGCATAATATGGTAACTATATTAACCTTTTGAAGAACTGCCAGTTCTTGCAAAGTGGCTGCAACATTTTACATTCCTAACAGCAGTGTATAAGGGTTGTGATTTCTCCATATTCTTATCAACATTTGTTTCATCTGTCTTTTTTATTATAGCCATCCTTCTTGGCATAAGTGATATCTCATTATGCTTTTGTTTTGTATTTCTCTTATGGCTAATAATGTTGAGCATCTTTTTTGAGTGTTTCTTGGCCATTTGTATCTCCCATAGAGAAATATCTATATAGATTCTTTGCCTATTTATTGGTTGTCTTATTAATGAATTTTAATTTTAATGTTTATTTTTCTTAATATCTAATTTGTTACTTTTCTAAATTATACCTCATTTTACATCCCTCATCAATTTTTTTTTGGAGCTATTTTGTTATCATGCATTCTTTAGAGACTTTTATGGTCTGAGAAAAGATCTGGAAACTCCAGAATAATGATTCTGGAAACCTGGAAAACTTTTAAAACATAGAAATGTCAAGGCTCTAGGAATGATTCAGTTACTGTGATAGGGCCAAGGCATTAGTGTCTTTTCAAAATATTGCTAATGTGCAGTCATGGAGCATAGTTAAGATAATGGAGTATCAGTGCCTTAAAGTCCAGGATGATGTCAGATATGTCTGAGATTAAAATCAAGCTTAAGATTTCCTAAAAAAATATCCCATTAAGAACCAGGAAATCTTTCTTGGACGTAGAAGAATTTTAGAAGTATCTGGATTTTCTGGGATAACCGGTCAGTGAGAGAGGGTCCTTAGAAATATAATCAGATAGGATATTACTCCAGCTTACCCTTATAATAAAACCGGAAGAACCAGAGCAAGTCTGACTATCTGTACTCTCATTCAAAAGGAAGAGATATTCCATTTCACCTATTGCTTAGCCTAAAGGTGGAGATTTGTCTGTGGCTTTTAGGGATGGCCTTTAGAACTGTTCATTGAGAACACAGAATTGTTACACCAGTACTGTGATTGTCTCACAGACTGCCTCATGCAAATATATACTTAAAGACTTGGCATCTTGTTGCTTAAACGCTTAACATCTATTGACAACTATGGAATATGTGATTGTTAGTAGAGTTTAATTGAGATTCAGAATATAAGAATTTAGTATCAACTCTCTTATGTATTTAAATAACTTCAAAATTTTGTTGCAGTAATATAATTTTTAAGCAATTAATTTGTAAATGGGAAACTCTATTGACTTTTGTGTTCCTTTGAAAATAATTTAAATTCCAACTATTGTCCGGACCAATTTAGTTACATGCGGACAGTATTCTTAATTAAAAATAATTAAAATTAAATATAATTACATTTATTTTATTACAGTAGATAACTACAACAGATCCTGTAACATAGTATATTGTAATATAATTTAGTGGATATATTACAGTAGATAATATTGATACCGATACTGTCTAGGAAACAAGTTTCATGTGCTTCCTAAATTTCCTTTTTTTTTTTCCGGTGGTTTTCCATTTAAAGAATGGACTAAATGAAAACTTGCTAAGTGCATGAAATCTGACAAGATCATGGTTCTTGGCTCTAGGAAAATGAAGTTATGTAATGCTATTCATTAAGGCCTTAACGACTGGAAGAAAAGAAAAGCAGTTAAAAGAATCAATTTTAGGCCTTTGGGATAACACTGGAAAAAAATATTATTACTAAAATAATACGTGAAAATTTGTTTTTACAAAAGTAATGAAATATTGCAAACAAATTTTATACATATTCCTAATTTTCATCAATATAATGAAACATTACCTTAAAACAATGTTCAGGTTAAAAAACAAAAATATCGAAAGAGAGGAAACTAAAATGATGTATTTCTTATTGTATCTAACTTTACCATAGGCACGTACTATATTAATTAAAGTTTAGTTTGAGTTCAAATGCTATTGAACAAATGGAGAGATAAGGCAAAAGAAAAAAAGTTTTGAAACTGCTATTGCACAATTCCTAGAAAGTTATTTTTGTATGTTTTGTAGTTATATGTGAAGGGAATTTATATTTGAGATTTCAAAAGGCATTAACCCCTACAAACTTTTTTACTAATACTTTTTAGAAGACCAGCTGCATTTATGCAGAGGAGAAATTGCCTTGATTTCCATGTAGCCTTTTTGGGAGCAGTTAGGGAACTCATCTAGTTCTTCCTTATGTGGTTGACTCTCAGATATGCCACTTTACCCCCGTTTTTCTCACTGAATATTTTACTCAAGCTATTTTGTGTAGATATCTTGTCTAAAAATTTAATTTTAAAAGCATCTGTTACTTCCTTCCCAAATTTTTTAACTACCTAATTGCTCACTATTATCCTAAGAGACACAGCTTATGTTGTTGCATGTTTTGAGCTTAACTCTTAACACCATAGTTCCAAAGATTTGTGTAGTAGTCCCCTGTTATCTACATGGGGTACATTCCAAGATCTCCAATGGATGTCCAAAACCCGTGGATCATACTGAATCCTATAAATAATATTTTATTCCTATATGTACATACTTATAATAAATTTTAATTTATAAATTAGGAACAGTAAGAAATTAGCAATAACTAACAATAAAATGGAATAATTATAGCAATATATTGTAATAAAAGTTATGTGAATGTGGGTTTCTCTCTTTCCCCCTCTCTCAAAATCCTGTTGTACTGTAGTAACCCTTATGCTAATATGAGATGATGCAGTATTTATGAGATGAAGTGAGGTGAATGAAGTAGGTGATGTGACATTTGTTAGGCTGCTGTTGACCTTCTGACAGTACATCAGAAGGAGGATCATCTGCTTGGGGTGATCTTGAATCATGGAGGATACCAGATGACCATGGGTAACTAACTGAAACCATGGTAAGCAAAACCACAGAAAGCAAAAGCATGGATAAGGGGTGAGAGGACACAGTACTTATTTTTAATGACTCTAAATTAATAATTTCCTTAGAGGTTAAGTGAAAACTGTCATGTTACAACTCATTATTTTCAATATTAACTGAACCGAAAGAGAATATTACTTGAAAGAAAAAAATGTTAAGACTTTTATGACCACATTTTTCCAGGATTGCCTCTATCATTATCTATTTAATAATAGCCATACATGTACTCCATAATTTCGCAGGCATTATCAGTACCAAAATTAATAGTGAAATTGAGAATACCTATTTAATGTCTCTTCTGTAAGTTGTGCTAGGATATTATTTCATAGTTATCTAAATTAAAATAATAGCTTTAAATTAGTAAAGGGCATAATAAAAAGACCCATTGAAAATTAATTTTTAGTGTTGCTAAAGCCCTTGAGAACCATTAAATATGAGCCAAACTGGCTCATTCTGCAGTCAAGGCTGATGGAATAGCATATGGCTGAGTATCAGTAGTCCTGTGTTCTAAATCCAGTTTTAACCTAGACAAACAGAATTATTTGAAGAACTCAGGTTACTTTTGCTTCAAATCTGTTTTTCCATCTGTTAAAGTGGTAACAGAATTTAATGTAATTTGAAAGTTGAGTGATAAGGATTTTAAATTTCTCTACATTAGGTACCATATATATTCTGCAAATCATGTATGTTGAGCAAAAATGCACATCCTTATTTGTGAGAAAAATGGGAGTAAGCCTTTAGTTAGAGGCTTTTATTTGCAAAGGGAGAATGAGGATTCTGAGGCTTTCCACTAGATAGTTTGCTGCCTTACCTTGTAAATGTTAAATCATGTTGCTATTGTGTTCTCCATGTCCCTGCTTCCTAACCTCCTCTCCCTGTAAAAAGTAAGTAAATACATAATATCATTAAAGACTCAGCATATACCTCTCTCTCTCTCTCTTTCCTCCTCCCCCTCTCTCTTTCCTCTCTATCTCTGTTTCTGTCTTTCACTTTTTTAATTATCGGGTCTTAATGTTATCAAGCTGCAGGTTGTAAAATATTGCCTTCTCTATTTTATGGATGCTCTATCTGACCATTGAATTACAGATAATACATAGAACAAGAAGCAGTGAATACGTAAATGAATTACCATTCTGGTAAATTCTTTATCCTACCAGGTAACCATTCTTTTGTGTGGCAAGATCATATCTTTAGAAACATTTTTAAGTGTTATATTTTTGTTATATTATTTTGTAATGAATCTCATTGTTCTTTTTGTGCCTTAGATTTTTAGTAATTGCTACTGAAAATTGCTAATGTGAATAAGCATTAAGCTTCTTTGCCTAACATATTGTGAGTGTTTTCCTCTTGTATGAATTGAGAGAGCCAACTAAAAGCAAACTAACTTCTGAGGGCAGTAGTGGATCTTATATTTACAAAGAGATGATTGTAGTTCTGTGTCCCTATCTATCACTTATCTATCATAATATAACATATCTTTAAATTAAGTTTCTAAGTTATCTAAAATATTTTGTTCATATTAAACAGCCTATATTCTGGAAACTCAGAAGATGATTCTGAACTTTCAATTATATCAGAATTATGCATTAAATATTCAACATGTGAATAAAACTAGAGAATGACTCAACTTTTTTCTGGAGAATATAACCATCTTGATTAGATAGGATTGTTTTTCCCATCCAGGAGTGAAAATGTGGTTAAATTACTGAATAATGCCCAAGTTGGCAACATTAAATAAACTTGAATATAATAAATTAAAAGTTATAATTGAATTTTTGTTAAAGACTCATGAATCTTTACAGATATGGTTTATTAATTTCTATTTGAAAGTCACTAAAACTTAGATATGCACTTAATAAATATGAAGGATACATTGAATTTAACATATTCAATGTATAATACCATCTATTAGTAAAAAATATTGAAACAATGAAAATTTAATATGCTAAATTTTATTGAAGACATATATATAACAAATAGGATCTAAGTGAGTAAAAGCAACTTCAGTAGGAGGTTATAGAGATGTTTTCTGTACCTGTCTATTTGTTGCTCTGTGTTAGTGTGACTGTACCCTAAGTCTCTCTCAGCAAAGGAGAAATAGTCCCCATCTGTTTACAAGGCTTTCTGCTTAATTCCGGTAAAATAGGTTTCTACCTATTCATGACATTTCACTATTTTAAGTAATAAGGAAATTTCACTTAGTGGAAAACAACCTTGTAAATTGGTTGCAATTATATCTTAAAGTTTCCTGAAAATTCGGACGAAATACATTTTCTATCATTTTCAGATGAAATTTTTACATGATTATGATTTCTCGTAGTGATTAAAATTATTTTAATATTTTATTATAAATCAAATTAACACATGAAAAGTTAATTTACAGCTATATTTGATAATAAAAACATAACTTTAAAGTGTGTTAGTGCAGATCAACAAATAAGTTAATTATATTGAAATAGAGTTACCCTGGATCAAATATCCTAAGATTTTGTCTAGATAAATTAGGCTTGTGTTTAGTTTGGGACTCTAGACTTTGGACTGTGGCAGCTACAGGTACACATTTGCTGTATCGCTTGGTTCTTTTTATTTTGTTTTAAAATGTAGTAATATAAAATCGAGTTATTGATATACACTAAAACAAAATTGTATCAGAAAGAGCTTGTTTTTTCACAAATCGAATTTCATATTTTATTCTTTGCTCAATATTACTAAAATTTAAAAACAGGTCTATTTGAGCTCATGTTTCGTTTTCACTTTCTTTTGCACACCTAGCTTGTGGCCGTGGGTTCTACAAATCTTCCTCTCAAGATCTTCAGTGCTCTCGTTGTCCAACTCACAGTTTTTCTGATAAAGAAGGCTCCTCAAGATGTGAATGTGAGGATGGGTACTATAGGGCTCCATCTGACCCACCATATGTTGCATGCACAAGTAAGTTCATAACAGTAAAGTTGAGGTTTTTCAGATCCCTTCCATTGGTTTGTATTATTGTAGCATCATTGAGATAGGCATTGGATTTGTGAATACATTCTTAGTTATTAAATATTTAAACATTTTTCATCTACTGATAAGGCAGAACAATAGCATAAAATAGATATATCTTGCATCAATTTTAATTTTATGTCTGCAAAATCAAGAAGCCTTTTAATATTTTCACATTTAATAGGAATTATAAATAAAATGTACAAGTTAGTTAAGTCTTACAGGTATATGAAATGTGATTAAAAAGTAAAGGTTTCTGAATTAAAATTCCATCACTAAGTAGAGCAGATCTCACATCTTGGTTCTTCGATTAATGAATGTTTGAGAGACCTGAATCTAAAGCCAATTCTAGGCACTCATGTCAGTCATTCTTGAGCACATTAAAAATGAATAAATGTATTCTCTTTTATATGGTTAAAAGGAAAACTATTTTTAAACAACCGTACAACTGTTTTCTTACGTGCATTAACTGTTCTTTTTTTTAATTGCTTGAAAGGAAAACAGCTAAAGACCATGGCTAATGTACAAAGATAGTTGTTATCCTGTTTTCATTTGACATATTAAATGGAAAATAAATAAAGCCTCTTGCCAAGTGAATTCAAGGAGGCTTTTATATGGCTTCTCTAGGAAAGGTAATGAAATGTTTATGTGAAAGAAAGCATTTCAACTAGTTTTCTGTATGGTAATTGAGCCACTAGCTTAATGCCCCACACAGATCCTTTTTTTTTTTTGCTTTTTTTTCTATTTTTGTTTATTTGTTTGTTTATTTTTGGTTTCCAAAGGGCCTCCATCTGCACCACAGAACCTCATTTTCAACATCAACCAAACCACAGTGAGTTTGGAATGGAGTCCTCCTGCAGACAACGGGGGAAGAAATGATGTGACCTACAGAATATTATGTAAGAGGTGCAGTTGGGAGCAGGGTGAATGTGTGCCCTGTGGGAGTAACATTGGATACATGCCCCAGCAGACTGGATTAGAGGATAACTATGTCACTGTCATGGACCTGCTAGCCCACGCTAATTATACTTTTGAAGTTGAAGCTGTAAATGGGGTTTCTGACTTAAGCCGCTCCCAGAGGCTCTTTGCAGCTGTCAGTATCACCACTGGTCAAGCAGGTATGTTTTTGTTTTTGTCTTTACTAAGTGAATAATGTTACTATGTAACTGAGGTGTCTCACTTGAATATTTAGTTAGCGTGGCTACACAAAATTCAATTATTCCAGCTTGTTGATTATTCACACCTTTAACTTTTCTTTGTTATTTCTCCTGTTGCCTGTTAAACCGTTACTAGACTCATTAACATCTCCTCCAGAGATCTGGCAGGAGAAATAAAAGGGATAAATTGTAAACCAGTTAAGACTGCTCTAAGACAAGCAACTGTGTTAAAAGATCTAGGGGAGGAGAGTGAAAATATTGGATAAAATTAAATGTAAGATATTTCTGGCATTTTTTACCTTTTTATGTGATATATGCTCACGATCAAAGTCTGCATGATAATTAGGAATAATGAAAGAGTTGATTGAACTGTCTCACATAGTGTTAACCAATTTTTTTTTACCACATAGAATGTGATATTTTTAATATATAGCAAGTCTGCATTAATTTACATGGAATTTTAAGTTCATCAGTAGGATTTGTGATCATATTAATGTCTATAATTTTAGAATAAGTGCTTGGGAGATCGCATGGATTTCAAAAGAAACGAATTAGGAAATA
>NW_011888914.1:349222-356016 GCF_000151845.1 Pteropus vampyrus
CCACTGGTCAAGCAGGTATGTTTTTGTTTTTGTCTTTACTAAGTGAATAATGTTACTATGTAACTGAGGTGTCTCACTTGAATATTTAGTTAGCGTGGCTACACAAAACTCAATTATTCCAGCTTGTTGATTATTCACACCTTTAACTTTTCTTTGTTATTTCTCCTGTTGCCTGTTAAACCGTTACTAGACTCATTAACATCTCCTCCAGAGATCTGGCAGGAGAAATAAAAGGGATAAATTGTAAACCAGTTAAGACTGCTCTAAGACAAGCAACTGTGTTAAAAGATCTAGGGGAGGAGAGTGAAAATATTGGATAAAATTAAATGTAAGATATTTCTGGCATTTTTTACCTTTTTATGTGATATATGCTCACGATCAAAGTCTGCATGATAATTAGGAATAATGAAAGAGTTGATTGAACTGTCTCACATAGTGTTAACCAATTTTTTTTTACCACATAGAATGTGATATTTTTAATATATAGCAAGTCTGCATTAATTTACATGGAATTTTAAGTTCATCAGTAGGATTTGTGATCATATTAATGTCTATAATTTTAGAATAAGTGCTTGGGAGATCGCATGGATTTCAAAAGAAACGAATTAGGAAATAAAATAGCCATGATGATTATGAACTTGTAGTTTAGCCTAAAAACAGTTTTCACTTATTTTCTTACTGGCATTTGAGATACCGTACTCAGTCATTCTTTGCCGTGGTGAGTATGTTTTGGAAAATACAAATTGGGAAGGAAGTTTCATAAACTGGAGACTTTCTACATCTTCAGGAAAGTCTTATTACTAAAGGAAGTGTCAACAATTGAGGGCTTTCTCAACCTTTTGAAAATTCTTGCTGCTGAAAGAAGATGCCATGTAGTAGATGTATTCAAGTGGTATTTCATTGTCATTAATAAAAAGGAACCTGCACTGGAATCCTCAGTTGTTTATGCATCATAAGCTTATAGCAAAGTCTTCTTGATCTTTGGCCGACTGTCATAAAGCATTATTATCCCCAATTCCTGGACATAGACTAATCTATATTTCACTTCTATGCCAATTATAACAAAATGTTACCTATTTAAATTATATCTGTAAAATGAAAATTATGCATATAGTCTCCTGTTTACCATTTTGAACAGATTAGTAGGGTCTTACTCTAAAGGTTTCTTTTTGATGTTTATTTAAAAGGCTATTACAAATCAGATCTCTTATGTAAAAGTAGAAGTCTGGAGGTAAAACAACATAGAGACTTTCTAAATCTTCAAAAATTGGACAAAAGAACTAATTGAACTGATACTTGGATTGATTTATTTTCCTTACCCTTGTCCTGTATACTAATTTTTTAAAATGCTGTTGTCGTTACATATTTTTACTTGTGTTACATTGTATCAAAATTTCTCATCATAATTCTACAGTGAGTAGGTTTGAAACATTTTGGGTTCACAATTGTGACATTAGAGCTATCTTTGGAACCATTAATAGGACTCTTAGGTCTACTGAACTGGAATAACTACTTTATTCCTGCTGATCTCAAGTATAAAAAGGGACATTTTAATTTTTTTTTTTAATATGACCTAAACACGCTAAACTGATACCACAGATAATTTGCCAAATAGGTCGCTTTTGGAATCTGTTTTCTTGCTCTTTAAATGCCTGTCGTTCAATTTTTCAAGTTAATACTACACAGGCTAAGTAGGTCATAGATTTTCCATAAATTCCCGAATGATATATCTCACAGTAGGTAGGTAAAATGGCTTTGGATGTTGATTCTCTTCTGGTTAAGAACACACTAGATATATTAGTTTTTTGCAGGGAGATAATTTAAATGTGTAAAAATTCGATTATTATGGTTACACAACTCTGTATATATACTAAAAAATATTGAATCATGTACTTAAAATTAGTGAATTTTATGATATGTAAATTATACCCCAGTAAAGCTATTAATTTTTTTATAAAGAATAAATATAATAAAGTTAAAAAGCAAACTAGGTTTGCACTTTTACATTAAAATATTAGTTCACAATTGCCCAGTCTTTACTACATCTCAAATGCTAAAAATTCATAAATTTACACTGTTAGCTTTTTCTGGTAGCATTTTCCACTTTCAAAAAGAAATGAATTTAAATAAGGCAGCAAGCTGTGGTAATTTTAAAAGTTTTAATTTATTTTTTAACAGAGGAAATTTAGAATGTCTTAATGACTGTTCTATTGAATCTGTATACTCACTTCCCTCCCACACGCACCCTATCATCAATATTTTTGCTTTTTTTAAAGGAGGGATGATTTGAAACTTTGTCCATGTTCATGGCTATCATGGAAACCTGCAATGATCCTTGAAAGTCTCATCCTCCATTAACCAAACAGCATTGCCTCCCACCTAGTTTATGCTGAAATCAGTTCAATAATAAATTTAAATCTGAATCTATGGTCAGTTATCTCTCTCATCAGCAGTCCACTGATGCCTTGCATAAAAAGATTTATTAAGAGAATATGCATGCGTCTGGGCAAGAATACAGCATAAGGATAGAATATAATCAGCCATTGTTTGAAAGGTCATGTGTGCACTTTGTAGTTCCTTTTCTATTAAAGTTTGGAGTCTGGAGCTCAAGACTTTCCATACTGGTGTTTGTGGAAATGGAAATACTTTGAAGAACTTTTGTCCTTTGCTCAGAGTAGGAATAGGGCTATTGGTGTTAAAGGATCTGTGCTCCAGCCCCTGTTCTGCCACTTATGAGGTACATGCTCATGGATGAATCACTAATGTGCTATATGAGTAAAATGGAGATAAAATAATATCTAGCTTCCTGTATCCTGTTAAATGAGGCAATATTGGAAAAAACTGAAAAACTATTGTTATAAAAGTGTTATTTCAGTGAATAGCAAGATGAATGCTGATGAGTCCTTTTTATATAACTCTGTGAATGTTGTCAAGGCAAAAACACTAAATTTTTTCTCTACCCTTGTAGAGAAAAAATGTAGGGGTAATAATGTAGGGGTAATAATGTAGGGGTAATAATGGAGGCCCAGAATTGGCAATTATGTGTTATAACATTGGAGGAAGGAGAAATTAATTTTGTTTGGCCTATGTAAAATGTGAATGTTAGCTAGTCATGAGTTATCTTAAGACTGTAGTTCTTATTTAAATCAATAATTAGTTTTAAGAGCAATGAAAGAGTTGATTGAACTGTCTCACATAGTGTTAACCAATTTTTTTTTACCACATAGAATGTGATATTTTTAATATATAGCAAGTCTGCATTAATTTACATGGAATTTTAAGTTCATCAGTAGGATTTGTGATCATATTAATGTCTATAATTTTAGAATAAGTGCTTGGGAGATCGCATGGATTTCAAAAGAAACGAATTAGGAAATACAATAGCCATGATGATTATGAACTTGTAGTTTAGCCTAAAAACAGTTTTCACTTATTTTCTTACTGGCATTTGAGATACCGTACTCAGTCATTCTTTGCTGTGGTGAGTATGTTTTGGAAAATACAAATTGGGAAGGAAGTTTCATAAACTGGAGACTTTCTACATCTTCAGGAAAGTCTTATTACTAAAGGAAGTGTCAACAATTGAGGGCTTTCTCAACCTTTTGAAAATTCTTGCTGCTGAAAGAAGATGCCATGTAGTAGATGTATTCAAGTGGTATTTCATTGTCATTAATAAAAAGGAACCTGCACTGGAATCCTCAGTTGTTTATGCATCATAAGCTTATAGCAAAGTCTTCTTGATCTTTGGCCGACTGTCATAAAGCATTATTATCCCCAATTCCTGGACATAGACTAATCTATATTTCACTTCTATGCCAATTATAACAAAATGTTACCTATTTAAATTATATCTGTAAAATGAAAATTATGCATATAGTCTCCTGTTTACCATTTTGAACAGTTTAGTAGGGTCTTACTCTAAAGGTTTCTTTTTGATGTTTATTTAAAAGGCTATTACAAATCAGATCTCTTATGTAAAAGTAGAAGTCTGGAGGTAAAACAACATAGAGACTTTCTAAATCTTCAAAAATTGGACAAAAGAACTAATTGAACTGATACTTGGATTGATTTATTTTCCTTACCCTTGTCCTGTATACTAATTTTTTAAAATGCTGTTGTCGTTACATATTTTTACTTGTGTTACATTATATCAAAATTTCTCATCATAATTCTACAGTGAGTAGGTTTGAAACATTTTGGGTTCACAATTGTGACATTAGAGCTATCTTTGGAACCATTAATAGGACTCTTAGGTCTACTGAACTGGAATAACTACTTTATTCCTGCTGATCTCAAGTATAAAAAGGGACATTTTAATTTTTTTTTTTAATATGACCTAAACACGCTAAACTGATACCACAGATAATTTGCCAAATAGGTCGCTTTTGGAATCTGTTTTCTTGCTCTTTAAATGTCTGTCGTTCAATTTTTCAAGTTAATACTACACAGGCTAAGTAGGTCATAGATTTTCCATAAATTCCCGAGTGATATATCTCACAGTAGGTAGGTAAAATGGCTTTGGATGTTGATTCTCTTCTGGTTAAGAACACACTAGATATATTAGTTTTTTGCAGGGAGATAATTTAAATGTGTAAAAATTCGATTATTATGGTTACACAACTCTGTATATATACTAAAAAATATTGAATCATGTACTTAAAATTAGTGAATTTTATGATATGTAAATTATACCCCAGTAAAGCTATTAATTTTTTTATAAAGAATAAATATAATAAAGTTAAAAAGCAAACTAGGTTTGCACTTTTACATTAAAATATTAGTTCACAATTGCCCAGTCTTTACTACATCTCAAATGCTAAAAATTCATAAATTTACACTGTTAGCTTTTTCTGGTAGCATTTTCCACTTTCAAAAAGAAATGAATTTAAATAAGGCAGCAAGCTGTGGTAATTTTAAAAGTTTTAATTTATTTTTTAACAGAGGAAATTTAGAATGTCTTAATGACTGTTCTATTGAATCTGTATACTCACTTCCCTCCCACACGCACCCTATCATCAATATTTTTGCTTTTTTTAAAGGAGGGATGATTTGAAACTTTGTCCATGTTCATGACTATCATGGAAACCTGCAATGATCCTTGAAAGTCTCATCCTCCATTAACCAAACAGCATTGCCTCCCACCTAGTTTATGCTGAAATCAGTTCAATAATAAATTTAAATCTGAATCTATGGTCAGTTATCTCTCTCATCAGCAGTCCACTGATGCCTTGCATAAAAAGATTTATTAAGAGAATATGCATGCGTCTGGGCAAGAATACAGCATAAGGATAGAATATAATCAGCCATTGTTTGAAAGGTCATGTGTGCACTTTGTAGTTCCTTTTCTATTAAAGTTTGGAGTCTGGAGCTCAAGACTTTCCATACTGGTGTTTGTGGAAATGGAAATACTTTGAAGAACTTTTGTCCTTTGCTCAGAGTAGGAATAGGGCTATTGGTGTTAAAGGATCTGTGCTCCAGCCCCTGTTCTGCCACTTATGAGGTACATGCTCATGGATGAATCACTAATGTGCTATATGAGTAAAATGGAGATAAAATAATATCTAGCTTCCTGTATCCTGTTAAATGAGGCAATATTGGAAAAAACTGAAAAACTATTGTTATAAAAGTGTTATTTCAGTGAATAGCAAGATGAATGCTGATGAGTCCTTTTTATATAACTCTGTGAATGTTGTCAAGGCAAAAACACTAAATTTTTTCTCTACCCTTGTAGAGAAAAAATGTAGGGGTAATAATGTAGGGGTAATAATGTAGGGGTAATAATGGAGGCCCAGAATTGGCAATTATGTGTTATAACATTGGAGGAAGGAGAAATTAATTTTGTTTGGCCTATGTAAAATGTGAATGTTAGCTAGTCATGAGTTATCTTAAGACTGTAGTTCTTATTTAAATCAATAATTAGTTTTAAGAGCAGTGTATAGAGAAGGATAATACGTGATATTCATATTTAGATAATTTTTGTATTTACTTATCAAGAACATATGACCTACATAAGCTAGCTGAAATATATTCTTTTTATTATTGTTTGCTTAGAAATGATATTAAATGTGAAGTCACACAGACCAAACTTATATATATTGGAGATATTTAAAAAATACACAGGTGAAAGAGAAAGCGTATACATTTGATTTATGGCATTATGATTCTCTACATTTGTTATACAACTAGTACACAGAAAACACTGTTAGATAGTAAAGACTCAGATTGGAAGACTCTCTTGAACACATATGATCTTAATAATTATGTACGTGTTCTCAAGAGCTATTTAAATGTTCCTTTTAAAATATTAATTCATCCAACTATACTGAGTAAGATGTGTCAAGTACTGTGGAGGATGCTAGGATAGGAAGGTAAAGAATAGTCCTGTCCTTGTGAGAAGCTCATGCTGTAGCAGATACATATTTAATTGCACAACTCATGATAGGGCACTTGAATATAAAATGATACATGTTGTAGAACAGCCTTATGAAGAAGATACAGAAACCCTGAAGAAGAAATGATTCTTTACATTTGTAGAAAAGGAAAATTCCTCACAGAAAAGATGCCAGTCAATCTAGAGCTTCAGAATGGATATGATATTGCCAGAAGGAAACAAATAAGTCATATTCTAGGCCCTCAAGATGACCTCCCCCATTAAAACATTATAACTGCACTATAATTCTTTCATGGACCTATTGCATTAACACAGAAATATCTGCAGGAGTATGAAAGTTAATAAAAATAGATCACCCTAAAATTACTGGCTCTTTCCGTAATACCTTCATTCACTGTGGGAT
>NW_011888914.1:356066-360269 GCF_000151845.1 Pteropus vampyrus
GAGCTATTTAAATGTTCCTTTTAAAATATTAATTCATCCAACTATACTGAGTAAGATGTGTCAAGTACTGTGGAGGATGCTAGGATAGGAAGGTAAAGAATAGTCCTGTCCTTGTGAGAAGCTCATGCTGTAGCAGATACATATTTAATTGCACAACTCATGATAGGGCACTTGAATATAAAATGATACATGTTGTAGAACAGCCTTATGAAGAAGATACAGAAACGCTGAAGAAGAAATGATTCTTTACATTTGTAGAAAAGGAAAATTCCTCACAGAAAAGATGCCAGTCAATCTAGAGCTTCAGAATGGATATGATATTGCCAGAAGGAAACAAATAAGTCATATTCTAGGCCCTCAAGATGACCTCCCCCATTAAAACATTATAACTGCACTATAATTCTTTCATGGACCTATTGCATTAACACAGAAATATCTGCAGGAGTATGAAAGTTAATAAAAATAGATCACCCTAAAATTACTGGCTCTTTCCGTAATACCTTCATTCACTGTGGGATAATTTAAAAATTAGACAATTTTTAACTTTGTTAGAAAAACAGTACAAAATTATAAAATGCGATCTTTTCCCCCAAAGAGTCTTAAGGGACTTAACAATTATTCCTCAGGCCAGTGATTACGTATGTTTATCTGAGTCTTTACTATCTAACAGTGTTTTCTGTGTACTAGCTGTACAACAAATGTTGTGCCATTAATTCCAGTGAGGAAACACAAAAGTTAAATGATTTTACAAGAATGAAAACATTGAAACATGAACAGAAACTGCATAGGGTGTTATTCAATGACATAATTAGCTTACTTAATTGTAGACAAGTTATTTCACCTCTTCGAACTTAAATTTTCTCCTGATGATGTCTTGCTACTTGACTCCTCATATTATAAAAACTGACTTTTATTAGAATTTTAAGAGTATATTAGAGCACTATAGCCATTATAATAAAAATGAGTTACAAGTTATTGAGCACTTACTATGTTCGTGGTACTTTTAAATGTAAAATGTACTTGAGAAAAGTGTCAAAGTTGAATCACTTAACTTCTTGGGACTCATGTAGTCCTCCTAAGTAATGGAGAGACTTGGGACAGATCCCATCTTATGTCCATAATTAAATGGGCAAGGTCATGATACAATGCAAACTATATATTATGCAGTGCATGGTTGATTAATAATTATTGATAGTTGAGTAATATGTGTACAGATACTATAATTTTTAATGGGATTGATAACTGTTATAAAGCTCTAGCAAGCACTGGGAAGGAAACAAGGATGAAAACTGTAACCTCTTGAAAGAGGATATAATTCCCAGATTGGGCTTCCCAGGAAGCAGACACTTAGATGAAGACTAGTGTGCAGAGCTCAGCAGAAAAATTAAGATGTCTCTCCACACCATAATGGCAGATTTGCTGATACTCTACAATGATATCTTACAGAGTTGCTCTCAAAAATAACTATTTTCTTTCTCTCATCATTAATTTTGTTAGATATGGATGAAAGGTTCATGTAGCAATTAAACATACATTATATCATTAAAATGTGAATTAAATTTGTAAAGTCGGTAAGACAAATATTTAATACCACTTCCAGGTAAAACGTTGAAGTTTAAAGTATATGACTTACAAAGGTCACATGGTAAATTATATACTGGTGAACTGGATTATCGCAGTCAAGTACATTGCTTACCTCAGAATTCGTAAATGTTACGTAATCTTATCATGGGCAACTATCTTAAAGAATTTAGACCTATAGTTCTTTTTTTGGGAATTCGTAGACCAATTTAATAGCCTGGTGATAAATTACTGTTCAATGAAAAAGAGACCTACTAAGAAGTGTTATTTCCTGAGGATATTAATAAGAAATGTAATCTCTGGGAGACAGCATTGTTAACCATAGTCTTTGCCTTCTGACTATTATTTTATTGCCCTTCTTCAGGAAACTTTAAAAATATCCCTACACATCTTAATTTGACTAATTTCACTTATATTTTCAAGTGCCCAGATCTAATTTCTCTGTCAGAATTGCGATTTGCTTCAGTATTCCTTTATTTAGGTTTCTGTAATGCTTATATAATGTGTCAAATGAAATATAACCATACTTATATGATATAATATACATAATCAAAATTACTTTTAAAAAGACAGTACCAAAAGTCATTTCCTATATTTGTCACAAATATCTTCACTCATATTTATTACTGTGACTCGACTGTGACTATTTTTCTCATAAATTAACTCAGGTCATTTTTTTTTTTCAATAATTTAAAATAGTAGTTCAAGTTATAAGTAAAATAAATTCCATTTAAGTTTATGTATTTTAATATTTCTTAGGAATAGATGAGCTCGATTTATATTTTAAGGGAACATGTGAAGAAAAGATATTTTCTTGTTTGATATCATTTACTGATTATACCACATAATATAAATTCAGCTGTCTCCATAAGGTGAAACAAAATTTAAATACAAGAAAAGCCACCACTACTACAAAAACATTTTATAGAAATAGTTTTAATGTTGTTAAACATATGTACATATACACACACTGTCTGCAGCAGAAAGATCAACTGAATGAGATTTCTTTAGCAATAAACCATTCAAATATGCATTTCTGTTATGCTTCTAGTTATTTTATAAAACTGATGTGTCTGAAAGGCAGATCAAATTCAGTCATGCTAATTCATGCTATAGGGCATGACATTTTAGAAATTTATATGCTTTGTTAGGAAAGTATGAGTTTTATATTATTTTAATGAAATTTAATTCTTAATATTTAAATGTTTTTGCAACCATTAATTTAAAAATATACATGTGGATACATACAGTTTTTAGTAGTTATCAATAATTGAAACATATAAAGCAATTTTTAATAAATTAATATATAAAGGGTTAGTTTAATTCAAATTCAATATAATTTTATTTAAATCATGCAATGAATACATAAGATAATTCCAAGTGTAAAAATTTCATGATTTGGTCTCGAACTGATAAGTATATTTATAAAGCTTAAACTGAATTTTCAGCCTTAACTTGGTATTTAAGTAGATATTTAGAACAAAAGCTTAAAGTAATCTTATTATAAAATATTATACTACAAATAACCTTTAATTTTGAAAACTTTTACAATTCTTCATATTTTGAAAACCTGCTGAAAATAGATTAATTTCTGTCTTTTTAAATGACATTGAATGTAATAGAAGCATGAACAGACCAAAATTTGAGATCTTTTTCATTAGTGTTTAGTACTATTTTAAGCACATGACACCAGCTTTTCATATGTTATTTTAGTATTTTTGGAGTTTTTTGACTGCTTGAGACTGAACATACCTGTTCTGTAATTTTTCTCAATTAAAATATATGTAAAGAAATGCCTCTAAGCAACTTGTGTCTCATCCCCACACATTCATCTTCATCTCACTTCTGTGTTCTCCAATAACAGTATCTTTGTGAGCTGTCAAATCTACCCCTTTTTGCTTTCATAAATATTTGTAATGAACTATTTATGCTTATGTTGGGGCTAGGGTGACAAGTTGATCTTCATATAGTTCAATAGAAGGACTCTGTAAATATTTGAAAGAAACCTAGTATAAGGTGTTTTAAGTAGCTTCTCATATTTTTAACTTAATACATCTTATTCTTTTCTTAATTTTTTAATCTCAGAATTGCTATTTGGTGGGTAATGATACTTAAATATCCCGTAAGAAAGAGTTAATTTGTACAATAACTCAGTTCTAATATTGCTATGAACTGAATTATGTTCCCCCTACCCCAAATTCACATGTTAAGGCCTTAACCCACAATGTGACTGTATTTGAAGACAGAGACTGTAAGGAAGTAATTAAAGTTAAATGAGGACATAGGTTTGGAGCCCTGATCCTGTAGCATTAGTGTCCATATAAGAAGAGACAGTGGAGAGCTGCTGTCTTTCCACTCGCATGCACTGAGGAAAGGCCATGTGTGTACACAGTGAAAAGGCTGCCATTAAAGCCAGAAAGAGAGCCCTCCTCATAATGTGAACCCTGCCAGACCTTCATCTGGGAGTTTCAGACTCTAGAACTGTGAGAAAATTAATTTCTGTTTTTCAAGACTCCTAGTCCATGATATTTTGTTATAGCATCCTGAGCAGACTAATACAAAGATCCATCCCTGAGGTAATTTATTTCTATCCTATTATTTTAAAGGAAAGTATTAATTTTT
>NW_011888914.1:361569-374390 GCF_000151845.1 Pteropus vampyrus
TGATGATGATGATGATGATGATGATAAAAACTTGGGCCCATAAATTTGAAGTACATATTTAGGTTCCCCCCAGTCCCATTTCCAGTACACTGCTACATCCAACCATATACCCCATTTCAAGCCTGGGGTGAGCTGAGACATAACTTTGAGAAAGGTAGGAGATAGTTTTTACACTGACAAGCATTTAGTTTTGTTTTCAGTGCCAGTGTTAAGAGAGAGTAAATGTTGGTTATTTTATTCCTTGCTTCATTGGTGATGAATTGAAGCAAATTTGATTCAGACAGGCAATCTGGTGGAATAATACAGAGCCACCCACAAAAACATCTGTACTAATCAACCAATGCAATAAATTAGAGCTACAAGGAAAAGGCATTGATCCAAGAGGATCATTAACAGTTTTAACCAACTGATCTAAGTAATAGAGTAAAGGAGAGAACACTATCAAGATCTTGATTTTCAGATCTGTCAATTACTACTGCAAAAACCTGATTGCTGCTTGTTTCAATTTCAACTGTTTTATGACTTAGGGCTCTTTGTACTATTGTAAGCAAGAGGGAAAAAAAGATCAATTAAGAGGTAAAAACCCAGGAACAGTTATCCAGATTTTCTGCACTTCATTTACAAAGAGGTTAGTCACAAAGGGAGAGATAATTGCTGCAACCCAACAAAATTAATCAGGGAGAAGGCAGAGTGGATGATGTATGTTCTGTGACAAAGTGCATGGTGGAGAGGTACCTACAGACCTGGAGCTGCTTGCCTTAAGAAACAAGGACTAGAAGAGGAGATCTGTGAAAAACAGCATAGCTTTAATGCACACAGTTCTTAATTATCCATAGTATGTTGACGCCTGATATTAGTATCCCAGTTTTTAATATTTGATCACGAACTTCAAAATATAGAAAGATATCTGGGCTGTATCACATAATCTGACATGTTTAATGTGTAGACATGTATATAGACAGTTATAACTATATATACTTTTTAACTTCATACATTTTATAAGCACATAAAATTCTTAAGAGAATGGACGTTAGATTGGTAGTGGAGCCTAAGTGTTATAAATTGGAGAATCATGATCTTCTGGATGGTGAGTTACTGAATGGACTGTTGAGAATATAAGGTGGAGCTGTAATTAAAAAGTTGGAAAGAAAAGTTTTGAGAACATCAAGAGTTAGGAGCTGGCAGAATGTCAAAATCATATGATGAAGACCAAAAACAACCAGACCAGTTGGATAGGAGTGCTGTAACTGTAACCAAAGAAGGAAAATTTCCTGAGTCCAGTTG
Organism: Pteropus vampyrus; assembly: GCF_000151845.1. Lineage (NCBI taxonomy): Eukaryota > Metazoa > Chordata > Mammalia > Chiroptera > Pteropodidae > Pteropus > Pteropus vampyrus. Next base: position 362,854 of record NW_011888914.1, read on the forward strand.
ATCATAGAGTGAAATGTTACAGAAGGTCAGTAGAATGAAGACAGAAGAAAGTTTATTGCATTTGAGTTTCAAGCTGTGAGAAACAATTTTGATAGACAACTTGGGTAGAATATGTTGTAATCATATTTGTCGTGTTTGAAAACAAAGCCTAACACTGTAGCATAGTGATGTAAGTTCTCAAAGTTGGCTGAATTGAATTGTAATAGATGACTTTTTATGCTGATTTCATACAACATTTATCAGACTGGTAAAGACTCTAAGACAGAGAATGAGTCTGAATTTTGTTTGAAAAAAATTACTGCCTTTGTTCTTTTCTAATACATTATCATAACCTTGTTTTCTCCTTGTTTTGACATCTTATCCTATTTTCCCACATCTCTGACATCACTAAGAACCCAGATTTAGTCTCACATAAATTTCATTGTTGAAAACTCGATAACCTCAGAAATAGAGGTCATAAAAGTAAAGCCGTTAATTCTGTAAAGATAAATTGTGTTTATAACAATGTCTGTTCTAATGTATTTATTATTCTTAATATAAAATATGGCTATAAAATGAAATGGGTTATTACACACATCTCATAAAGACTAGGTCTGGTACTATATATATATAGTGTATATATAATTTGTATAGTTATATATGTACATTTTTGTTGTGCTTTTGATTTTCATATTTCTTTCTCTTTCTAGTTTTTCTTTCTCCCAGGCTTTTTAAATTATGCCCCATATCATGTGCTCACTTACAGAAAAGTAAGAGATCCACCTACAAGTTTAGAAACTTTATTCTTGCTTTTTATATAGTATGTTAATATTACTAAGCCATTATCTTTTATTTTTAGTCACATTTTATTTACCTTTAAAAATCACATTAAAAAGAACAGAAGATATGATGCCATTTCAACAAATCTTGTATATTAATATGATTTTTAAGTAATTTCTGGTGTACCTGCTGCATTAAATCTGGTGTTATATTTGAAAAGATACTAACTGGCCTCCTTAAGACTGCTGACTACTTTGATGTTTCATTTTTCTTTAATCCACAGATGAAATGGATGAATGGATCTTAATGATAGTGTCCTGGTGACTCTTTTTTCAGATCATTTTTCTGGATAAACATCAGCTAATCTGACAAATCATGAACAGTTTACTTTATAGTTTGGTTAGGATTAAGTTACTAACTGGAACCTGCAGGAAACATGAAGAGCAGTGTCTTCTGATAAAATGCGTTGGTTATTTACCATGCCTGTTTTCAATTTTGATCAGTAAACTTTAGGAATGGAGAACTATAAACATGGTCCTCTGACAGATGTATTTTTGTATGTTTTCCTTTAGCACTTCAAAAATAAACAGGCCTGGTATATCAAATTTACATATCTAAAATCTAATTGCATATTTACCTATGGATTTCTTTACTTCCAAGTTTTCACCATGTGGAAAGAGCTTCTTTGTAAAATTTATTTTTATTTACAACAATTTTAGAAATAATACTTTATTAGAATTAGGTTAGAACATTTGGGATGTGCCCTCTAATTGCTTATAGGTAATAGTGCAACATAGGCTTTATTTTGAGTGTCTTTTAATTTGAAGTATTTTTATTTGATATTGGGATGAACAATTTATTGAAGGGAATTTGACTTTAAATATTTTTTGTTTAAGTAAAACGAAATATAAATTTTTGGAGAAGTTATAATTATTTTAGGGTTTGTAATAGACATTAATATTTACATTGTTATTTGAAGATTTGTGTAGGACAAAACTCTTTCAATTTTTATGCTAAGGTTATTATTTTTTTGACAGTAATTGTCTTTTTTTGTGAACTCCATATGCCATTTACTAGATGACATTGTTTTCCTGTTCAGCATTAACTTTCTTCTTGCAGACAAGGACACTGTAATACATTTTCCTTATACAGGTCACTAAAATCAAAACGTGTTTATTAGAACAAACAAATGAGTAATATGTAAAGCTATATTTTCCAAAATCATTTAATTGGACATTTTGTTTCATCTATCTGCTCTTAGGTGTATAATAAACACACCTAAGAGAACTCAACATCGAAATTAGATTTAGTATCCCTCTGGGTAACTGAAATTACCCTGCTGTTGTAAAACACTGTTTTTTTATTGTTCTTAGACTGTAAATAAATGTATTGACAGTAAAGAATTAATAGCATATTCATGAAGACTTTATTTAATAATGATGTAAAATACTTTTATGCCATTCGATTTATCTAATTTATAACTCTGATTACCCCAGCATGTCTCTCCTCTGCAAGAATTGCTCCCTGGGGACTAGTCAATTTATTAATTCATCACTTGTTCTCTTATGGTTGCAATCCCCATTATAGTATGAACATAGAGTGATATTATTCTCTTCTGAAAGCTGCCAGCCAACTGGTTCCAGTCTAGTTTACCTTTTGTTTGTAACTGTGATCCTAATGGTATTTCTATTGGATTCTTTTTCTAATAGGTTATATTACAATCTAGCTTTTTGTCTTATGGAATCATGATTAGTATAGGACAGCAAGAGTGAATTACACACCTGCAATTAGAATTTTGTGAAAAGGAAAGACCTGCTTCAAGTTAACCTGTAGGTTTTTTTTTTTAAGTGTCTTTTGATTTATCTGTCACCTGATCCATCAGCAATGAATAATTTTCATGGAAGGTGCACTTTAATTACATTCCCATTTGACTTGCATTATCAAGCCCTATCTAGGTAATTAATCTCACCAAGTATCCAATTTCGGTCTTTATTGCTGGCAGGCAGGCCTCCTGAATTATGTGTGCTTGAATGGGTATTGGGTCTTTAACCAAGCAGACCCTGAAAGAGATCTGGGGCCTTCCAAATGCTGGAACCATGTCTTAGAAGTTTCTTAGATATTGTGATTAAATTATATTTGACATCACAAGTACACTTCCATATTCAATAAAGCCTATAGATCATTATAATCATGAAAGCCTTCACTTCTAGGTATAGGCAATCTGCATGTCATTTTGTATGGTGAGGAGGATATATGCTAAATTGTTAAGTGTAGCTAACGTCTGTATCAACCTGCTGATATAAATTTACCACAATCAACACCTAAATATAAGCATTGTCCTTTAGTTCAGGATTTAAGGTTTATATGAACTTAGGTGAATGTTTAGGTTAAAAGATGGTTAGTTCAAAATTAGAATAACTTACAATTAACCTGCTTTATATTCAGTCACACACTCTGTTTTCTACAGTTCTCTTTATTCTGAATTAATATATCTCACATTTTGTTTTCCCTATCTTTTGGTTTTGATGGTTTTCACTTCTTAATTACTTATATTGATTAATGCCAAAGTTCAATGATATTACCAACTTAGTTTACACACATACACACACAATAATTCCAAATATATAATTTGTCTTTCTATTATAGTCTTGTGTTATAATCTAGTGAAAACATGAATTAATTGTTTTATAATTTTCTAATTTTGAAATTATGTTTATAGTATATATAGTATTTCTTTACTCTGAGGACATTTGAAAAAACATTGGAAGCTTCTTAAAAGTCAAATTAAAATGTAGTATAAATAGATTGACTGTCGGTTCGAAAGTGGTATAAAATATCTGACACTATTTGAAGGCATAGATTAGCAGAAAGCAGTACAATTTGTAGTAGACTAAATAAACTATAATGTTTACACAGTAAGTAAGATATCTTGGAAAATTTGACTGATGATACTGGAAAAAAGATGAGTACTTTTCCAACTTCTACTGTTAAGTTGACAGTTAAGTCCATAAATCTCTTCCTCTAATCCTTAGGTCTCTCACAAAGCCCTGCCCTGTGTCTCCACAAGGATATAGGTTATGATTGAATTTATAAGTATTTGATGGAATACTTTATCAAACCAAAACTTACACAGATAAAATCTATAACTATTTAAAAAAAAACTCTTAATGTGTAACTTCAATTTGACCTGTTCTTTTTAATGAAAATAATTGATCACCTTTTAATGTAATATATATTAAATATGGATTCCTAAAATATTTAACATCACTTTCTAAAAAACACACAGTATTTTTTAACTAAATATTTCCCTTGTCATTTAGAAATGAATTTTCTGGGCTATTTTTTCAGACTGGTTTAATTGCAAGAATATACAGACATTTTGTCATCTTTAATATCTAGAATGAAGATGCCATAATTTAATATAGTATTATTTTGTTATATATATTCATAACAATTGCTTACAAGCCAAAAGATAAATTTAAATTGGTCAGGAAGATTCATTACTGAATGGTTCACTATTGTGAATTCCTCAGTAAAGTGTGTGCATGCGCCCATATGTATACCCATACACACCCAGATATGTATATATGTATGAATTTATATTATAAACTTTAAAGGAATTATTTTCTTTCTGAACATACTATTAAAATATACTACCTCTAATAATTGGGTATGTAGTAACTCTTAGTTAGATTTCCTCTTAAATATTAATATTAAAGCAAAGAATTTATGGCTTTTTAACACCTGTCCCTATGATTTAGTTCTTTTTTTGTCTCTTTTGAATTATGAGAATTTATATTTTTTTAGCAAATGGTATTGCTCCATGTAACACCATTTTGAATTGTGACTATAACAAATATAATTAATTTAATGTTTACAGATAAAAGAATTGAGGCTTAAATAAGATAGACTATATAACAACTTGTAGTGAATCAGTAGGGTCTAGTTTAGAATTTTAGGAATGGTTTGTTAACCAAAAACATCCCATTTGAGTTATTTTACTTTTCTTCTGTGTATTCTTAGATGTAGATCTTTTTCAGTGTATTGACCTGCCAAAAATCTGTATTGCTTGGGCTGTTTATAAATATATTGAGCTGAGCAGATTATTTACCTATATCAAAATAAAATCAGTTTCTCTATAACAATGCACATAAAGAAATACAGACTTAAAAGACATATCAGACAAGTTGGACTTAGAACTCTGGATTTAGAATCAGAATGTTTAAATCCAGATTAACAAATTGCTTTTTGACTTTGGGCAAGTAATGCGATCTCTGTATTTTAGTAGTTAATCTCAGGATTACATGAAGCAATACATGAAAAAGTGTTTTATAAACCCCAAACACTTTGCAGTTGTCATTTGGAGATATTGATATACTAGAATGGAATTTTGAACACCTGTGAGATAAATTTAACTGTGGCAGACCACAATCTTGGAAAAATTAGCAAACTAATACTGTTTATAATACAAATTAATGTTGACTTTATTCTCATGAAATGTTGCCATCTCAATAATTAGGAATACAAAAATAATATTTCTATAAACCTGTTTCTGGGCAGAACCATCATAATTCAGAGAAGTCCAGAAATTAATGAGAAATGTATTAGATATAATTGATTTCTTAAAATGAACATTGAATTCTTAATAAGATACTATCTCACAAAAAATTAAAAACCTATTTTAATTGCCAGTTTTCATATTATTATACTTTTAGAAAATGATGCTAAGTACCAATGTTATATTTCATGCTTTTTTTTTTTTTGAAAAATGAAGTAGTGTGAAAATATAGTGTGAAAATATATAGTACCTTATGGTACTATGTATATGGATTATATAAAATGTAACATTTATTATTAAATTTAATTCTCTAGGTATATAGATAAACTATAGATTATAAATATATAAGTTTCTTTACTACTCTATTAGAATACAGGGCCTTTTCTATTGTTGGACTCAAGTTATGTTTTATTTTGTGAATAAGGTAATAAATAGAAGAGGATAAATTGATAGAAATAAATTGAAAAAATGTTTTGAAGATTGACAATCTTTAAATTTTTGAGAGATGTTCTAATATGTATCTCCATTAAATAATAAGAGAATAAAAATGAACTATTTTAATAGTTTTCGATTACTATTATTCAGATGTAGTTGATAACTTTGAGGAAATTTTAAATATGTGAGAAGGTCTATATTTGAAATTTCAGCCTACTTATGACAAACTAGGAGTAGAAGAAATATTATTTATTGAAATACCAATTTAGAAGGAAAGTTTAATTTTGATGGTTTCGTTGTGGTACGGAATCACAAGAAAATTCTCTTCTGGTACAAGTTTGGTATAAGTTATTAAAGTACCTGCAAATTGTTCTCGTTTAAGATTGGTTTCTACTTTTTCATTGCTTCTTTCTTGGCTAAAAATTGAGCCCATGAATACATGTTCTTGTATACAAAACCTGCTTAGATTACTTTAAACTTCTGAAAAACAAAAAGCAAGAATTAGAAAGGCAAAAGATGTAAAACAGAAAGAAAAAAGAGGAGAATATGATTTTGCCCATGCATTCTTATTTTGGATGAAATAAAACATGACAGCAGTCCAGACTGACCTATAACTCAGAGAGTTGTTTTCTTTGCCTTTTACATGTCTACCCCCAGGGGCTGTCGTTAATGGGGATTTTTGGCAACATGACAGTATTCTTGGGTTCCTCTTCTAGACTTTCATGCTACTTGACATGTCATCTCTTTTCTTTCTTTCCTCCCTCTCACCCTTCTCCCCCTCTCCTTTTCTTTCTCCTTCCTGCCCTTCTTGCCTTCCATTTATTTTGGTGGTGAGTAAGCAGGTAGGCACGGGGAAAAAGCATGCTACAATATGAAACCACTATTCCAATATCACAAGAGGGATATAAATGGTGATCAGGTTGTTGCCTGAGAATTCATTTCCTTGCCTTCAGTATGCTGCTGCCTTTTTCATCCCATGCTACTTCTCTTTCTGAGATAAATCTAATTTGAGAGCTGCAGGTTTGAGATCAGTGGTGAGAATAACCACAGACTTGTCTGTAATACTGTACTGTTTGATATGGAAAAATATTGAAATATTTTCTTTTCCTGCTAGCTTTCTATGACAGAAGTCTCTCAGTTATCTACAGAATACATATCTGAATGAGTATTTTTTAAAAGTAGCTGTTCAAGGCCTTTTGAAAACAGACTTTCTTTCCTTCAGACACTTAGAAATTCTCTTAAATAAAAAGTACCACTATGCTCAAACTGATTTTATATTTGTAAAACTAGCTTTTTCTAAGGATAGAATTGGTCAAAGAACTACTTACAGAAAAGTAGGTCTCATTTCTAATCTGTATTCCAAAGAATAAAAGTGGAGCCTTTTGTTACAGCCTTATTCAACCAGTGTGTAAACACATTCACTTACTACAAGATCTTGTGATTCTGACCTTTTGGAAATGGTGTGCGGTCACTGGAACCTTGCTTTTGATCACTGGTAATCTTTGACATTATTGAGCAACATTATCCTTGAGGATCTTTCTCTCGTGTTCTGGGTCAGCCTCCCATGGGAGAAAAACGAGGTTTTGAATTGTGGATTTGAAAACAAAGCAGCAATACTCTTCTGTTAAGATACTTCTGTGAAGATTCTCACTGTAGTGAATGTGCTTTCAGCCAAATACAGTAAAACAAAACCATCAGTCACTTTTAATTACTTGTTTATTTTCCATCATGCCTTTTTCCTAACCACACCCAATCCTATCCCTGTAGATGGCAAACGAGAAACAAATTGGCTGATACAAGGTTCTTTGTTTTTTCTCTCTTTTCTATGGTGTTTTATAAAAGGCATCTAATTTATGTCCCTCTAAATATTCTTCAGATTTATGATAAAATTATTAAATTGGAAGAAAAATGTCATTCAAAGCAAGAGGATATTATTGGCTCCACAAACTATAGCTGCTAAAAGAGCTGGTTTGGGGGAAGAACTGTTCTCTTTTATTCTTAGAAGTTGTAAAAAGCTTTGTCCAGCTGTATTTAACTACCCACCAGGTTTTCTAAGGGATGGGTGCACTGTATTAATATAGTTTGTAACATATGGCAAATGAACAAAATCTGAAACTTCTATGTATGCCTTGGTTTACTAATGCTAAAGTCATTGAGATTGTAAGGAATATTCCTCTGGGAAACCCTAAAAATTAAATGTGGCGTTGTAAATAAAGTTTTATGATGGTGGTTATTTTTTTCCTGGATTAGAAGACATTATAGTAGTTGAAAAGCTTGAAAGTTTTGGTACTCGATACACTACACAAATTATTTAACTTTTTCCCTTTTATGATACTAATTTAAGTATGCTTTTAAAACATATAAATAAACATCCAATTTATATTGGGTAATAAAGATAATACCTGTGCCTCTTTTCTAGGTTATCAAAAGAAAAATGCATCATTTTTCTTAAATGTTTCTTAAATCCTAGATATGTGTTTCTTAAATCCTGGATATGTGTTCACATCTCTCCCATCATCTCTGTAGATGAAAAAGAGTTTTCCTATATGTAATTTGAATCTTAATAATCTCTTATTCATTATTAATTGGTTTCTATCTCTCTAAATTTTTACCAAATACAAAGTGATGAAATTTATAGTTATTTATGTCAGTAAGAAAGATTATTTTTGCTGCTTTCCCAGTAAGAAAGTAAACTTGTTTCCATGTCTACATTTTAATTGCTATGAATAGCACGGAATTTAAAAAAAAAAAAAACTGGAAGATTATTGCAGTGTCACTAAATTATGGGATAACTTATGGGTCCGATAGATTTTTCTCTCTTGCCCCTTTCTTTTTCTTACTACTTTTGTCTTTTCTTGTGGTCTCCTTCACTAAACATAGGTGCTTTTTAAAATATAATTATTTCAGTGTTTTTTTTTTAAAGTAATTCCTTATGTCCCTAATGACACCCAGAACTTTAATCCTTTGGAATTGTAATATAAACAACAATGAAATTGTAAAATTTTGAATAGAATTCATGTCCCAGGTTTAGTCAGGGCAAAAGCTTATATTACAACCCTGGACAGATAATACACCACATATGTAGAGGATTATGCTTTACAAAGGATGAAAAGTTTCATTTCATTCTAATACTAAAAACAGAAATAGCATTTTTATAATATTTCTTGAGTATCCCATACATTGTAGAAGTAGAAAAAGTAAGCCTGGAGTTACATAAAAGATATTTACAGATTCAGTCCTGCCTGTTAACAATGCATTGACTCCTGAGGTGTCAAACTTGCAACAATTTTGTGAGGAATGTGGTATTATGCACAGTACAGGGAAAAGTTAAGCAAATTGCACAAGGTGATAAGGCTATGAAGTGGCCGGGTGCGATGACCAATGAAGTCCTACAGGTTCTCTGGTCTGTCTTCTTATTTTCTTGGTTTTATTACCTCTTCTTGTCCTTGACTTTTGTGGTTTTGTTGTCCTGTTTCTGTAAAAAAAAAAAAAGTCAATCATAATAAACATGTGATATATATTCATACTAGAAAATTTCTAAATACAGTCTGCACATCACGATCTGCACTACTTTTGGATTAAGTGTAAAGGCAAACCATGCAGATATACTTGTGGTTTTCAGGGAATAATTTGCATCACACTTTTAACCTTCATATTTTGTAATTTGACTGAGATATCCTAGTCATGATGCATGGATCATTTCAACCTAGAGTAGAGGCGATGATAACATCTGACATGCTTCTTTGGATATTTTTTTCCAACATTAAGTGTTAAATTTGCTCTCTAGTAACTGGAAAGTGTTTCATATTGTACGTGTAGTATAAGCAGGTTAGAGAATTATCTAAAGAAATGTAAAGTTAATATAAATAGAAATAGAAGATTAATTTCTATTATTTGATGAATTTGAACCAGCATTTTTCATTTTAAGTTAACACTTTGAACAATTTAATTACTTTAGATATTTACTAGATCACATGGTTGATCATGTTTATTTGAAAATTTGAAATTCAAAAAAATCCTAAATAATATTTTACTTAATTTTATTGAAATTCTAAGGCATTTTAAAAAACATTTTTTGCTTTTGCCTTCAGAATTTAAGGTGTATTATTAGAATGTGCACAAACCAGTTCTAAGGTTTATACAAATTTGTTTATTTTTGCCATGCACAAATATATTCCTATATTGCAAAAAAAATTAAATTTTATTAATATTATGGTTGAGTTCCTATGTAGAAACAGCATCTAATAAAAAAATAAGCCACTTAGCAAAGAGAGAAATGTAATTGCAATTATTTTAAAAGTTTATATCAGATTAATAATCACAAATTGCAAAGCTCGCATACTGTAAATGTTCATTGTTTATAGTGTGTATTCTTTATAGTCATAGACAAAATTAGCAGGAATGTAACTTGTCAGAATGAGGATGAGGTATAATTTGTATTATATTTATTTTAGTTTATGAACATTATTATTCATTTATTAATTTCTCGAGAAGACTTTTTATTTACTTATTTTTATTTACTATTTCCTTGATTCATTTCCACTCCTCAGTTCTCACAAGGTCCACTGAGCTTCATTCTAAATATACTTTGGGGCCAGTTCTGTGAGAGTATTTTTTTTAACATTATTTTTTAATTATAGTTGGTATACAATAGTATATCAGTTTCAGGTGTACAACATAGTGATTAGACATTTATAGAACTTATAAAGCGATCACCCCAATAAATCTAGTACCTATCTGACACCATACATAGTAATTACAATATTATTGACTACATTCGTTATGCTATACTTTACATCCCCATGACTATTTTGTAGCTACCAATTTGTACTTCTTAATTCCTTCTCCTTTCACCCATCTCCCCAATCCCCCTCCCATCTGATAAGCCTCAAATGTTCTCTGTATATAAGAGTTTGTTTCTGTTTTATTTTGCTCTTTAGATTCCACATGTAAGTGAAATCATGCGGTATTTGTTTTTCTTTATCTGACTTACTTCACTCAGCACAATACCCTTTAGGTCCATCTATGTTGATGCAGATGACAAGGTTTCATTCATTCATTCATTTTTATGACTGAATAATAGTCCATTGTATATGTGTACCACCTCTTCTTTCTCCATTCACCCATTGATGGAAACCCATATCTTGGCTATCGTAAATAATGCTATAATGAACATATGGATGTACCTGTCCCTTCAAAGTTGTACTTTGGGTTTCTTCAGATAAATACCCAGAAGTGGGATTACTGGGTTCTTTGTCTCTTATTATAGCCTTTGTTTTAAAATCTATTTTGTCTGATATAAGTATTGCTACCCCAGATTTTTTTCTCTTTTTTTTTTATATGAAATATCTTTTTCTATCTTTTTGCTTTCAGTCTGTATGTGTCTTCTGATCTGAAGTGAGTCTCTTGTAGGCAGTATATGTAAGGGTCTTGTTTTTTCATCCATTCAGCTACCCTTTGTCTTTTGATTGGATCATTTAATCCATTTACATTTGAAGTAATTGTAATAGATATGTCGTTATTGCCATTTAATTATTCATATTTTTATCTTTTATCTTTTTTTTTTTTCTTTAACATTTCTTGTAATACTGGTTTGGTGGTGATGAACTCCTTTAGCTTTTTCCTGCCTGGAAAGTTCTTCATCTGACCTTTGATTCTAATTGATAGCCTTGCTGGATAGAATAGTCTTGGTTGTAGGTCCTTGCTTTTCTTCACTTCGAATAATTTGTACCAATCACTTCTGGCCTTCAAAGTTTCTGCTGAGAAATTAGCTGATAGTTTTATG
>NW_011888914.1:374440-376586 GCF_000151845.1 Pteropus vampyrus
TTTTTTTTTATATGAAATATCTTTTTCTATCTTTTTGCTTTCAGTCTGTATGTGTCTTCTGATCTGAAGTGAGTCTCTTGTAGGCAGTATATGTAAGGGTCTTGTTTTTTCATCCATTCAGCTACCCTTTGTCTTTTGATTGGATCATTTAATCCATTTACATTTGAAGTAATTGTAATAGATATGTCGTTATTGCCATTTAATTATTCATATTTTTATCTTTTATCTTTTTTTTTTTTCTTTAACATTTCTTGTAATACTGGTTTGGTGGTGATGAACTCCTTTAGCTTTTTCCTGCCTGGAAAGTTCTTCATCTGACCTTTGATTCTAATTGATAGCCTTGCTGGATAGAGTAGTCTTGGTTGTAGGTCCTTGCTTTTCTTCACTTCGAATAATTTGTACCAATCACTTCTGGCCTTCAAAGTTTCTGCTGAGAAATTAGCTGATAGTTTTATGAGAGCTCCCTTGTAGATAACTAATTGTGTTTTGTGAGAATATTCTTAAACAAGTGCTGTTGTTAAACATGTTTTCTAAAGTCAATACATACCAATGTCAGGTGCATAGTAGGTGCATAATACATATTTCTTGAGAAAATAGATTAATACATGATTTATACTGAATTTAACCATATGAGTAAATGTAACAGATTTGCATATATTCTATTTAAAGCAGAATTGATAGAATGAAAGCCTATTCATTGAGTATTGGCTTATGGATACTATGGAGCAGATAACATGACAGAGTGGTTCACACTAGCATCTGAAAAGTGAAAAATAACAGACTTTTGAAGAAATAATAAATTGATAAACAAAACAATGTATAATGTAGTTGAATTGCTATTTGCTGCACAGATACAAATTACATTGAGAAACTTACTGGGTGAGAAAGGACAGTTGTGCCAATTGTTTGCATATTTCAAGTGAAATAATTCTTCATCCTCAGTTATTCACACTATTTCCTTAACTCTCTGTAATCATTTCTTTGACAAATGTTTATGTGGGTACATCAATTAATCTAGTATGCATTCTAGGTACTTTTTTTCTAATTAAATTCTCAAAGAAAAAAGACCTATGTGTACATCTGATCTGAGTGAGCTCCAGAACATGCTTTTTATTTTTTATTTTTTTGTCTGCTAAAGATATAATCTGTGTATTTCAGGAAATCATGTATTCGAGAGTTGCAGAATTTGGAAAGAGTTTATGACTGAAAAAAGCTGAGAAAAGACAGTTGGATTTAGCTAGAAGAATATCAGTGGAGACCTAAGAAAACATGGTTTTATTATAGTGATGTGACAATATAGGTGGAAAATAAAACTAGAGAAAAACTACTAGGCTGTCTTTGTTTACTTCTTTTTCTAAAGTATAATAATATGCCTACTTGTAGTATTCTCATTTACACATTCTTTGCCAAAAGTTAAACCTAAGCCATTTTAGGGTTACTGCATTCCCAGATGGCTGATTTATACTCCAGCTTTTGCAGTACTTTTCTTCAAATACCCATTGATGTATTGAAATGTTTGATCTGTAAGCTCACTCTTGAATAAGGAGTCAATAAATGCTTGACACCTCTGGAGATGCCTTCTCGGCTGGTACCCAAACTAACAAAGAAGAAAGGGAGTTTTTTTGTCCATGGAGACAATGCTGTGGTTACCACTTTATGTAGTGTTTCATGAAGAATTTAGTGACTATGTTTAACATTGTATAATAAGGATTATTCTAATTTCCTGTAGTAAACTCCCCTCACCTTACTGACTGTGATATTTTTCTCCACTCTCCACCCTCCCAAAGCATAGTTTTTCTTTTGACCAATGTAAAATGATAGATCTGGTTATACTTTAGGTGAGAGTTTACATAGTAATACAGGCATACCTCATTTTATTGCTCTATGTTTTATTGCGCTCCACAGATGTTGTGTTTCTTACACATTGAAAGCAAAACCCTCCACTGGCAAAATGATTTATTATTGCTTTATTGCAATACTCATTTTATTCTGGTGGTCTAGAACTGAACCTGCAATAGCTCCAAGGTATGCCTGTAATATAATTCATCAATATTATTGCTCAGTATGTTCTGTTCCAAGCATGAGTCTTTGTTTTTTATTTCACTCAATTGTTGAGTGTAGTGGAAAGAAGATGGGCTCCTAGCAA
>NW_011888914.1:376991-406455 GCF_000151845.1 Pteropus vampyrus
GAGGTATGGATTACTTATATCTTTACAGTAGAGATCTGAAGAAAGAAGATATTTATTCAATGTAACTGATACTAAAATATAGAATTTCTAATTGAGACAAAAGTGAAAATTTATTGAGAATTAAAAAAAAAAACCTACATTACTTTATTAACCTCAGGTCCATGAGAAGTTAGTTATTTGTGTGCGTTAAAGTGATGAGACCTTCACCATTATGGTATCCTCATTAAAATTTGATTTTGATAATGAAAGATGAATGTGGATTTTTATAATGAATTTTGGTTAATTTGTTCTACAAAATGTGCCCTTCTCTTGCTTTCTTAATTTTGTTATCTTTAAATTAGGAACTTAGAACTTAGCAATTTTTTATTTTAATATTTAGTCAAAGTCTTATTTTGACCATGTTGTATATGTGGTTTGCTTAAGGAGACCATGCCATCTTTTATCCCTCTTTCTCCCAGAGAATCTTTCTCATGTTTAAGTTGTGTAGTTGGAGGGACCACATTGATTATATAGAAATTCTGTGGGAATTCTCTAATGAGAATGTATTATTACCCAGAGTGACTAATGACCCTCCTATGTTTTAAAATTGCTATAACTCAAGAGCTAATGTCCTAAGAGAAATCTTTTTGTCCCAAGATAATAAAATTGGGTAAAACCAGCTTACCTATCTTTTGAGTGGGAAATAGAGTGTGACATATGGTGCACTTCTAGGTAGGTGTGGAGTCCATCACAACAAAACTCTTTCCACCTGGCTGATTTTTGAAAATTCACTAGTGAAATGTTTTCCTTAAAACTTTCATTCATTCTTTTATCTTTCAAAAATCTGTATTGAACATGTTTTAAATTTCATGCATTGTTTTAGGTGCTGGGAAAAAGTAGTAGACAAAAAACAAAATCTGCCCTTAAGAAACTTCTAATAGGAAGTTCAGTGTGGAACATAGAAAACATATTAAATGTGTAAAATATTTTAAAATTAGATGATGTTGTTCAAATAAATAGTGTAGGGAAGGTGTGAGCAGAATTCAGACGGGTTGAAATTTTTCAGAGGTTGTCAGGGAAGGCATTATTGAGATGACGACATTTGAATAAAAGTCTGAGTAAGATATAAAAGCAAAATTAAAGGAAGGAAGAGTGTTGCAGTCAGCGGTGCAAGGTATGCAAGTTCCTGAGGAGAGAACACTCTTGGCATATTCAGTGGGGAGGTGTGTATAGCTGGTGTGGAGAGATAGAGGAGAGTAGAAGTAGGGGTCAGAATGTTAATGGGGTTGGAGGGTATTGTGTTGGTCCTTGTAGGTCACTATTACCACTGGCTTTAGGCAAATGTAAAGCCGCTGGGGATTTGAACAGAGAAACATCAGTTGACTTCCATTTTAACAGTATCATTTGGCTGCTATGTTAAGAATAGATAAGAGAGGCTCAAGAGTAGAAGCAGTAGATTAGTTTGGGAGGGTATTGCAGTAATCTAGAAGAGAGATGAAGTTGGTTTGTGCAGTCTTTTAGCAAGGGAATGCTATTGAGTGGTGGTCAGAATCTAGATACATTTTGAACATAATCAACAAGATTTGCTGACTGCTGGAATGTGGAATATGACAGAAAGAGAAAGACAAACAGTGACTGAGTATTTTAACCTGAGCAACTGAGAAGATGAAATTGCTAGGAACTCAGATGCAAGAGATTATGAGAGGGACAGGTTTGAAGGATAAGTTTAGAACCTCAATTTTAGACATGCTGAGTTTAAGATGGCTGGAGTTGCTGCTAATTGGATATACAAATCTGGAGTTCATGTTTGAGGTCTGGCTTTAGTGATATAAATCTGGCGTTATCAGTATAGATACAGAATTTAAAATAATTAAACCAAATAAGATAATAAATAGAGTTAGTATAGATAAGATCCAAAGAGGTTTCAGATCTGAGTGCCAGGGCCCAAGGTAGTGTAGAACAATCAGAAACAATCAGAAAAAGTGACAGAGGATGAATGGCCAGTGAGATAGGAGGAACATTCAGTTAATGCCCTAAAAGCAAAGAAAGTGTTTGAAGGAGGAGGCAGTGATCTGTGTCAAATGTTAACAGCCTGTAAGGTGAGGAGTGAGAACTGAACTTTGGATGTAATGAACTCAGTATGAGTCTAGTGGCCATCAGAACATCTCATATGTCTTAGGTCACACTAATCTATAGACTATGGATGACTGACATTCATCTCTGCTCTACACTTGTCACCTCCAACTGGGAGTATTGTACCTAATTATGAAGCGCCCTACAATTATATTTTATGAATGCCATCTGAAAGAATGGGTTTAGCTAACCTGGAGAAAACTGAGGAAAATGTGACAATAATCTTTATGAAGCTATGAAGCTTTATGTCATAGAAAGTTCTATTTTGTTAAAATTTGTCTCTTTTTTTCTGTCCATTCATTTATTTATTCGGTAAATATTAAAGGCCTGTGATGTGTCAAATACTCTGCTAGCCACTGGAGATCAAGTATAATGCAAGGAAGACAAGATTTCTGTGTTCATGGAGTAGATTGTCTGAAGAATTTTAGTCTAAAACTGATATGCCATGATGAAATCACAGATCTCTATGTATTCTTGCATTAACAGGAAACTCACTCGTTAAAAGTGATGAAAAGGGAAGAGAGAATATAATCTTGCCTTAAGAATTCAAGGAATGAATAACTTCTCATTTTTAAAAATTGCTTTCAGTACTTGCTTCTGCTTGTAATTTTCAGTAAATTACAAGAAATCATCACGTATGAAGGGTTTTAGATCACATGCCAGTCAGCCTTCTAAGTAAGTTCTAGTTATGCTATTCTTTGGATACTCATACTGAATTCATTTAGTATCACTCTTTATATATGTTTAATTGACTCTAAATATTGTGGCAATGTTATATTGAGATTCATGTTGTGGTTTTTTATATTCATTTGTTTAGCAAGCATTTATTGAGTGTGTATTGTATGTCAGGTAATTTGCTGAGGGCTAGAGATTCAGTAATAAAATGGTCATAGTATCTCATGGAACCTAGATTATTGCAGGGGATAGATATCAATCTCTTTTCTTTCCCTTCTACTATCACTATGAGGTTATTCTTCAGTGTTAAGAGATTTTCATTACCTGAATCTTAACCTATACATATAATTATCTGCTGTATGGCTAATGTTTAGTGAAGACATCGGGCAGTTTATAAATCTAGAATCATTGTTCTTAAATCTTTGATGGATCTCATTGATGGCAAAGACAGGATGTTATGTCATTTTTTCATTAAGTGTAGGCGTCAGCAGTACATCTTGCTTGAGTCAGCAAAGAAAACATAATTATTTAATCTCATGTGTTTGATGATAACCATTTTTTCTTGGCAAATGCTTGAATTAAGCAAGTTTTCTTCATTGATATTTCTATGATTCAGAGTCCTTTTTTCAGCCAATTAAATATATTCAGATTCTGCAAAGTGTGTCTAAGTAAATATAAAATATTAAGTATACTAGTGTGTTAAAAACAGTTTCTTTTCTTAGTGTAATGAAAATTGGTTAAATGTACACCTATTTTCAATATTAAGAGAAGCGGTAGTTTATTTTGTTGGAATATTTTAAAATTTTCTTTTACTGATTTTATCTTTTATTTTTTACCTGGGTACCCTAGTAGATATATTTTGGTAAGATCAGGACTAGGTGTGGAAGGTGGGAAGCAGTAGAGTATAGTTGGATGTTGTATGCTGACTTTTACCAATTTAAACATTTGCAATTTTGGAAAAATTTGGACAGCTGATCATAGCAGTTGTTTATTTTGAGTCAGTAAACCATCACTGGTTTGGCTTATGTTATCATGCAGCTGAATGAGTCTGGCATTTGTTTTGATAAAGGAGATCACTGTCTCTCTTAGAAGGAAATGTGAAAAGTTTTTTATTTAAATAGCTTTATCAAAACAATATATGGAATGAAGACAATATTGAAATTTCTATGAAATAAAAAAACATTTAGAACTAATTTTTTTCCTCAATTCCATTGGTCTCCCACTTAGAATTTAGGATTAGAATTGAGCTATATTTTTACAAGTATTTCCCTATGTATGTATGTTATTCTTGGCAATTCTAATTTTTTCTGAGGTAGATTCTTAAAAGAAATTTCTATTCTATACCCTAGATGTTTGTATGTATTGTGATTTAAGTCTTTTGTTCTTTATTCGTAGGGGAAATGCAGAGAAAGGGGCTAAAAAGTGTTCTTCTTGTAAAATACTTATTGAAGAAAATTTCATGTGTACACTCTCCCACTCTGTTTCTCACTCTCCTCCCATTCACACACCCCCTTTTTTTTTATCCTTCGTAACTTACCTCAGTCCTAGAAAAGGAAAGAATGCTCCTTGGATACTGAATATTTACTAGAAAGAATATTTATTTTTAGAATTGCTATTAATAAGTAGATAATTGAATAGTGAGGATGAAATCTGTGGATACGGGATTTGCACATACCACTCATTCCTCTTATAAAATGAACCTCTCTTTTACTCTTGCTTTGAGCATACAGACATTTCCCCCTGCTTTATGGTCAAGTACTTGATTTCTAAGTTATAGCAAAGTTTCGAATGTTTTATGTTTGCTTGCCTACATGCTAAGAATTGCAAATTTGTATTTCTCTGTGTAATTCTTAAAGTCATCATTGATTCTTTTCTTGACCACATTTTTCTAAGGTGAAACAATGGACCCCTCCTACTTGCCCCAACATACTCACACTCATATTTTTAAAGCATGGTCATTGATGTCATTTAGAAGTAATATCTGAGAGTATGCAGTTTCCTGTTTCCAAACCTTTCCTTTACTCACTAGTAGGTTGTATGAGTTCTGTGATCTATTTTGACCTCAGTGACAATACTGATATATTTTTGTACTTCGTGTCTTTCATCTGGTCTTGGATTTCCTAAAATCTAATAATGGTTTTATAGATGATTCTTCCCCAAGCTAAAGTATCTGTTAGCCACTGAGGCTTATATTTCTTGTTAATAAATTCCTATGTGGGCAAGAAAGTTATATCACGACAAACTTAATGCAGATTTTAAAAATCATTCTATCCATTAACATTAATTTTACAATTTTTTCTCTAAGCAAATACATCAGAATATACTAGCAATAATTCAAAAATATTTCTTATGCTCAGAAACTCTGTCTGCCCCTTCATAGATGACTTAAGATAACTTTTGGCAACGTAGAGCAAGCAGACCACTGATAACACTTGGAGGTAGTTTTGTATTCATGATTAAATGCATATGAAATATGTAAGTGAAAGGACTCCTGGAGTTAAGATTTTAATATTTCAGTTGTAGATAACTGTCTTTGAAAATATGGCTTTTTATACAAATTTGGTGTGAAAATGTTTAGTTGAGCAGATGGAGATCCAGCTGGTAGAGTATATGTTTGTCAGGGTATCTGGCATTTAGCTACATCCAAAAATGATACCAAACTGAAAGATGCTAAAGAGCAGCACTGTATGAAAGCCAGTAGGATCCGTTAGGGGTAGCATTTCCTCATTTCTGGTTTTCTAACCTTGTGGGAATATGTATTTAATTCAGATGGAATTTTCTACTTCAAAAATAAAATCTGAGAAAATGTAAATAAAATTGTCAAACAGCTGCCTTTCCAAAATCTTTATTACAGTAAGCCGGGAAACACATGCTACTTTGTAGGTTGAAATTTAGTACCTAATGAATCGTATATATCTGTAAGCATACAAAATCATGCACTTTTCACAGAACTTTATATATATTCTATAACTTAAAATCATTATTTTGGTTTCATGAGCTAAACTGTAAGAAGCGACAGAAGATAATGAGTAAAATACTGAGAAAAATAAGGAAAGCATTTGGAGAAGAATGACATGAGTCCCAAATATATTTTAAATCATTTGACCTTATTGGATACTAGTATTTAATCCCACACTCAGGTGGCTAATAGGCCAGCTGAGTATGCAATAATAACATGTATACTAAGTTTTAGAGCATGAACATTTGGTTGATGAATATTGTCATCTCATTCATTTCTTTCTTAGAGAGATGATTTAGAAATAACTTATTTTATCAAAATGCTTAAGTACGTGTACTCAAAAATTCTGTGTTACACACATGAAATTGTTTATTTGAATTACGAGCAGTGGGCAAAAGCCATAATTGCAGTTATAAAAATTTTTCACATGATTTTTGTTTGCTTTCCTCCTTGGATACTATATTAGTAAAATCTAAATTCAAACTTTTAAATTAAATTCACTGAAAACGACCAATTTGATTGACTGCTATTCTATGAGTCCTAAATAACACTAATAAATATATTTATTAATAGAACTTTTAAATATACTCAGGCTTCACAGATACACACTCTTCCTTAAACAATTTCTAAATCTGAACTAACTAAATCATGCTCTGTAAAGAATAGGATTTTCCCCGCCCAAGTTTTTGGTAAGCAGATATTTTATCGCAGTGTACTTAGATCTGGTTATATCAAAGGCTGAATCAGAGAGGCATATTAGTGACTATCTTATTCTGATTTTATACTTTTAAAACTTGTGTCCCTAAATCATGAGGTCATTGGATTAAATCAGGATCAAAATTCTCTTTAGATTCAGTGACTTAATACATTTATGAGGTAAGCCTTCCAGAAGTCACTTACAGATACTTTAACTGACTATAGTTAACAGTTTCAAGTATTTAGGAGACATTCTGTTTTCCACATTGTATGTGTGTGCATGTGAGTTTTATCAGAAAAGTGCCCCCCTATGAAATAAAAAATCATTTGGCCTCTCCAAGGAGTTTTATGTTTTATAAAACAAGACAGAAAAATAATTGATATAAATAGACTATAAAAGATACTCGCTTTTGATTTACACATTATTCTTTACACGTACTTCTTCCCCAAATGCTCTCCTTATTTTTCTTCTTTAATTTTAAAAACAATACTAATACTGTATTTCCTTTCTTCAAATAACCATCTTAAATTTTATTTGTTTACATCACTTTTCTACAGTATAAATTACATACAGTATACATTATTGATATGTAATATAAAATTATATACAGTATAAATGATACATGTATATGTGTGTATATATGTATTATGTATGTGTGAATGTATGCATCTGTGTGTTGTGAAAACCTGATTGTTTACTTTACTAAGTTCTGTATTAGATTTTTTACATTACTTCAGCGAATCCTCACAATACTTATATAATGTAAGTAATGTTAATTTCTCCCCCATGAAGATGTAAAAATGTAGAGCATGTAACCCAAGGTTTTACAGAGGCAAGAATCAAACTGTAAATCATGCTCTTAACCATTATGCCTTATAACCTTTTCAATTTTCAGTACTTTTAAGGGCCAAAGTCTTAAGGGTGTAGTTTAGATATTTACCAGAGAAACTGGCCAGTTGGTTTAAATAAATTCCTAAACAGTTGACCTGTTAATGTTGAGACCAGTGTAGAGTTGTGTGGACTATGGGGACCTGGAGAGGAAAGGCTCCCATAAGGGGAGTAAGTATACTAAAGATGCATACATGCCCAGTGAAGCCAAAAATCTATGTTTTTTAGTGAAATCTTCAGACTTTATAGTCTTCGTGTAATAACTCAGTTTAAAAACAAACAATGCCCTCATTGTGTCGAACAACACATATATAGCGAGGAAACGAGAAGTGCATTAATTTGTGAATATAGCTACATGAGTATTGCAGGTTCAATTGAGTTCCAAGGGTTACAGAGTCTGAGACAGAGATATATATGCAGGAAATTTATTGGAGGACTGCTCTTGATATCAACACCTATAGGATGCAAAGATACCAGGATTGAGCAGAGGAGCTCATTGAGGCTAAGATGCCACTGCTGTAATGGCCTTAGGCAATTCTATTGATTGGAACTGAGAGGGCACTGTAGAGTTTTCCCAGTTGGGGCAAGGAGCAAGATCTTGATGACACCCCTCTTCTGCCATTAAGTGGTCAATGGATATGCTTCTGCTCTGGGGATATGACCTTAGCCTAGTTGGCTCTTGTCAGCCTAGACCAGTTTTCAGAGAGACACTCAGCTGTTAGCTGTCAGTCACCAACACACTTTATACCAAAGAGGAGGAGCTGGAGTATCTGGGTGGTATACCACAGCATACACTACAGCCCACTATCCAGTGTAGCCCGAACCACTTTTACCGCCTAAGTCGCCTAACTGTTTTCTAACTATTTCCTATATATCTTGTCCTCTCACCAGAAATGCCTTCCTCCCAGCTCTGTGTATTCAAATTCTATCCATCCTTAAAGATCTGCTTAACTCTCCCTTTTTTATATGAATCTTTATAGACCATACCTTCAGCCACTGTGATTGATACATACACCATCAACAAATAATGTATTGCTGTTGCCCATTATTTAATTCTTTGATTCTCGAAATTTTGACCCCAAACTTCCTGTTAGGTGCTTGTCACAAGTGTAGATACTGGGACTCAGTGGGGAAGCCCTGGTTCTATAAGTAACTGGGGTAGAGCTCAATAATGTACACTGTTTGTACATATGCAGATGATTCTTATGAATTTAATACAAATGATAAATGTTTATATAGCAGTTTGAGGTATACTGATTTAAAGGGGTTAATGTACAAATACAGATTAATGTCTTCTTCAGGGCATGGTTTGTGTACCACAGAGTCTGACTTTTAAAGCCTTCTTCAAAGCACTAATTAAGTAAAACTTATTGCTATTTTACTTAGCAATTATTACATGAGAACAAGATTTAAAAATACACAAATTATTTCATAAACCATTGAACATTTTACAAGTGAAATAATATTTTAACTAATCAAGATTATTTTGGAAAACTTCTGACTTGATAAGCTCCTGCAATCTCGTATTTCAGCATTTTAATGCTGCCTTAGAACTTGGCTAATTGTATTGGGCCATCTTGTTTCTAAAGCATTTAAATACTAGTAATACTATGTAAGCTTTAAATATAGTTTTCCAAATTATATTTTTTGGCTAATGCTTATGAAATTTCATATATTATAAAAAATTCAATAAATTTATTTATTATGAAATATATCTATTTCTCTTCATTGTACTTGTGCATCTGACCTGTGTCTAATACCATCTTTTTAAAACCATTCAAGAGAAAAGTAGGCATTATACATCTATCGAACCTGGTTTTTCTAGCTACATTCTTAAATATATTTACTAAATATGAAAGGGAATTGTTTTTCTCCCAAGTGAAGTAAAATTGCACTACAAATCATTTCATGCTAATGGTTGTATTCTTTTAAAATAACCAAGCATATTTAGTCTCTAATCACTTTGCCCATCACTATAATATAATGTTAATTTAAAAGAATTCTCTTTTGGAATGAAAGAACTAATATGCTGAATCTTTATTCAAATCATACTTCTATGTCAAAATGCTTCACTAGGCTTTCGTTATAGCTGCAGAATATCCTAACATGCTGAAGCTTCTTAGCATTAAAATATAACATTTATTAAAGTACTTCTAGGTAAAATAAAACCAGGCATGAAAATATAATATCAGATAAAATTTCTAAATTTTCACAAGGAGGTTAATAAGTCAATGAAATGGATCAGTGATTCCAGTGATTACTTTGAATGAGTAACCTTAAATTCACACTAGCACACATACATGCTACAGATTTCATCACTGAGTCACATCTTTAATTATCTACCATACTTTCACATTGCAATGTTTTACCTAATTTAATACTCAGCCCATCATATAAATATCTAGTAAATATGTACTAGTAAGAGGGAGCCTCCACATAGAAAATTTATTTTTTAGCTTACCACAGAAACTAAAAAATTAAAATGTACTATTTTGTAGCCTTATAGATATTATTTTAAGTGAATTTTATAATTAACAGCTTTGGTTACTAAATAAACATTATTTTGCCTGATTGTTAATATATGTAGTCTCTCAGGAAATCCTACTGACTCTATCCTCAACATATTTATATATTTGTAAAATATATATGTAGAATCTGACCACTTTCTTTACTTCCATGGCTGTTTGGATGTTCTAGGCCACCAGCATTTTTACTTGGATGACTGCAAAACTTTCTAACAGGGTCTCTGTTCTTCTACACTTGGACCTCAATGTCCATTCTCAACATAGAAGCTAGACCCTTTTTAAAGTATAGACTATTTTATTCCACTTCACTGAAAGCCCCTGTAACACCCTGACCCTTCTCAACTGTTGTTGTTGTTGTTGTTGTTTTCTTATTTTCCCGGACCACTTTTCAACCTCTACACTATACAGTTTTCTTAGTTTTTAGGTTTATTGTCTCTCTTCCTTATGGGGAGTGTAAGCTTAATTAGGCTATGGGTCTTTCTTTTCCTTGCTTTTATTTCCCTAACACAAGAGTGGTATGAGCATAATAAGCCTTGAATAAATATTTGTTAAATTGAATTGAATCGTGACAGTAGGAAGAGGAACTATTAAACTCATATTATTTATACTTAAGAATTTCAAATCTAAATTTAAATAACAGCAAAGATTGAGACGTTATAACAACAGAAGAATTAGTTATATTTATTAGAAAGCACCATTTTTTCTTTCAGCCACAGTAAGTTTTCTAATTTTATAATTTTAGACAACTTTAAAATAATATTTTTTAAAAAAAAGAAAGCTGAAAAGTGTGGAAAACTGTATGAAGCTTTAAGAACTAATTCAATTATGGTATTATTGCCATAAGGGTCTATAGACAAGAAAACAAAACAAACAAACCGTAAACAAACCCCAAACAAAAATGACATATAGTTTTAGCTTCACTATTTAAAGTTTTTTTTTTTAAATACCATTGACATACAATATTATATTAGTTTCAGGTGTACAGCATAGTGATTAAACATTTATATAATTTACAAAATGATCATCCTGATAATCCACCACTTTTTAAAATAAATTATATTTAAAAACTATATGAGCAAAAAATAAAATTGCACGATTAAAGATGTTTTTTAATTACATTTACCTTTATTAAAATATACTGATTTATAGAGTAATTTGTCTTTTTCTCATTTCAACACTGCATTAAGAAACATTACTAGTCCACAAATCTGCATTTAGATACCATGAATTAGTGAACTCGCTGGCCTCAAAATGCCTTATTCTAAGTACTTTCTTTCTGCACATATCTTTTACTTTCTCACCAAGCAGATGGTGACATAGTGGCAAGCTTTGGAGACACACAGGCCAATTTATTCTACCATGAACTGAAAACTGTGCTAGAATTTGTAGGCAAAATAAAAGCAAGAGAAAAACTAACACTTTTGAGAGCCATATTATGTATCGAGCACTGTGTTAGTGTTTTCACATATATTATTTCATTTAAGAAATTCATGAATTAGCCAGAGAGAGATGTTAACACATAGGATGTCTTATAAGTATAGCATTACAGTATGTCTTATAAGTATAGCATTTTTCTTCCGAGGTTAATGCCGTGATTGAATTAGCTTTTCAAGCTTCATGCAGTGTAATATTTTGATCAAAAGGAAATGGTAAAGCATTCAAGATACAGAAAGTGATTATGAAGATGGTATGGAGGTAAGAATGAGAGCTATGATTATTGGATGGCTTACTTGAAGGAGGATAAAGAGTTCCAGCTCATATTTGTAACCTCATTAGATTAGCTATTTCATCTCTTTCTGTAGCTAATGACTCTCCAAGGGATGCTTAAGACAGCTGTGATGGCAGCAGGAGCCAGTTTCACATATTGTAGGTGCTAGACAGGGTCAAGGATTTCTGCTTTTATAACAGCTGAAGGGATCGAGGGTGGGTAGCACTGATGTGGAAGGAGGACACAACTTCGCTTTGTTTTAATTCTGGTAAAATTGGTTCTGCTAAAGCAGTTAATATTTAAACATGTACTTACATAACTCTCATGAGCAAGTATAAATGCTGTTTAAGACTAAATCTTCATATGACGAGGCCTTTTAAAGGGAGTTCATAGTTGGATTAGTCACTTTGCTAATGTTAAAATAGATACCTTAAATAAATGTGTATAAGAATCCACCTTGTCTCATAATTCATATATAAAGAAGTACCATGACAAGCACAAAATTGGGCCCTATATAATTGTGTCCCCCAAATTAGTATCTCTTCTTTTTAAACAACCTTGTTTTTAGGCTAGCTTCTATTGTGAGTGCTAGGTATAAACCTAGCACTCACTTCCACCTATCATTCATGGAGCAATGAGAATCCATTTTCACATTAGCTTATTTAAAACATAATTAAAATAGTAAATCTTCTTTAAAATCCCTATAGTAAATTGCAGAGCCAGAGGTGATGGGGTTTCTGTAAAATCGTTTTATATCTACCCAGACAAACATACAATTTACACAGTAGAGAATAAAGCCCTCAAGAGTATCTGCTCTGAACCTTGATCTCATCATAGCAGAAAGAGACGAAAGAAAATCCAAAGTGTCCAGCACATTATTATTTATTTGGCAAAGAGCAGCTAGGGAGAAATGACCCTAGTAAACACAGCAAGTAGTTTTACTAAATGCACAATATGAAATTAGTATGTTCCATCTTGAGGTTATGGCTTAGTTTTATCTTGTCAGACTAATTATCATTCTCCATCTGACCTCTCAAAGCTCTCAATATTGTTTTTATAAATATCACATGTATTTAGAAGCCATGCATATAAGAAATATATCTAGAGAATCTTGCAGTGAACACCATTAATTTATATAATGTAGAAATTCAATAATCAACAGGAAGTTCTTAAAAATGTATACTTATTCTAAAATATAATTGGATATAGTGAAAAAAATTATACTTTAAGTTTACTTAGTCATACCTACCAACTGGTATAGAAAATAACTATTTAGCTCAGTTGATATTTTATGTGTAAATGATTAATTGTATATCAAATAAGCAACTTGGGATCTGATAGGTAGACATTTAAAAGAGTAGGTAATGCTAAAAAAAAAAGTATAGATATGCACACCAAAGTTGTATAACACACAATTTAGAAATTCTTTAAGACTAGTACATAATCTAATACAAAAAATATCAAAACGATAGCTTTCAAAGTCTCTAAAAATATCTGTAACTCCATAGGAAAAAAAGCCTACATATTTTCAGGATGATTCTATAAGAGTAAATTCTAATATTATAAACTACTCGACATGTTCAGCTCAGCAAAAGAAAAATTTATAAAGCTTTGGTTTTCAACATTAAGCTATTTAGGAAGCTGGAAAGGGGACGATATGCTCTTATCCTTAAACATGCTACATATCTGCTACCCATGCATTATTAAATAGAAGAGAGTTCTAGAAATCGACTCCTGCCTACCTTACCAGTTGTGGTTTTAGAGAGTAAAGTAGGCTCATCTAATTATATGTTGGCTTCACTCTATTATCAAAACTATGGCAGTGCAGAACCTTCCTATGGTAGCATAAGTAAAGCATATACTTCCTTTTAAATTGTGTTTTTATTGTACCTTCTCACTTTCAGAAATCGTAGGAGCTTAGCTTAGCCATTTCTTCTTTGTCTTGAAGAAACTTTAATTTCTATAACAGGACCAATGACATTGACTTTTTCATAAACCATTAGAGCTATATTTTAGGGTACTCACTCCAAGAAGCCTCGTCCTGTGTTTCTTATAATAAAACATAAACTTTTTCTCTAAAGAGAGAATCAAGAACAGAGTGAATTATCAATATTTTTTTCATAAGTAAAAAAAACACATTATGAGAAGCTTAAATAGCTTCATAGGCCCTGAAACTGGTAAGGCAAAAGCATAGTAAGCCATAAGTAAAAAATTGAATAAGAAAAGATCAGCAGATAAAAGTGTTGATTTAGAGTTCAAAAATGGACACAGTGAAAAGTATGCAGCAGGAAGTTGGACCATTTACCCACAGAGCCCAACTAAAGTTAGAGATTTTTTTTTAATACAAAAAAAAAGAGTTGATCATTGCTTTACACAACCAGAGAATTTAGTTGAAATCAGAGTGAGCCATTAATTAAAGGGAAATTAAGGATATTTTTGGTCATTTTTGGATTATTATATATTAAGCATTTTATCTTTAAAGTGATTAAATTTGTGTGATTTAGATCCTTTGAAGACAGAGATAACCACACAACTGCTGAACATCCCTATGGTTATGTTCTTTATTCTGTAATTAGAAGGATATCTGACATATTTGATCTACAATTTAGAAGAAATTATCCTAGGTTTTATCCCATGTCAGTGCCTAAGTGCTGGCTATGTTAATCACAGACTTAAATCCAACGAAAGAATTTAATATTCTGGTTTTTCAGATTTTGAAATTGTTTATATCCACTATTGGCTCATCACTTAATGCTATTTATTCAAGAAAATCTTATTGTCAGCCAGTCTTAATGTTAATTTTTAGGTTTTTGTATACATCATAGTGACTTTTAATATTTTAAGAAAAATTACTAACATCATTATAGTATTTATTAAATAACTATAATATTTTATAAAACTCTAGTTTCAGATTATTATCAGTAAAATATATCTAAATACAAAATTCAGAGTTTTTATTCAGGTATAATTAACATATAACATATTAAATTCATTTTTCTTGAATGGACATTTTTCCCCCATAGACTTGCTTATAATCCTCAGCATAATGCCCATTAACATGTTTTTCCGGCTGTGGCTCTAATGTTTGGTGATGGTTGTAGGTCACATACAGAAAGTGGACTTGCTACTCTGTTGAGTAGTACGTTCTAACATTTTTATAAATGCTCAGTAGGTGAATGTTTTAATTAATGACTGTGAGGCAGGTTAGGAAATATGTGGAGACAGGATAGGTTTGGGAAAGTGCCTCTGCCCCTTTATAGTTAGATGTCCTAATAGTACCCTATTAAATCCTAAAACAAGCCTAAAATTCTTCATCCCTGAAATATGAATCACAATAGTAGTAATTAGGATGATTCCTATGCCAGTTAAATAATAGGTAATTAATTTAAACAATATCATAGGAGTAGTGATAATGGATGTAGTATTATATAGGATTTTACCATATAACACACACAAAAAAAGGAATTTAACCAAACTGAAACTTCTCAATATTTGTTTTCTGATGTAATTTATTTTCATATATTGTATTTTAAAAAATTACTTTTAAATATTTCTGAATGAAAAGAAACATTTCCTATGGAACATCCTTATTTAGGCTTAAAGGAAAAATGTGAACAAAATAAAATTGTTTCAATAAGATTATCTCTCAGACATTCCAAATAGCCTGTACCATACATGTTGAGACAGCCTGTTGTTAAATGAAACTAATATTTTATAGAAAACAAACGTTGGAATAAATTGATAAAGAAGAGGAATAAGGATTTGATGGAATAGAAAAATAATGAAGAAAGAAGTATAGACCAAAAGATATCAGCAGAAGAATTGAAAAGAGAGGAGAGATTAATGAAAATATAAAATAAGACATAGGAATAGAAGAGATAAAGGATGAGGAAGACCATCTCTAAACTCTTCGTTATCTCTAACGTATTTGCAGCCATCTGTATCGGGCTGCCAGTGCTAGGTATGGTGCTATTGCTTCAAATTTCTGCCTTTCCCACACTAAGACCATCTTCCTTAGTCTGATCCTCTTCCTTGACCATCACATCATAGGCTAAAGATACCTTTGCCTGAGTCTTTATACTGCTTGTACCATCTCTAAGGAATACTTAACGCTGGTGATTAATAGCTTTATTTTTAAAAAATTATTTCTTTAATCAGAAATCATATGTCAAATACCTTGGGCTTACTTTAGTAATCTTAAAAAATATATATTCGGTAATTGTTTAAAAATGAATGCATTTTATTCTGCTTACATTGTCTATATTAATTTTATTAAATTTATTGGGATGACTGGTTAATAAGATTATATGTTTCAAGTATACAACATTATGATACATCATCTGTATATTGCATTGTGTGCTCATCACCCAAATTTAGTCTCCTTCTGTCACCATATTTTTGACACCATTTATCCACTTCTGTTAAATTTTATTTGTATCTCTGATTATGCCAAATAAGAATGTTTTACTATGTGGCTTCTCTTATAATAATATTTATTGTTTCTGCCTATAAAAGCAATATGTGTTTCCTACAGAAAATAAATTCAGATATGTATTATGTACAAACAAGAAAAAAATTATCAATGTTAAAATTTTCCCAAATTTTCATTGGTAGTATATATTTTATACTATATGCAACTTTTTTCTCAATACTACATAATATCATTTTCTCATAAAAAGAAATATTTCTTGAAAGCATTATTTTCAGTGGTTTTATTATATTAATATAAGAAGAATATTTAGATTGTTTTCAACTCTCTCCCACTATTGATAAGCCCTTCATATTTCTCTAAAGATATACCTTGGAGAATGTTACCATCTATTTACAGAAAGAAAATTACCCAAAGACTTGATGTTTTTTGTTAAATTGTTTTACAAAGAGGTTATTTCAATGTACACTATATCTAGCATAATATGAGAGCCTGCTGTGAGTTTTGTTTTGCTTTGTTTTGTTTTTAACTTTTATGAGATTACATGGTGAAACACTGTGTAAAAAAATAATGTCATCTATTTGGGAGATTTTTTCCATTGCTGATTTTCATTATCTTTCAATGCCTTTCACAACAAAACTGAAAAATCGCCTGAGGGGTGAGATGTGTAACACTCTCCATTGAAGCCATAACCAAAATTTATATGAACTTGACGCATATTATAGGCCAAGTAATTTATTCCAAAACTCAGCACCATGAAAATGTAAATTAATTATAAAAATTTATCTTTATTTTGGATTGTTAAAAAACAAACCTTTTTTTAGTTTTTTTATATGTACTTGTTAGATGTCTGATGAAGCAATAAAACTGTCAAGGGATTAAGGACTGTGAACCAAATATGAAGTGACTAAAGTGATTAAAATTCACCTCTTAAAACTTATTTTCCACACCCCTAATCTCACTTGTTTTGTCTTTTTAAAAGTAAAACCTGAAAAATATTATTTTCTAATATCAGTGAAGTTAACAGAACATTTATCTTTACTCTTCATTAATTGTGCAGCTATTCATGTCTATTAATTTCAGAAGTTTGTTAATGCTTTTAATTGCTAATTTCTACATGAACATTTATTTTGTTCTTTATATTTATCTTAAGAATAAAATGTCATAAAATATTTTGTAATAGTATAGTATTTGGGTGGGTATGTATTCATTTCTCATGTACTTAATGTTTAATTATACAAATAACATAGGACTATAATTTGTGAAATTTGAAAAATACATTTCATTTGAATGGCATAGATAATAAAGATATCTTTGTCAGCTTTATTGGGCACCAAGAAGTTTTTGTTTAAATAAAAGTGATCATTTCCTATAAGCTTTTTGTCAAGATTAATTTTCAATTAAATTATTAGGTGGTGAATGATGGGGAAAAACTATCTAGAAATATTTTAGAACTTTGGTGACTACGATGATTTCATACTATCAGCATTTCTAATATAGTATATAATATAAAACGTTTTTAAAGTAGCCATCATATCATGAAGAATATCAGAAATTAAGATTATTCTATATGTGCCCTTTCAAGGAAAAGAGATCTCTGAAATTTTTTAAAATCCATATTCAGCTATGAACCTTTTTATCAGGATTAATAGTATATTGGTTCTACTAATTACAATAGCAGTAATAATATTTTTTCCCTTTTTGTGTATTGAAATCTTTTACATGGTAGCTAGAGCAGTTGTTGGAGAGCTTATATGTTCATCTTGGTGAGCCACCGAGAAAAGGCTCTAGTATCCCGAGCAAGAGGGAAAGGTGATGGTTAGAGGCTGAGAAGAGTTTGAGTGATCACATAGCATATCACTCAATAGTGATTAAATCTCAAAAGATTAAATATGGTCAGCATTTCATGAGGCACAAAGAATATGCCTTCTGTTTGGATAGTGTCAGGATTCTATGACTTGAGTGCTGTGAGTCTGATACTGTTAGCTTATTCTGCTCACACACATCTCTCCCACCCTACACCCTTCACCAAGGCACTGCAAATAGGAGAATTTAGGATAATGTTCTCTCTTTATTTTGATAGTGCTGACATCTGAACAAAAATGCTCACATTTATGTTCACTATTCACTGAGTAGAAACTGTTTATTTCAGGTAACCATAGAAGGTACTTTTGGTATTAGTAAACATTCCTGGTTTCATCCAGGCTCAAAGAATAGTTGCAGACTTGCCCCAGAATGAAGAGGACAGGATGTGATCATAGTCATTAAGGGATAAGGAACACAGTCATATGATTGGCCTGTGTTAATATGTAGCATAAGTGTATATATATTTCACCATAATTGTTATTTTTTTTCCACTGTCTGCTAACTGCCCATCCTGAATGTTATGAAATTCAATTTGTATTAATCAACCTAATAAGAGCACAAATAAACTCAATAATTGTATATAGGGTAATTTTTTTTAATATTTTTTTTTTCCATTTTCATTGAATGGATTCAGCTCCTCAGAAACCTTTTATTTTAGGAAGAAAAAAAAAAGATGAGGTTAAATAATCTTTTTTCAAAATGCCTTTTGCTAAGGTTTTATAGGTATAATTTAGTCCAGAGAAAGATGAAAAATATAGCAAAAATAAGTTATTCAAAATTTGTTATCAGAGGCAGAAGAACTAAGTTCATTACCCAAATAACTTTAAAGATTTATTATCTTTATTTCTGCTATATTTTTTTTTTTTCTGCTATAGTGTAAACGGTGTCTTCTCAACGAAAAATTTGTGTTTATCATTAGGGTGAATTTTGTTTTCTATACCGCCTGTTGTCACACTGATTGGTTTTCTAACACAGAAAATACATAGCAATTAACATTTGGTTGATACAATAATGATAACATTAGTATTTTCTTTTAAAGAGATGCAGTTTATTTAGGCTTGATTTCGATCAGTTACATTTAAATCCTGTGTTCAAATTTTATTTACAATTACACTTCTTTTATGTAATAGTATTATATTTAGATTAAATTGAGATATAAACAATTCTAATGTGTTTATCCACTATGATATTTTTTGTTAAGATAAATTATTGCTACTAAAAGAATTAAATGATTTGGTTAATCTTCATGTAGAGAATTTTCCCTCCTTCAAGAGAGAGTTAATTTCTCACATCTGATGAACCAAAACCTACTGTTTCCTTTATAGGTCATAGAATTCAGTTCAAATATTAACATAGTTGGAAATAACTGAGGAATGATGGTCTTAAGCTTTAGAATTTAGTTAGATTATTTACAGAGGGTCTATATTATTTACATATTTCATGAATATATAAGTTGATTTGAACACATGGAATTTAGCTTAGAAATCAGAGAAAGAAAAAGCAACTTATTTACACTGAGTTTTGTTAAACATTGGAATTAGTTTCACATAGAAAAAAGACTATATTCAGTTCAGCATAACAGGTTATATAAAATACTACCTAGCTTTAGGTCTTTGTTTTTACTCTAATATCTCTGGTTTTATAACTTTTAAGTCTATAGTACTGTGCCATGCACACATTTAGGGGGTTGGCTATATCAACAGGAATTACTATTTAATTAAATCTATTTGTGTAGTTAAGAAATACGCTTTTAAAACATTTTGGTACTTTGTAAGTACCTGATACTTGGCAAACTCTCTAAGGATATTCTTTATATTTTTATTCTCATAGAAACTAACATTATGGTTCCTTTTTCCCATTAAATGAGGTAAAATATAAAGTTCTCTATACAATCTCTGACATATCAACAAAATGAGAAGTCATTCAGCTAGGGTTCCTGGGAAAATTTATGAGAGCAGAGAAGAATGTAGGCTGCTTCCACAATTCTTCAGTCAAATCATACTTTCAAAAAGTTCTTTTAAAGTTAGAGACATGTTTGACTTATTTAAATAAGTATGAGTCCAGCATAAATAGTGATTTCCACACTAGTTTTTCTTTTATGTAAAAATATTAAGAAATATTTCCACTTTATTAGACCAAGATCGATTTTATTGTGACATTCATTATACATATTGATTTAAAGCAGAAAGATCTAGATATTAACTGAATATATGTTAATACGAATAATGTGACCGTATTAAATACTATTATCTGTATATGAACATGTAGGATATATGAGAGCAATTTTTTTTTAAATCTGTCTATAAGTTTGCAAAGACGGCACTAATGGAGATATTGACAACAGAGAAAATTTTTTGTTTAGTTGCCAGCATCTATTACCATTGATGATAGAATAAATTAATGACTGTGATTTCCATTTGCTTGGCAGTTACAGTCTTTTATTATTTTTCACAGTAATATAAATATGTCTAATAAGTCTAAATCAGCATTAAAATTTATGAAGAATTAGAAAGTAATCTACTTCATCACTACTTGTATGTCACTTAATTGCTTAATTACATGTATTGTGCTTTTGTTGTTGTTGTTGTTGTTGGTACCAGAGAAGCATTTTTCTGTTGAATGGGCATTTAGGTTGGACTCGCCCATGTGGCTTCTAATGGTTATGGAGAAATTGTAGGAAGAAAGATTCCTTACAAAAAGTGATGTATAACCAGCATAAGACATCATGGAATTATTAGGAGATTTTAACCCACTAAATTCTATATAGCAGAACTGCATTAGCCTCTTACATTATTCTCTGGACTTTTACTTGTGTAATTTCTCTTTTCACTATCATTACCTTTTATTTTCCTTCCTACCTTATACTGTTTTCCTGTCTTAATCAAACCTTCTCCTATCATTAGATACAGCTCATGCTTTTTTTCCATGAACCTTTTCAGTTGTTCATTGATTCTATGCATATGTATTTTGTATCAAGAAGTAATAATAATGGCTATATAAATAGTCGTGGGAAAGAAAAAACAGACAAAAATTGCAGCCCGCATGGTGCTGCAATTTATTTTTAATGTGTTTAAAATAAATTTTTAGAATTTATTTTTTAAATAAATACAAGAGATAGGGTGGGGTTAACCAACAAAATAAATTACTAAATTATGTGGTGTTTTAGAAGGTAAGAAACAGGACTAGGGAGTAGAAATGGGGTGGTGAGACAGGGATGACAGATGACTCTAAATAACAATAAGAGGGCAACATTAATAACATGGAGGAGGAAAGGGAGCAAACCTTGTGCATATGTAAGGGAAGAATATACCAGACGGATGGAACACCATATGTGAAATGTGAGGCTGGAGCATTCCTGGTGAGCTCTGGTAACCATGAGAAGACTATCACTGAAAAGCAGGAGAGAGAGTAGTAGGCAGTGAAGTAAGTAGCTACTCTAAGGGCTTAGGTTTTTTTACTGGAGTAGTTGGGAAGCCATTGGAGAGTTTCAGCTGAGGAATGACATAATCTGATTTAGGTTTTTAAAGGATCTGCCTCTAAATCCAAAGCATTCTTTAAGGCATATATCTTATTATCTTTCTTAACCTAATTTTATCCTCCTTTAAGTCAAGGACTTAAGATATAATCAATCATTTTTATATCCCCTGGAGCATCTAAAATAAAATAGGTGGAGTTGATATAGTGGCATTCAGTGAATCATAATCATTGATTTGGTTTGGGAGTCTAGAGCAGAACAGATAAAATAAGCATTGCTACGAGCTTTGGCAGCTCCAGAAATATCTTCTACAGTTATTAGTTTACCTTGTATATATAAGCAGTCTGATAAAGAGTGCTTTTCTGTCTTCAACCAAAAACCAAGAATAAATCACTAACCCTCAGGTGTTTCTATTTGTCTTTCAACTATGTAGTTTGAGCAAGTATCCAAAATTAGGTCTTATTCATAACAACATCTCCATCCTAGAATGCCTATTAGTCCTTTACACTTTCCCTTCGTGGATGCTGTAATTTAATCAGAAAATTTTCCAGCGTTCTCTTCTTTTGAGTGTAGTAAAGTCTGTTTTTAACATAGATACAAAACTATCTTTCTCCTACTCATTTCTCAGACATTTATGGTTTGCAGCATGTGAGAAGTATATTAAGTGGCAGTTTAGATTAAAGCAAAATTCCACAGATAATGCTTGACAATTCAATCAAAGAAAATCAAGGGGAACAATTCATGGGAAAAGGTGACCTATAGAAGATAGGTGTTTCTGTGGGCATTCATAGAATAAAAAGAGTGGGCCTTTGCCTTGCTTCTTCATACTTTAGAAATACAATCTCACCTCCTATTTTTACAGAATCATAAGTCACCTTTCTACAGAACAAATTCCAAAATTAAAAATCTCCAGTAAAAACTTATTTAATTTATTTGAAAATACAAAATAGATATTGTGCTGATCCACATACCTTTGTCTCATTTTTTTTTTCCATTTTGTTTCTTAAAAGGAATACATGGTAAGGTTTTACTTCTTAAGGTGATATGTATGCTAGATCTAAAATTGCAGCCGTTCACAGTATTTTTCATCTCTATTCTGCCTTATTTTTTCTTGTTAGCACTTCTCACTGTTAGTACAGAATATATTTTACTTATTCATGTTATTTCCGATATTCCTCTTACTACCTCCATTAGGATATAAGATCCTTGGAAGGAGATATATATTTTTTTAATTTATTCATTGCTTAATACTCAGAACTTAAAAGAGTGCCTAGGACTTATTAGGCAATAAGTAAATATTTGTTGACTGAATGAAATAAATAATGTATATTTCAAATTATATATATAATATTTAATTTGCTGTTTTGTAACTTTATGTTGCTCTTTGACATAGAGAAATTTATGAGTCTATCTTGTGCTTATTACCATGATTTGAAAAACTATTCACAACACAATTATAAAAATTCTTATTTATATGTTTTTTATTAAATAACTTAGATTTCTGTTATAATTTTAACTTATCGATAATATATTTTGTATACAGTATGAAGGTATTTTTAACTCTCTATTCCCAGCAATCGTTTCAATTGCTTTGATACTATTTATTGTAAAATTCATCCTTCTCTTGGTATTTAAAATGCTAAAATTTTATACCAAGGCCACATAGAGACTCGAGCCTTTTTGTACACTCTTTAGTCTTATTTAATTCTTCATTGTTCATTTTGTTGGCTAATATGACATTGTTTTAGTTACTATAGATTTAGAATTTTATATTTTATAATTTGTGCCACTTAATTATAATTATCTTTCTTAATTTTATTGGCTCTTCTAACATGTTTACTTTTCCACCTTAATTTTAGTTTCTTCGTCTTGAGTTTTAAAAAAAAAATCTTTATGGAATTTTCCTGGAGTAGTTATTTATTAAATTTATGGGTTAATTTGATTAAAGTAGCTATCTGTCCAACACTGAGTCTTCCCATCTCAGAATATATTCTGTTCTTTTATTTAATTATTCTGTGTAGCTGAGTAAAAGATTATTTTCTTTATACCAGACCACTGATTTCTTAGGTTTATTTCTTGGTGATTATTCTTAAAATAACTTGAAAAGCATTTAATTCCATCCTCTTTAGTATGTTTTGGGACAGACTTGGAGATACAATATATAGGGACCTCAATTACTGAGTTCCTGTTTTTAGTAAATAGCTGCCCTGTAGGTCACTAAGTGCTGTTGCTGACAAGGTTGTATATAGGAAAGCTTTTATTTTAATAACCAATGGCAACTTGCACTTATAAAGAACCTTCCATTTCTCAGAATTTTTCTTTGGTTTGGCATGGCTACATAGAATTGCAGTCACTTCTGGACTAGTGGACCTAACCAGTTATTAATACAGGACTTAATAGGACATCAGAAAAAGAGAATCTGAGTAGAGACAGAGCACAAAAACTTATAAAATGTGTTTGGGGGTATTTATGGCCATATTGAACAGAGAGAACTTTGGTTAAAAAAACTTTTTCTTAAGATCCATCCCTATGCAAAAACTTGCAAATAATTAAACCCACTTTCTTCAGAGAAAAATAAGTTAAACTTTGTCCATGTTCTTAGTGTTATAGATTTAGTAATCTTGGGAAAGTTTCTTAAATTCTTTTAACCTGTTTCCTGTCTATAAAATGATAAAAATGCCTTCTCCAAGGACTGTTTTGATGATTAAATTATGTAATTATATAGGACACCTTCCTTAGTGTGCAGCATACAGAAGCTGGAAAATGAATAGTGGCCAATGTAAAAACATAATTTTAAAAATGCAATTGACAGTTGTAGAAACAAATAGATTAAAATCTACACAGAACCATGTGTTATGCAGTATATTATATAGAAAACTAAACATTTTCAAATGACATAGAAAGACCTCAAAATATAGAAGGATAAACAGTATTTATTGCTTGGAAGTCTTCATACTATAAACATATCGAGGTTTCTTAAATTAATTTTTATATTTAATGTGATTATAATCACATTTCTATTAGGATGTGTATATGGGTGTAAAACTTAATCAGTTAATCGAATTCCTGAATTGAAAAAGGGAAAGTGAATAGGAATAGCTAAAACAATTTTAAAGAAAGAAGTGTGTAGATGTATTTTAAAGCTGTTAAATTAAAACATATACTATCAGCAAAAAGATAGGTAAGTAGCCTAAGAAAACAGAATGAATATCTCAAACATATATGGAAATATGATATATAACAGAGATAGCATAAATAAATCTAAAGTACTATAACATCATTTGTTGTGCTGCATACAATAAATAACAATCAATTTCATAGAATAAAGACAATTGTGAAGAGAAAAATATAACTTAAACAATTTGAAGAAAATATAGAGGGTTTTCTTTATGCCCTTTGATTAGAGTAGGAATTGCCTGGAAACCCAATCGTCACAAAGAAAACATTGATAAAATTGACTATAAAAGTGAAAATATAAGCTTCACAGTGGGAAGAAATATCATATATATTTTACAAAAGAGTAGTGCCCAATGTTTATTTTTTAAAAAAGAAAATTACAAAATACTAAGAAAAAACCTAATCAAATATGCGAAATTGAAGAAATAGGAATAGCCCATAAATCAACAAAATTAGGAAAAATGTGAAAATGAACAGCAACAAAAGACCATTTAACATGTAAGAAGAATAAAATGTTAACTAAAAATATAACAATATCAAGTGTTGTCTAGAGCACAGAAAAATTCCAGGTTGAACTAAAAATTTATAAAACTGCTTGGAGTAATGTAGCACTATCTATCAAACTGAAAATTCTCTTACTAATGAAATTCTAGACACATTTAAAATGATTCACTGCAACTTTGTAATCAATTACAAATAAAAATGGAAATTAACTTAGATGTCTATTAGGAAACATGGCTGTTGAATAAGTTTTTTTCTATTTTTAGAATATGTGCACTTTAAAAAAAATTCTTAGCCAAATTTTGCCCAAAATGCATCCCCATTTCAAAAAGTTATTATATTGTATAGGATTTGAAAGATTTTTTCAGGAAAAACAAAAGTTAATTCAAAACTTTCAAATCTTAAACTTTGATAGATGACCACTAAACAAGCCAGTCTAGTTTTAGTAAAATGTGTGCAAGCAAAGCAACGGACGGTATTGATTACATTCTACTTTCTGTAAACCGCCAAAACTTTGAATATTATCAAGGCCATATGTGAATCCTTATCTATTAACATATGCACTGAAAAAGTTAGATTTAAACTAAGCATGTAAAAATAATAATTAAAAGATGTATATATGTTTCAAGAACTGGTAACCTGCACTTAATATAACCATAAATAAGTTTCTTATGATATATATTTGTATATTTTTTAAAACAAAGCATCATTTAACTATAAATTTGTAGCACTATAATCATATATATTTTTAAAAATTTGTATATGTTAGAAAACATTTCCATTAATAATAAAGATCAAACTAGTTACCTATGAAAAAATGTGCATTTCTCCAATAAATACCCTTCTTTAGTTTTAGTATAATAGTAGTTATATATAAATCAGCTTTTAGACACATCCGAATGGAGTTTGTTTTCTTAATGATAATTGTCATTAGATTTAAAGTTAGCCTACCTTGACACATTGTCCCTGATAAACTGCTCATTTAAGGGGTAAGGAAAATTCTTATTATTAGATGAAAAAAAAGTACTTTAATATATTCTCTTTATTGTTCAAAGTTAAAACCCAGGCAATAATGTCATCTCCACATTCAAAATCATAGTGTATTAAGACTTTTTCCACAAGTAACATCCTTGAGGTTGACATCTTCTTGTGACTGAGTAGATAGCAGCAAGAAATTCAATTACAGGAAGCCAGCTCTGTCATTGCACCTGTCTGCTTGCACGGGAAATGATTTGTAAATTGGGCTTTATCTTTCCGGTCCCATAAATCTTCAGTCCATAATTGACACTTGTCACCATAGATGAATAGTGGGAGAAAGAAAACAGAAAGTAAATGAGTAGACCACCTGGGAAACCGATGTCTTGTTGCCTTTGAACGTCATTTTACAAACAGCATTCAGTACCTATGGGCCAGAGTTTTTATCCACAGCAGGTGGCAAACATTTTTCTATGGAAAAATGCAATGCCTGAGCTGAATCACAACAAAGACAAGACAAAAGAACAATAATTAATATATAACATTTTCCCAGAGAATATAAACATGTATTCCAAGGAAATGAAAGCTTTTGTTTGTTATTTCTGTTGCTCACTTATTGCTGCTGCACATTCGTAACTATGAGGTTGATGTCTGACCTGTCAAAAGGCATTCATGAAGCATTTTGGCTGTCGTGGGAGTTGATATTGTCACTTGTTAAACAATTCAACAGCAGTTCAAAGTTGTTTGATACCAGTGTCGACACATTGGTTTAAAAAACACATAAGAATGATGATGTTTTCTTTCAAATGTGAAAGAAAGAAAGAAGGGATTTTATAAAAATGCTCTTGGGAGCAAGCACTAATTATAAACGTATGATAGATAAACCTGCATATCTAATTTTCTGAAATGGCTTATTTAATTTTACATTTCTTTCTGAAGCTTATCTCATATTGTGAAACATTCATTTAAAAACAAAAAATCAGAATTTATTAATAATCTCTCGATACTAAAATACTCGAGTCTTCTAAAAAATCACTTTTAAATTATCACCAACATTTTTATTGTTTTAAATAAAATATAGAACTATAAGTGCAAATAAATTTAAATAGCAAATCTGATATTCTAAAAACTAAAATATACATGAATCATAGATAATGATAATCAATAATGATAATCATTATCTATGAATCATGTATGGCTTTGCATAGTCTTTTCTACATATTCCCTATTTTCCCAGAAAAAATGAAAAAAGTGTCTATTTTTTAATCATTTAATTCTTAAGTATACATAATTTTATTAATATTTTTAAAAATCTTCAACTTATTTAGAAAAACAAATTTATCATTTATTTTGAATTTTGGAAGATCCGATATTTCACCTACATGATTTACAAATATGTTCTTAGTTAACAGGATAACACCTTCATCACTCTCTTTTCTCCCACAGATCAGTACAAAATATGAAGAGTTTATATCTCTAAAATGAGAGCAAAGATTAGAAATGGAGCATTGGCAGAGACATAGATTTAACTTGAATACCTCTCCACTATCTACTTCTCCTATCGCCGGTGGTTTAATGGGTTGTTTGCTTGTCTACAC
Source organism: Pteropus vampyrus (assembly GCF_000151845.1). Lineage (NCBI taxonomy): Eukaryota > Metazoa > Chordata > Mammalia > Chiroptera > Pteropodidae > Pteropus > Pteropus vampyrus. The sequence goes on from NW_011888914.1 coordinate 404,577, forward strand.
AGTTTTTATAGAAGTTGTAAGCTATTTGTTATTTTTATACTATACAATGAAAGTTTGGGGAAGTTAAGTTGCTTTTCTGTAGGTTCCGTAGGTTATTCATAATGTAAAATAAATGATTTATTTATGCCTCCTTTAGTATGCTGAGATTTTTAAACACAATGTTTTAAAACAAGTAGAATGCTGCATTTTTACTTGCCTTTTCTTAAATTAGCGGCTTTCCAATAACAAGTATATCTGCTATTGCGAACCTAATCAGTATCATCAGTCTGGACACTTGATATTTAAAGTACTAAGGCAATATCAATAATATTTGGGCAGCGTTAAAAATAGAAGCATGAATATTGTTATATTTACATGTAAAAATCATTTTAAAGCTTCTTTTAGTAGATACATTTCTTGTCCAAATGTCAAAAAAAAACCCCACACACACACACACTTATATTTTGTTCCACAAACATTTATGAAGTGCCTGCTTTGTGTTTGGCACTGTGCAGTGTCTTAGGATGTAACCATGGACAAATACAGTTTTTATCCCGGTGAAACTCATATTTTGGTAAGGATGGAAGAGATATAAACAGGTAATTAGCCTAGTTAAAATATATACCAAGTGCAAAGAAGCTGATCCTTTGGTTTTCTTGAAGTTATGAGAAGTTTGCTAGCAGCCTGGAGAATAAAGAATTTTATGTGAAAGGAATCAGGCAGCCATAACCATGAAGTCAAGAAATGGAATGTACAGTTAAAACAGAGATAGCTTTTTCTATTAAAGAAACTTCAAGGCATTTTATAATCCTCATATATGAATTTGAGAAGGAAATAATAAGTAATTTATGCTGGGAAAGTAAACAGAGGCCAACCATGACAGGCCTTGTATGCTATGCTAATATTATGACAGCTACCATTTATTCTATACTTAGTATGCTGAGCCCTTTCCATCTTTTTTCATTGAATGCTTTCAACAGCCCTTAAAATTTGATATTATTATCTCCATTTAAGAGATGAGAAAACTAAGGCACATAATGAAATAAAATAACATGACCTCTAAATTCACACAGCTCTAGGTACCTAACACTATGATTATTAATTGGGAGTTATTAAAAGCACTTAAAAGCATCAAAATAACATATCAAAATAAGTTTTAAAGAGTTGTAATTGATGTAAAGAAATGTTAAGCTCATAATTTCAAATCACTTAAAATAACAAATCAGTGTATTAGCAAAGAAAATTCCCTATAATTAGAAAAACTACAGTTCATAATTAATATCCAGAGTTTAACATATAATACTTTATATAATAAATATCATCCTTACATTTTAATTTGCTTGAATGAATGATTTCAAATTTTGTAGAGCAGTTACCAAGTCATATTCCCTATTAACACACATAAAAAAGAAATCTAGTAGGACATAATAATTGAATAAGATAATACATCTCTGTACTGCAACAGATGCCTAAATATAGTATATCTCTGAGGCACTGAAGGTTTCAAATATGCTGTATTTATGTTAAATTTCAAAATGCCATTTTAATATTTATGTTAAATTTCTAATGCCATTTTGTATTAGAGGAAAATAATGTGAATAAACTGAATATAAATGTTTCCTGATATGCTGCTTTATTAAGTCAATTTGGCACATTTATTTCTCCTTTAATTTCTTTCTTAAATACTTACAATTATTGAAAGATTGCTAATTGCTAACCATTGTGTTAAGTGATTCAGATTCATTATATTTTTGAATTCTTGTAACATTCTTCTTATTCCCATTTTGCAGATGAAAATATATGGTTTAGAGCAGTTAGCAAGTTAAGCAAGATAACTAATAATTTATGTCCAATAAGCAGAGCTGGGATTGAATCTTTTCTATATGACTTCAAAATTTGA
>NW_011888914.1:407112-428855 GCF_000151845.1 Pteropus vampyrus
AAAAATGAACAAGTGGGGTCTTAGAGCAAATTAATATCCAGAGTTATTAATATATCCATCGCTGGAGGCAGAAGTAACAAAACTGAAGCTATCCTACTTTGGGAACATCATGAGAGGGCAGTCTTTTTCAGAAAAGACAAAAATGCTGGGAAAATAGAAGGCAGAAGGTAAAGAGGAAAACCAAATAAGAGATGGACTGACTCCATAAAAGAAGCCATAGGCATGAGTCTACAGGAGCCACGCAGGGCTGTTGAGGACAGTACATTGTGGACGTCACTCATTAGGGGCACCAGGAGTTGGACCTCACTCAATAGCTCATTGTAACAACAGCTGTTATTTACTGGTGGAGTATTAATCTATTTTTCCAGCTTTAATCAAATGTTTTATTTGGCTGTGTGGTTAGGTGCCTAATGATAATTCTTTTTTGTCTTTAACAAAACAAACAAACAAACAAACAAACAAACAAACAAAAAACCGTAACATTAAGAACTTTGTTCAATTCCAAAGTTTTTATTTTAAGTAATAGAGAGGGAATTTCCTATTCACAATACAAAATTAATAAGTACAAACTATATGAAATCTGCCTTTCCTTGGTATGAGCACAAAATACGTTACACAATTACTTTTGCTTGCCATCCAAGACAATGTAGGACAAATGAGGGATGCGTTCAGAAATATGCAGTTTTCTAAAGAAGTCTAACATTGGACAAATTTCATTACTGGACAAAATAGAAAATGTACTATTTTTAAAGAGCAATTAACCATTTTTCAGTCAGTTTTTTGGAAATATTAAGTGAACATCAGAGAGTAATATTTGAAACATAGACAGTTGGGATATTTTTCAATGCTGTATTCATTGCCCGCAGTTATATGTTTTGGATTTTTGTTGTTGGTGTTGGTTTATGCTAAAGAAGAATCAGATTTGAAATAACCAGGAAGTAGAATTACCTTTAATGAATCATTCATGCAACTTTCTGCGAGTCCTCTAATCTAAAATGCCAGATCACTAGGCATCCTGAAGGAACTTGCTATGGCATTAAATAAAATTATTATGTGAACATATAATGGAAGGTGCTCATAACCCTGCATTTCTTCACTTCTTAGGGAACAAAAGATGTTCTTGACCCTTGGTGTACTTTGTGGATAGTCTACTGATTTAAGGCAAAGGGATCTAAAATGGAAAAATTAAACTAAAACTAAAAGAGAGAGAGGAAAAAAGAATTTTTTTTCTATTTTTAGAGGAAAATTTTAGATCTGAATCTTATCATAATTTTGTAACAATAAAGAAACTATGGTGAAAATAATCCTTCATAATTAGACCTGGCAAATTGATCCACAGAGTTGAGAAAATGTTTAATTCTATTTCTCATGTATTGACTATTGTTGGAAGAGAGAGCTGAAGAATTACTAATCCATATTTTATTAAATATGGAATTTTTTAAAGGGATATAGCCAATAAAATTTCTGAGACTCTATGAGAAGTATCTTTCAGAATGTACATATCATTTATTTCATAATACTTTTCTGTAGTTACATATTATGAAAATCAGTAGCCACAGAATTACCAAAATATAGTGGTCATAAATTGCTTTAACTACAAATATGCAAAAGTTTTTATATAAATATCATTATATACGCACATACATATATATATATATATATATATATATATATATATATATATATATATACACACACACACACACACACACATGTTCCTATATATGATTTAGGTTAAAATGCATATGAGTGACTTATGTTAGATGCTGTAAATGAAAAACTAAGTATTTTATTACATGGAAAATTATTTAGAATAAATATTAACAAGATAAATTTTATACATTAATAGAAATATGAATTATGCATCAATTTGATAAAAATAATTTGTTCTTTTATAATTTATTAACATTTTGCTTGTTTAATTTTTATATTTTGATTTTTTAAATTATAGTTGACATACAATAATATATTGCTTTCTGAAATATAACACAGTGATTAGTTATTTATATAATTTATGAAGCAATCACTCAAATAAATTCAGTACCTATCTGACCCGATACATAGTTCTTATAATACTACTGACTATATTCTCCATGCGATATACTCTACATCCCATGACTATTTTGTAACTGCCAATTTGTATCTCATAATCCCCTCCCTCTTCACCTATATCCCCACTCTCCAATCTGACAACTATCAAAATGCTCTCTGCTTTTAAGCTTATTTCTGTTGAGTTTGTTTATCCTGTTCTCTAGATTTCACATGACATTTATCCTTCTCTGTCTGAATTACTCCACTCAGCATAACACCCTCTAGATCCACCAATGTTTTTACAGATGGCAAGATTTCATTCTTTTTTTTTTTTTTTATGTCTGAGTAATATTCTTTTGTATATATATGTACCACCTCTTTTTTATGCATTCATCCGTTGGTGGACATTAAAGATGTCTCCATATCTTGGCTATGTAAATAATGCTACAATAAACATGTGGATTCACATGTCCCTTCAAAGTAGTGTTTTGGGTTTCTTCAGATAAATACCCAGAATTGGGATAACTGAGTTATTTGTCTCTTGTTATAGCTTTTGTTTTAAAATCTGTTTTATCTGGTATAAGTTTTGCTACCTTAGCACTTTTTTTGTTTGTTTCCATTTCCATGAAACATCTCTTTTCAACCCTTTACTTTCAGTCTGTGTGTGTCTTTCAATCTGAAGTGAGTCTCTTATAGCCAGCATATGTAAAGATCTCATTTTCTTATCCATTCAGCCATACTTTCTTTTTAATTGGAACATTTAATCCATTCACGTTTAAAGTAATTGTTGATAGATATGTAGTTGTTGTCACTTTATTATTCATATTTTTTATATTTTTTTAAAATTTTTTTCTTCTTCTTTTTAAATTTTTTTCTTCTTGTTAAATAAGTTCCTCCAGCATTTCCTGTAATACTGGCTTGGTGGTGATGAACTCCTTTAGCTATTTCTTGTTTGGGAAGCTCTTTATTTGTCCTTTGATTATAAATGACAGCTTTGTAGGTAGAGTAATATTTGGTGTAGGTTCTTGTTTTTTGTCACTTTCAATATTTTATGCAAATCTCTTCTGGCCTGCAAAGTTTCTGTTGAAAAATCAGCTGACAGTCTTATGGTAGCTCCCTTGCAGGTAACTAATTGTTTTTCTCTTGCTGCTTTTAAGATTCTCTTTTTGTCTTTAACCTTAGGCACTTTATGATGATGTGTCTTAGTGTGGGCCTCTTTGGGTTCATCTTGTTTGGGACTTTTTGTGCTTCCTGGGCTTGTATGTCTATTTCCTTCACCAGGTTAGGGAAGTTTTCAGTCATTATTTCTTGAAATAGGTTTTCAATTCCTTGCTCTCTCTCCTTCCGGTACCCCTATGGTGCAAATGTTGGCATCCTTGATGTTGTCCCAGAGACCTATTAAACTATCCCAATTTTTTTGCAATCTTTTTTTCTTGTTGCTATTCTGATTGGGTGTTTTCTGCTACCTTATCTTCTAAATCACTGACTCTGTCCTCTGCTTCATTTACTCTACTGTTAACTCCCCCCTAAGGTATTCTTCATTTCAGTTACTGTATTCTTCGTTTCTGACTGGTTCTTTTTTATGTTTTCTACCTCCACTTTTATGTTTTCTATCTTTTTGTTAAAATTCTCACTGAGTTCATCTACTCTTCCTCTAAGTTCATTGGGCATCCATATAGCAAGTGTTTTCAACTCTGCATCTGGTAGATTGCTTATTGCCATTTTGTTTAGTTCTTTTTCTGGAGCTTCCATCTGTTCTTTCATTTGGGACACGTTTCTTTATCTTCCCATTTTGGCTCCCTACTTGTGTTTGTTTCTATGTATTAGGTAGGGCTCCTCTGTCTCCTGGTCTTAGTAGAGTGCCCTGATATAGTAAGTGTGCTGTGGGGCCTAGTGTCACAGTCTTCCCTGGTCATCTGAGCTGGGAGCTCCAGGTATGTCTGTGTTGTGTGGGTTGTGTTGTGCCCTCCTGTTGTATTTGAGCCTTAGTTACTGTTTGCTCATCAATGGGAAGGATTGACCCTTGGGCTGATAGGTTGTGATGACTGGCCGTTTCCAGTAGAGGAGCTGTTGTGCAAGAGTTGACCCTACAGAGCAGGATTCACTTTAGCGGGGCTCTTGTGCCTACCCTGTCTGCCCTTTGGGTGTGTTGACCTCAGATGTGACCCTGGGTGGTGCTCCGACTCAGACAGAAGCCAGTCACTAGGCATGCAGGTCAGGGCCTCCTGGGAGGGGCCCTGCCACAGGCCAAGTTCAACTGCAGCCTGTGCCCTGCCTGGGGCCACCTGGCATGGGCCACCAAACAATCCAGAGATGGCTGCCCCCTGTGCTGGGCTTAGAAGTACCTTGAGAGGCCAAACTGCAAATTGAAGCTGGCTGCTGCGAGTGCCGGGCGTGGGGCTGCTCAGCAAGTGGTATAGGGCATGCTAAGGCTAGATGCTGCTTGTTAAGGTTTTGTGAACCTTTAAGAGATTTTAGGAAAGTCTGCAGCATGAGCTAAGACAGGCCATTTGTAGAAAAATACACTGGAAGCAGCTTTTGGGAAGGGCACAGGTCTTAAGGAATCACCAGGGCAGGGTGACCAGTGGTAGCCAGGATGATGGAGGCTCAGATTTGGCACCTGCCTGGGTCTGCAAGCCAGGCAGCTGGGAGAGGGCTCAACAAAGGAACAATGCCCTCTGCCAGCACTTCTCTCTGAGAGAAACCTGCCTCTCCAGCCCTTGCCCTAAAGGCAAACAACTTAATTTCTCCCTCTATATCCCAGATACCTTTCGAGCTACTGCCCCAGAGCTGGAACTCAGAGCAAGTGAGTCTGTCAGTGAGTAAGTCTGCACACAGGCCCTTTAAGAGGAAAGTATGCAACTCCCACAGTCTTTCATCTCTCAGCCACAATCTCCGCTGTTTTTCACAGCCAATTGTGGGGACTTCTCTTTCCACCACTGGAACACTGGGCTGAGGAGACCAGTGTGGGCCAGGACCCCTCACTCTTCTGAGGGGACCTCATATCTGAAATATTTCTCCTGATTCTCAACAGCCAAAATAGGACATAGGACCAGCCCGTTTTGTGTCTCCATCTCTCCTTCCATTCAGTCTCGAGGTGGCCTCTTTTGTGTGTCCCCAGTTGTAAGACTTCTGTTCACCTAGACTCCAGGCAACTACCAATGATGGCTATTCTGTAATTTGGTTGTAATCTTGATGTGGTTTTGAGAGGAGGCAAGCACAACATTTATCAACTGTGCCATCTTAACTAGAAGTCCAGCATTTTACTTTTTTATGCAAAACAGTTATATGATTCTTCATCATTATATAACAGTTATATAATTCTTCATCATTATGATCATTTAAATAAAAATTGAGGTAATCAAAACTAATATTTTGATGGTCTTTGTTTTATTAACAATTACATGTAACCAGTGATTTTATTTTTTCTATTTAATCTCCAAAATTATGTGCACACAATACAAGATGTAATGAGAGAACTTGGTTGCATTTGAAATTTTCTTTTAATAAAGCTTCAAATACTGTAAGTAAAATTATGCTAGGTCTTAAAAGCTATGAGTTTAAAAACTGTTTGAATTAACAGTTTGAATTCATTAATATCCAAATTTATCTTAGTGATATATTAAATATTACCACAAAATTAATTGCTGACTTTTAAATTATCGTCCTAACATAGATTGGTATTACTAGTTTTTGTAATATACTTAGCAAGTAGTAAAAAATATAAAGTCCGATCTTAAGGTATATGTACAATTTTACATGTTATGTGAGATATTTTAGCACTTTAATTTGAAAGAATAATTAACCTAGAACTAAAAAAAATAATTTCCTAGAGGAAAAAATTTTAGATAATCAAGAGTTGTTATTTATTTATTACACCAGAATTAAATGTGTACCTCAAGCTTGAAAACTGTGATAAATAATGGGGATGTATTGGTTACCAAAAACAAATATGTCCCCCCCGCCTTATGAAGTACATAGTTTAGTGGGAGAAACAGTCAGTCATCAAATAATCATGCAAACACATGTCGATTTTCAACTCCAAAGTTTTACAAAGGGAAGTTTCCCAATTCCATGAGAATACATAATACATTGGGTTGTATCCAGTCAGAGAAGTTGGGGAAAATACTCTAAGAGGAACAGTCAGAATTATGTTTCATCTTAGTATGAAAAGGAACATGACATGGTTCAGGAACAAAAAGAAATATGGGATGCACAGAAAGGGAGATTTATACATGGTGAGGCTGGAAAGATAGATCGAAGTCAGACAGTAAGTCATGTTAAGAATTTTGGTCCCTATTGTAAAAGTCATGGAAAGCCAATTCTAAACAGCTTTTTGTAGATATAATTTGCATACCATAAAATTTACCCATTTCAAGTAAATAATTCAAGGATTTTTAGTAAATTTTCAGAGTTTTGCAACCATCACCACAATCCAGTATTAAAGCGTTTTTATTATCCCAATAAGATCACTCACGCCTATTTACGGTCATTCTCCATTCCCACCTCTAGGACCTAGCTGACTACTACTACGTTCTATTTCTCTATGAGATTGTCTTTCTGAACATTTCGTGTAACTAGTACCACACAATGTGAGTCTTATGCATATGGCATCTTTCACTCAGCATAATGTTTTTTCAGGTTCATCCATATTGTACCACATAGCGAGTCCATTCATTTTTATAGATTAATACTGTTCTCTAGTATCAATTCCATTGTATCTGTTTACCAGTTGTGAACCTTGAGGCTGTTTCTACTTCTTATCTTTATCAATGTTGCTATGAACATTCTTGCTTAAGTCTTCATGTGGACTTATGCTTTCATTGGGTCATATGACAACTTTATATTTAACTCTTTTAAAAAATTGTCAAACTGCTTTTCTGAAGTGGCTGCTCTATTTTACATTTCCACCAACAATGTATGAGAGTTCTAGTGTTTCCATATCCTTGGCAACTCTTGTTATTATCTGTCGTTTTGATTATAGTCATTCTAGTGGGTATCAAGTGACATTTTAATATAGTTTTCATTTGTATTTCCTTACTGACTAATGGAAATGAGCATCTTTTTATGCAACGTTGAAGAAATTTGACTGTTGGTTGAGGAGGAGGAAACAAAAGAATTAGCCAGACAGAAAAGAAACTACAAGAGTGTGTCATGGAAGTTAAGGAGAAAAGAAGAGAAAAATTAATAGTATTAGTGCTACCAAGAATCTAAGAAAGGTGAGGACTGAGAAAACCACTTTAGTGGGCTTACATGAGGGCATTTGTGGCCTTATGAGCTACTCACTGGATAGAATGAGGTAGACAGAAGCAAGTCTGGAGAAGGTGGGAGCATGAATGGAAGTTGAGGAAATGGAGAAAAAGAATCTAGACAACTTTGTTGGCATATTTGGCTGTAAAGGGAAGAAGAGACATTCCTCAGCAAGTGCAAAGGCTATAAGCTTGAGAAAGAATTATATTTTCATGAGAGAAAGTTAGGTTTATGTAAAATCTATTAGAAAGAATCCAATGGAGAGGAAGAGATGAGATATATAAAAGAAAAAGGGCAAATTGCAGTGTAATATACTTATCCACTTATTTAGAATATGCTTAGTGCCTAAAATATGCATGATAGAATGTTCCTTGCTAATACTATGAATCAGTTTCAGACTCTCTTTTTCACATAGGAATTTCTCAATTATAAAATGACTAAATGAAATGTCATTGAAAGGTATTCCTGTAAAAAGTTCTATATTTATGTTTGTTTAACCTATTATTCATGCTGTCTAGTAAATGTCTTCTCTCACTGAAAATCATTTTAAATCACCTGATAGATCTTTCCAGGGCAATGGTTGTTGTCTTGTTCGGGTTTTCTACGACTATCTGGTCCTATGGGGGAAAACCTTACCTGAAATAACTATCTGATGCAGCCAAACAAGAAAAAAAAATTTCTCACCTCACTCTTAAACTTGACAGATAAGGATTTAGTGTTATCATAAATATCTCTCCAAGTCCTATTTACATAACCTTACTTTTCACTCATAATCTGGTGCCTTCACTTAGGAATCTGAATCACTTGCCTTGGTTCCTTCTGTTGTATATTTAGAAGAGAAAGTATTGAGAAGGGAATAAGAATCAAGTTGGTGAATGCTCTCCTTCTCCCCTGCTATGAGAAGAAGAGGGTGGCAGACACTGCTGATTTCCTCTGTAGTATCAAGTTCTTTCCTCTTATTTACTAGGGTAGTAATACATTCAGCTTAAATTTTAAAAAATCTATTTTCAGCCTAGGAATGAGATGAATGAGATGTAAACAGAAGATAGCTAGAGCTTGCTGGAAAAGTTGGCTTTTCTTATTTAGATCCTGAACATCCCACATTGCCTTTTCATTGCATGCCTGTAGCATGGATGTGATAACTTATACTAGCAGCAAGGGCAGCATATTGAAATCATGATAGAAAGGCCACAAAAATCATCGTTATATCCTTGAGCCACTGAACAAGATATAGTAACTATCTGTGGAGTACTTTTTTTTTTTTTTTTTGCATGAGAAAACAAATCTTAAACCACTGTTTATTTGGGTTTGCAGCCAAACAGACTGTGAGTCAGGGGAAGGCAAACTTTTCCTGAAAAGGATCAGATAATAAATGTTTAACACTTTGCAGGCCATATTTTCTCTGTTGCAATTCATCACCTCTGATATTTTAGCATGATAGCAGTCATAGACAATATATAAACAGATGGATGCTCCTGTGTTCCTGTGAAACTGTTTACAAAACAAAGATAGACTAGCCAGATTTGGGCTATGATCATAGACCTTTGCTCTGAAGAAGGTGAAATTATACTCATGATCTAGTTAATGAAGTGTTTATTTCTTGGTGGCTGGAGACTATTTAGGAATAAAGTCAAAACTCCTTATATAACAAGAGGAAGGGAGGAACAGGAGGCAAGTCAAAATTGATCAGTTTCTGTCTCTGGTTAAGAGACATCAGAATTTTAGCAAGATTTGGGAAGATCTGAATCCCTATGTTGATGCACCTGTACTCAGTATAATAAACACATTTTATTCATTGTATTGTTTTTTCTTTTGTTTTGTCTAGTTACTAGTATTAAAACAGAATTTGTTTCTAATTCCCTTTCTATGCAAATCTGTAATATTTTAACAACATTCTAGGTCAAATACATGTTTGTAGACTAACTTGGAAATCTAATTGCCATTTATGATTCTGTTTCTTTGGGAAATGAAGTTCAATTATGAACAACTAAACTACAAATTAACTTTTGGAACCAAACTTATTCATAAATTTGTAACTTTTTTTTACATATAACTATTCATTATAAACCAAGATTTTCCCAGTACATAAAAGTGACTCCTTAGGAATTGGCCACTTTAGGAAACTTCATTAATTTTCTCTTGGTGCTAAAATATTATTTAAAATTAATGTCATATTGCACTATTGGCATCATGTAGGTTTAGGAAATTTAATGCAGTTTTCATTTATACCTAAATTCCAAGGCAGTAGCTTTTATGTTGTGAAGCAACAACTTTAAAATACACATTGCAATGCTAGTTGAAATGTATTTAAAGACTCTATTAAATTAAGTGCTTAGTTTGTGGTAGGCCCTTAAAATAATAAATCTTGATGGTATTGAGAACTTACAAATTATTATGAATTTTTTAAGTTTATGCACTTTAAAGATGAAATATATTCAGAGTACCTGGAGCAACTGAGATAACATTTTTAATCGTGCATTTTAAATGAGGTAATTTTAAAGAGTTTCAGGATACTTTAAGTTTCTTTTTTTTCCCCTCTTCTTCTTCCTCCTTCTCCTCTACCACCTCCTTCTTGTTTCATTCTTCTTTCTTCTTTCTTCTCCTTGAATAACTCAACTTTTAATGGAATGAAAATTAAAATGAAATCAATTTGAAGAGCACCGGAATGAGCATTTGAGGAAAAAAGGTAAAATAAAATGAACAAAACCATTAATGAGGAAAAATCTCTGCAAAAAAATATTATTAAATAATATTTAAGAAAGTAGGTTATTTTGGATATATATGAATTTTATGCCTAGAAAAAATACATTCAAACACAATTCATACTAGAATAGAAGACACAAAGAGGAAAAATGAAATAAAAAGAAACTATAAAGAGGAAAAGTATGGAGTTGATAGAGCCAGAATATAATGGAATTGGTCATTCTCTTCAATCATCATCAAAGACTTTGGGGTAGAGTAAAAGAATGACCTAATATGGAACTGTCAAACTTACTTTGCCGCATTAGTTTTTGTATTATGTCACTTAAAAACATGCATTTCACTCTATAAAGTGATATACTTTCAATTTTATATCATGTAAAAAGTAGCTTTTATTCATTTTTAAAATTATGGTTGCAATATATTATATTGATTTTAAAATAATGAAAAACAGTGATGTACTGGAAAAGGATTTGGAAGTTATAAATGCAGTGTAGTCACATAGTAAGCACAGAGTTGGTGTTCAGTAATGCAAGTTTTATTCTAATGAGAAATGTGACTTATTCTGAATGAATATGATTAACACTGCTTTAAGGCAAATTTTACATCTCTTCTTTAATATTTTTCTTATTGACAATATTTCTCTTAATGAACAACCTACATGTTGTTTAAAATACATGCTTTACAGCTCCTGAAAAGTAAACCTCATCTTGTAGTTCTAAAATGTTGTTATAATATACAGAACAATATTTTAAATGTTGTGTAGATACTTAGAAAGAGAAACTAATGAGCTTACTCACATAATTTTTATGTAAATATTAGTATGTATTATTATACAATTCAAAAATAATTCATGTTTTCATGATATATAAATTAAACTATTATTATCTAAATGAAGGATGACATGTATATATTGTAAGGAAATATTGTTACACTATATCAAATACAAGATAATTTACATTTAATATAAATTAATTGAGATAATATTTATGTAATAAAGAACTTAGCTATGAAAATTATAAAGATTACATAACATAAGGATTTGAACTAAATTAACACTTCGAAAATAGTCAACTGGTATTGCAATATTTTTATGATTGAAATACGACACAATTCTCTGTGATAAAACATGTTCCAAGTTCAAAAAATATACAAAACTAAAACTGTTATTCTGATGACATATAAGGGAGGGTTTGGTCATTAACAAATGCGTGTATATGTGTGTGTGGTTTATATCTCATCTATGCTATAATGTTTAATTGTGCATTCAAATTGTGTACATTCACATTCTAACTTGTTTTCTACTTTAAAAATCTCCTTGAAAGTGGGAACTGTGACTTCATCATCTTTGCAATTTATACAATTCTTTGTTTATACTATTATGAAAAATTATATGTCAGATTTATAAATGAATGAAGCTCTCATCAGAAATCAATAAAAATGTTGTTACAGTGATCTTACCTTCTAGGCATTTTAGTGTAACAGTGAAGGATATTTAGACTAAGACTAAAATATTTTTAAAAGATATTCCTACTGAAAATGATAGTATATGATAAGTGGCTTGCACCAGAAAGAAAATTATCAAGGAGGCTACAAAGAAAAAGAAATGTTTTCTTTATCAAGAAAGTTTCACTAAGAAAAAATGTCAGCTGAGCAATGACAAAAAGTGCTTGCTGACATAGGTGTTCATCTGACCCAAGTTCTTCATCTCCTCATAGGCCAATAACTTGCAGCTGAACTTTGAGTAGCCCATCTGCACTTAGAGTAGCACTGTATAAACATTTTAAGTGGTAGTAAATTTATTTAGTCCTCATTTCCTTTTATAAAACAGTTACACTAAATGAGTTTTAACAATGACCACATTTTGCTTATTCAGTCCATATAACCTCACATACTTATTTTCACCTTTAGGCACTAGACCACTCTGAAATATTTTATTCTCCTTAAAGATTTATGTTAAATACCAGTTTTCCAGCAGTTCCTTTGCAGCATAATTTATATGAGAAAGATAGGAAAGGCTCATGCTTTTAATAAGGGTCTGGTCAAATAATAGTGTATGTATATAATGAATATAACACAGCTGGTAAATGAGCTATTCAGATCTGTATGTGTTCAATGATACAAGTTAAATAAAATGTAGTATAAATGAAAATATCAAGATTTTAACTATGCTATTAGAAAAATACCATTTATGTAAAAAAAAAAAAAAAAAATCCATCACTCATATATACCTAAACTGTTTCTGGAAGAATACCAAAGAAACTGCTAAGAACGGATGCTTTAGGGAAGAGTAACTTAGTGATGTGGGGATCAGGTTGGGAGAAAGTCTCACTTTTCGCTATATACTCTTGTACCTATTGAATTTTGTAGCATGTACATGCATTTGCCATTTATTTAAAAAACATAATTTTGAAAACCTGTCCTCAATTTGACCTCTTCTGATATTTGCCTGTTCTAGGACTGCTACTGCCTACTAAACAGAACGTTAGGGTGTCTTCTTCATTATGGCACGTCATGGAGTCTCAACAAATGTTAAATGAGTGAACAGCTGCTCAGCCTTCCTCCTCCTAGTGTCTACCCTCAAGAAGTGCCAGAGTCTAGAATTATTGCATCGTAGTTGAAAACATGGAATTAGGACTTAAAACATGAGATTGAATCCCAAATCTGCCCCTTTCTGAGTGGATTCTACTTATTTCTGGTATCCTCAGCTTCTTCACTAATAAAATAGAGCACTACATGCCTCACAGGGCTGTACTAGGGAAGAAAGATTATATATGTGTGTATAGATATAGATATAGATAGATATATACTATATATAATATACATATATATATATATATAATCAAACTGTAAGGATCTATAAAAATGCCACAATGCTCTGCATATAATAAATGCCGAACGAATATGTATTGAATAGAACTGAACTAGCAAGCAGTACTATTAACTGCTAATTGAAAAGATAGGTGAAACATATGACTCAATATCAAGGGCTCCTTTACTTTTCTGAATTGTCATATTAGGTCATCATTTAGTTATTCCTTTATGGGTAGGGCTGGTGTGCATAGTACAGCTAGCTCTGGGAAGCTGCCTAATTTATACATACTGTTTACAATATTTTATATTATTTACATTGAATGTTACAATTACCATTGTAATTGTATGAAAATACAAATGTACCAGGAGTTACAAATTAACCCCTCATCAATCAACATTTTAATCAATACTTAAACAGAGATTAGCAGCAGTCACAATATTTGTTTAGGACCAATGGCCACCATAGCTTTCTCCACAGCCCTCACTTCCTTGACCTTAAAGCATTTTAACTAGAGATTTTACCAGGAAGTGCTAACTCCTAGGGTAATTCAGTAAACATCCAAACAATTGGTTACTAATCGTCTGACGATAACAGAGAAGAGAACTTTATTCTCTGAAAGATGTATGCTCAGATTATTTTTACAAAGATATCGTGACAATTGCTTTAAAGAACACGGCTAATCTTAGTTAATCAAATTGTGGAATAGTGCCTTTTTTTTTTCTTAACTTAGAAATATACTTGACTGGGACCCCAATCCAGAATGATTTCTTTTTTCTGCTTTGTCAGTTCAACATCATATTCATTTTTTTCACAGAAATTTCAGATCTTATTTTTATCTTATTAAAGTTGTCTTTTCAGTAATCGTGGTTAAGAATATTTACAAATCCATCCTGTTATATATCTTATTTATTATATTATGTATTTTACATTTTGAATGAAAGTCATCCTAATTGGTATGTTAAATAGGTAACAATGCAAATAACAATTAAATTTGGAAAAAAGATAAATTTATCTGAAAAAAGATAAATTTATTTCCTATTGATATTTTCCAACTACTTTCTATAGAATGAGATTGTATGTTTCTTTTAGCTACAGATCATGCTTCTCTCCAACCAATAATAATCTGACAGCCACCTATTACAAATTGATTGCTCATAATTGCCACAAGCTCAATTGCCCTTAGTTCCGGTGCTTTTTCTCTTAGATAAAATTTTATATTTATTGCTCATAATATTATTAATAACCTACTTTTACAGCCAGGAAATTGAAGTTTAGTGAAATCACATATTGAGATTGTTTTACCTAATCCTACATACCTCCAAAATGGAATTGATATGTTACATGATAATCCACTGGATCATGTATACTTATAGCCTAGTGTTTTGTTATTGGATTAAATTTATATGTATTTTTATGTTTTTTTTCTATAGTGCACAAATGAAATACCTGTAGGGAAGAGTAAGGAAGCTCAAAGTTGTATGTTATAAAATACTAAACTCCTAATAATACACATATTTATGATTTCAAAGATTGCTAAAAATGAATACCATACTGTGTAGCAACAAAAGTATTCAGTAAAAGACTATTATTCTATTCTTATCAGATTTGCACTTGACTGTGTTCTAAAGATTTCATCATTTTCAGTTCTTGTATTTATTTATTGGAAACCTAACAAATGTCAATAGATTTAACAACTTGAAATGCTTGGCAAAAGGTCGTTTTATGCTTGTTGACCCATCTTACCTCATTTTATTGTTTAGAAATACAAATATTATTTTTTCATTTATCATTCTGTGTTGAAATTCAGAGAACATTTAAGTGTAGTAAAACTGATGACTAGTATAAATTACTTTTAAGTCCAAAATCAAATTTATGAGCTTTACTGAAGTTCTACCACAAAGAATGTTTCTTTTGAATGTATAATGAAGATTTATTTCCTATAAGACATTGTGTTTTGAGTCTTAATCAAGATAAAAATCTCTTGACTTCATCGGGCTATTTTTTTAGTTTGACATATCACATGATAAAACTATCCTATCACTTTTTCTCATAGATTTCATAAATAGCCCAGTAAGTCTGTTTTCTTTTTTCTTTACTGTATATATTGGTTTTCTATTGCTACCATAAAAATTACTATAGAAACTTAAAAATGACACCCTTTTATTATCTCCCAGTTCTGTGGGTCAGAAGTCTGGGCACAGTGGGGCTCAGGTGGATACTCTACTAACAGCCTCACTCACTGGGTAAAATTAGGTTGTCGACTGGGCTGGACTCTTATCTGGAGAATCTGGGAAAAATCCACTTCCAAGCTCATTCATATTGTTGTCAGAATTCAGGGCCTTTGCACTTGTAAGATTGAAGTCTCCATTTCGCTGCTTCTATCAACCAGAGCTAGTCTTTGATCCTAAACTCTGTCCCTATATCCTCTCATGTTTCCCATGTGGCACCCTCCGGCAATGATAGGTTGATACCCTCATGCTTCACATCTCTCTGGCTTTTTTGTTCTGCAGCATCTCTCTGACCCTGGCTGGAGAAATTTCTCTGCTCTTAAAGGATGATGTGATTAGATTGGACCCACTGGGAAAAATCCAGGATAATATCTTTATTGTAAGGTCTATATCCTTAATTACATCTGCACTGTCCATTTTGCCATATACTGTTGCACATTCACATATTCCAGAGATGACACTGTGGACATCTTTGGAGGGCCATTCCCCTAGTGCACTGTTTTAAAATTGTCTTTTTTTCCCACTTTGTGCTAGGAAATTTTTCTATACTTATAGGTAAGCTTAACACTTTAGCGGGGAAATCTAGCCTTTATGAATATATTCTACCTTATAATTTAAACATTTTTTTTGTATTCAGATTTTAATTAGAAATTGATTAAGGTCAAAAATTGTGCATGAGTCTTTGGAGCTCAAAAATCTGTAAAAGGTTGATTGGTTCAGGTCTATACGTAAACCAACCAACCTTACTAATTATTTTTTAATTCAAAGCCTCACACTAACAAACCCAGTCCACAAATTTACCTTCTAACCTGTTACGAGATTTCTGCTTTCTTGTTGCATCAACTTTACCACCTTTTTTTTATGATGTTGAGATTTATCCCTTTAAACCAAAGAATCTATTTTCTGAATTTTCTAAGATCATCTTTCACTGTCATTTGTACAGACTCCATATATGTCCCCAATAAGTTGTAAAGACCTTTAAGGGCAAAAAAGTTTCATCTGTTTCTTCAGTTGAAATTAATTTTTATATCTGAATATTTTTAGAAGCTTAAATAAGAAATTAATCTGTTAATCATTTGTTAGAAACTCTACTAAAAATTTATGTTTAAAAGTCCCTCTATATGTAGTATTTGTTTTTCTACATTTTCAAATTTAGGGAATTTATTATTGTTGGTTACTATTTATTAGCTTCATATCAATTCCAATTACAATATATTTTATTTCACTTTTATAATTGTGAAAATTATCATCTAAATGTTATAGCATCTAATTTGTTCTTAACTGTATATATAATTTAATTGCATACATATTCTTTACAAAATGAATTTCAGATTGTAGTAAATTGAATATTTTGGTGTAAGAGTGCATTCTTAGTGAAACAAGGTGATTAATTTAGTAGATCAAATCTATTAACCATAGAAATCATTGAGTTTTAAGATTATTTTATGTAACTTCAATTTTATTTTTACGCATAACTTTATCTGAAAATAATGACCCTACTAGAATCTGACTAGCTTAGACATGTTTTTGTTCGTGAGCTGTATATCTTGTGAGTTGTATATCCTTTATGCCTAACATATTGAAACTCTTGAAAATGTTATCAGTGTTTTCTTACCAAAATGTTGTATTTGAAGGACATAGACAGGGAAAGATTTTTCCTATCATACAATT
Source organism: Pteropus vampyrus (assembly GCF_000151845.1). Taxonomy (NCBI): domain Eukaryota; kingdom Metazoa; phylum Chordata; class Mammalia; order Chiroptera; family Pteropodidae; genus Pteropus; species Pteropus vampyrus. The sequence continues at coordinate 423,808 of NW_011888914.1, forward strand.
TACCTATTCTCAAGGGCCATGTGCTACTATTCTGTCTCTGATCCTCTTAAATGTGCGACAATACAGTATCAGCAAGGGATAAATATTTTTAAAAAAGAAATATACAGGAGATCAGGAGTATAGTCACAGATATGGCTGCTTGTGCAAAAGAACGAAAATACGCTGTAGCATACTGCACTGATAGTGCTGTGATTTGGCTGCTTGTGCAAAAGAACGTGATTTGGGTTTCAAAATACTGTATATTTCAAAAGTATTTTTAGGTATCTTTTCCCCCCCAATTCCCAATTATCATAATTTTATTGGTTAAAAGTTCTTTTCCAGCATGAAAAAGTGAATGTAATTTTAGCATGTAACTTGCTGAAATCAAGTCTCATTCTATACTTAGATCTCACTACAGCATATCAGAAACTAAATGAGGTACATTTATACCCTGTCTTCTCTATACCTTGGAGAATTCAGTGTCTCCTGCCACCTTCACCTAATATTTAAGGGACAGAAAGTAATCAAAATGTCTTATAGTTTGACTTAACTGAAAATCATATTAAGCTATGTGTGTTATTTTAAGGAGACCTAGAGATTGGCACCTACTAAGCTGTCTAACCTATTTTCAAATGGCATAATCCATGTTGTAAAACAGCAGCCTTAATGAGTATTTCCATGTATTGACTACTATGATATTCTTACCTATGCTGCATTCTATTTTTTACTCATTTAAGTTAAAATACAGATTTTTATGAATGTTTTTAAGTACATTACACTGTTAGATTATTTGCTAAGTTGAATCTCACCTCACAATTAGTTGGGGTTTGTTTTCCAAAGCTATGGCTTGAGGAAGCAGCCTCTTGAGCTTCACAGTCGGCTGAGGTATGCTAAGTGCAGGTTCTAGATGGAGAGCAAATCACTTTAGAAACAAGTCCTTCTTCACTACATATATTCAGGTTTTAAAATTTCTGGCAATAATAAGCTTTCTTATTAGAAATTTGCCTTGGAAACATATCAGAACCATACTTAGTCTGTAAACACGGTGTGTTGAGTACTTCAACTATATCCCCCAAAAGGGAAAGTTATTCCACTCAATCTGCCCTCGTTATGCTTCTGTTAGTAATCTGAGAGGAAATGGGAGTCATGAATCTTCTATGTCCTTTCCTTACGACCGCCAAGCCAGAAAGAAGTGAAAAATGTTTTTTCTAGACATTGATACGAGATAATATTAAAAAGTAGAAGAAACAAAACAAAGCCAAAGGGATAAACATCAGAAGCTTGCTTGAACAGCTTTGGCCCCATATAATTGCTTTTCTGTCAGCAGGATTATTAACAAATTTGGACATCTGAAAATTAAATTAACAGCCTGAAAATATTTTACAGAATGAGATAGAGCATGATACATGAAACAAAATGACCCCACTGAAATTCAGCCAAGCCAGTGCAGCTACTCATTTAGACAGAGAAGACAACTAGTTAATCATCACTGAGCAAATTAGGCAGAGTAAATTAGTTGCTACATTCCACAGTCTTAGCTACCAAAAAGAGTATATGCCATTACTTAAAATAAAAGAACTCTAAGCTTATTATTTTCTATATAGAAAGAGAAAGCAAAATAGTATTTTGAATTGCTTCTATCAAAACTGAAGTCTAAGTTATGTAGGTACAAATTATATATGCAGGAGTATGTATGTGTATGCATATGTTTTCACACACACTTATTAAATAGCAGAAGCATTAGCATTTTCCTGCCCTTGACCAAATGAAGTGTAAAAAATGTTTTTCAAGGTTACTTAGAATTCTTTGAGATCACATACACACACACAAAAACAAGGAAAAAATTTTAAAGTTATTCCTTTAATTGAAGAGTAAAGTAACCATTTCATATACTCCTTCTTGCACAATATTAAATTTTTTTTTTCTTTTAAAAAGTGTATTGCTGTTGCCTATGAAATAAATATTTGGACTTAGTTTATCACTGGAGATTAATCTGAAATCATATTTTGTGGCCTTAATTAGCATTTATTTGCTTAATTGTCATTCTCAGCCCCATCATTTCCATTTTTCACTAACTTGAACAATGCTATCTTCTGCTGTTTGCACTTTAATTTAAATTTCTATTAAGGTTTATGAACAGTAATAAGGTCCTGTTTGAATATTCATTAGCTTCTGAATTGTGAGCTATGAAAAGGTGCTTTCTTTTACCTTAATGAAACTGGCACAGCATGGGACTGATCAGTTGTGACATTTGATTCGAGGCATCCAGTGAATTTTCTCATTGTTTATTGACACATCTTGTCCAAACAGCTCCCTCGCAAGTGAGCGGAGTAATGAAGGAGAGAGTGCTGCAGCGGAGTGTCGAGCTTTCCTGGCAGGAACCAGAGCATCCCAATGGAGTCATCACCGAATATGAAATCAAGTATTACGAGAAAGTAAGTGCTAAGAACAGCTGAAATGTACAACATGTGCAGTGTGACTCATGTCATCCTACCTCATTGTTGACTTAAGATGGTCATTATGCCAACTGTTTGGAGGTACTTCAAAATTCAGAGTTAATTTTAGCCATTTTTAATAATGATCTCCCTGAATCTCTGGTTCATTATTATAATTATGATTTCTATGTATTAAATTTCTGTTATGCAAATGAAAATATTCCACTAGTAGTATTTTTATTTATTCAGTTTTCGATACCATAATAATTAGATATACGATGTTTTAGTACCAGAGAAGCCACATAACCCAAGGTGTTTTTGAAAAATGTTTCTTTTAGGATGTCCGTTTGGTCCTTTAATGATTTATTTTATTTATGTGACTTCAGTGATAATGATGGTGACCTCAAATAATTTAGTAATTTGAAAAAATAAGAATATTTTCTGCCATGAATTTGTAGTATTCTTCAAACTTCAGAATCAAATTATTCTGATATTCTATTCCTTTAAATTCCTTCTGAAATTTACTTCATATATGTTATATTAATCATGTCCACTACTTCTTTGTACTCCTCTCTCCATGAAAATTCCATTTAGTATGACTAAATCCCAAATGCTGCCCCTTTAATTTCCATAATAGATAAATTTTAGCAAATAGTAATATATCTGAGCATATGAGTGCATTTATTTCTGACCCATCTGGAGAAAGGAGGAGGGTGGTACATCTGTTCACAAATTATTACCTAGGCTCTACCTCACAGAAGGACCTGTTTCAAGGTTTGAAACGTGGAAACTACTGCTGTTATTAATAGTAATAGTAATAATAAGTGTTGCTATTATTGGCTTAAATGAGTTAGCTGAAGTGTAATATACATAACCATTTAAATCATTTAGACAGCATTTCAAATTAGGAGCCTACACCTTTGGAAAAACTTGGGGAATGAATCGACTCAATTGTATAATTAAAATGCACGTTGGCAATAGATAATTTTTTTCCCGTTTGAAGAAAAAAACTGATAGTTTTAGATTAGTTTCAGTGTTCAGATTAAGTTTACAAGATTTTGGCTTATTATTTTCATTATGAATTCATGACTTCCACGGCCAAAGTTACAGTTTAAATACTTCATTTTGTACCAAGGAGTACATTTTTTGTCCTATCAAATGTGTTTCTGCAGGAATACTTGTTTTTAATGTTGGTTTAATATCTGTTTTCCAATGAGCTCTAATAGTTATAGTACCTTCTAAAATTTCATCAGATTTCAAAAGCAATAAAATACATTTTAAAATATAAGTTAGGTGGTAAATGAGAGTGAAGTTTCTCACAATGCAGCAAAATTGTTTGCAAATCCTTACTCTGGAATAAATTTTTCAAATGATTGCTTTTCTATTTTGCATGAAAGAAACAGAATGCATCAACAGTACCTGAGTTTAAAGATTAGGCAATTTATATTTAAAAAGAATAATAATAATATTACATTATAATATATGTAAGCATGTGATTTATATCATTATATCATCAAATATCAGTTATGCCCAGTTCTTTTATTTGAAGTAAATACATATTTATGTTATCAACTAACATTTTTATGAATGATTATAATGAAGATAATCACAAATCATCTTCACTAAATCTAGATTAAATATAAATGTATTTACACTTTTGTAAATATCAATGTGAAGGCAAATCAACAATCAGACTGACATTTTCAGATTTCAATGAATAGTTTTATTGCCAGACACAGCTGAGCACAGGTATTATAGAACGAATAAGAAACTGTCTGAAATTGTATATTTGGATGAGTAGTTTTTATAAATTTTGTCATAAATAGCCCATTAGAGTCATATCAATTACCTTTAACATTTTATTCATTTGAATATTGTTTTGATGAAGATTGTTTAATATTCTTGAATTTTTATATTATGTCATTCTTAGGTTTATTGTATATAATACGATAAACACATTATTAAATTCTATAAGCCTCAGTTTTCATATCTGAAGAATGAGGAAATTGAAAGTGATGTTTAAAATATTGTCAAACCATAAATTATATAATACTTTAACATTTATGTTGATCATTTTCATTTAAAATATTTCCTTAAATACTATATTAAAAAATGATATTATTCTGTTAGATGTACAATTTTTAATGAAAATAATTGATAATGTCACTATGGTAGTGGTGTTAGCTAAATTTCTTGACTTAATAGCTTTCTTCATTTTTAGCATATGGCTTTTTACTTGCTGAAGAACATTTAAGAAAAATTGTAAGAGAACTACGTAATGAAGTGAAGACTTCTACTAAACCATAGATTTTATAGGTGTACCCATGTTTTGGCCATTAGGACATTTTACTATCTTTATGGCTAAATAGTTCATGTCAGTGTGCCCTCTGCCAACAAAACAAAAGCTCAAAACATCAGAAATGATTTAACAAAATTATTTCTCTTTGAAATTTATAGAAAAAGGCATGTGTTCACATTTACATTTTATATTATCTTAGGAACAATTCAATGCTATATTATTCCACAGGGTACAAGGTAACCTTTACAAAAACAGAAAAACAGTGTGGCCAATTGAAATAAATTTCAAGAATTGGCTGTCACATTGCCTGGTTGCAATCACAATTAAATATACCC
>NW_011888914.1:429286-463467 GCF_000151845.1 Pteropus vampyrus
TTTGTTCAAGATAATATTTACTTGTAAAGGTGAATATATGTGCATATATATGTACTTTGTAAAGGTTATCCAGAATAATAACTTAAAATATGCCATTTTGTTTTGCAGTGATAGAACCTGGTGATTTAAATTAGTCCTTTTAATACATATTGGGTTTATTTAAAAAAAAAAAAAGATGAAGTTAGAAACAGAAGCAGGACTTGTTCAATTGTGTATTGACACAAGCTGTTCTTGTAGAACTCAAAGTGAATTTACTCTAGTTGTGTCAGTCAAAGTACCTTTTTTACATAAACCCCAAATGAAGCCAGAATGTACACCAGGGTGGGCCAGAGAAAGATGATATGTAAGAATCTGTGTTAATTTAAGCTACTTGCCCTTTAGCAATGATTTCAAAAATTGAGTTCAGGAGGATCTTAGAACTTGTTTGTTTTTATTTTAACCATCTCCTTTTTCATTTTTGTGAAACATTTCAAGCATACTAAAGAATATTTTAAAAGTATATATGAAATATCAAGAAGCATATTTAAATGAATGTCTGTGTACTACCACTCAGCTTAAAAATAAAACACCAATATCTTGATTCCTCTTTATCATTTTGTTTATGTTTTATAACAACATAGGAACATAAAAATCCATTAGTCTTTAGTGTATCACAAATAAGCAGATGTCTCTTAGGATGTATGTCTCAGGTTATCGGCAGACTGCAGGTCCAGAACAGCTTGAGTACCACTACTGGTTGTCCAGCTAGCTGAGGTCTCAGCATGTTTTGTATTTTGAAATTTTTTATTTTTCCTGATATTACTGCTCAGGCACATGGTTCACCCAGCTGTTAACCTCTTACCTCCTTGCCAATTTAGCATTCCCACAAAATTCTAAACAAAAATCAACAGAAAAAATTACATAATTTTCTTCCCTCAATTTTTAATAAAAAGATTTTAAATAAATTAGATCAATACAGTTTTGATCAGAGTTATTTTGACTTCAGAAAAATATTTTTATATATCTTTAAAAGACAAATTGGTAAATATCCTTTGCATTAGCTAATGTTTGTTAAGTTTGCTAACAGTATTCTTCCAACTTTTTTTATATTTTTAAATTAAGCAGCAACTCTCAGGCCTCAATAATAAAACATATATTGAAATAAATTTGAAATATAAAGAATTTTATAGAATTATAGATACAAAAGCATCAATAAAAAAGGTCACATAATTCGATGCTATAAAATTAATGCCATTGTTCTTTATTATTTTTTAAATGGTATATGTCAGATTAAAATGAGAATAAGTTCAATGGCACCCAAAACATTAAAGGATTTTAAGATTTCAACAGTTAAACATTTGAGTGGTCTTAATGTTAAATGAGTTCTTATCGTCTTTAGCTTAGATTGATCTCATGATATTACTTTGTGATTTCTAATATAATAAAACACTTCAAATGATGTTTTTATGTTCTAATAAACACTTTAAACTTAAATTGGAAACATCAATTAGTTATCTCACACGTGCCTGCACATTTTTATCAGGTAAACCTTTAGGTCTGAAAACATTCAAAATATTTTCAAATTATGTTTGAATACATAGGTTTGAAATTTTTCCAAATGATTTTTATTGAGTGCTGAGATTCATATATATTATTTTCATTATTTAAAAATGAAGTAAGATTCAAAGAGATTAAAATGAAGTTATGGGAACCTGAATGATCACATGAAATAAATGTTAAAAATGGATTTTTGCATTAGAAAGAATTTGGTGCTTTTTAGCATCAGAATAGTCTCTTCCACTATAATGTAAAGTTGATGAAAGAATGATTATATCTCCTTTTTTTACTATTGTCTCGCCAGTAACTACTATAGTGCTTGACACACAGAATACAATAAATAAGCAAGGAATGAATGTCTCAGTCATCAACTTAAACAGATTATCAGTATCAATCAGTACTGTAGACATATCCCTAGTTTCACATCTCAGCTCTGCCTTGTCCAGTTGTGGGACTTTAGGTGAGCTGCTTCTCTGTACCCTAAATGCTAGGATAACAGTACCCAACTCCTAAGGTATTATGAGGATTATATAAGTTAATGTACACAAAATGCCAACTATAGTGCCTAGCACACAGACAGTCTCAAGTGTCAGCTTCTATTATGAAGCACAACCATTTCAAGTTTTTTGGTCTCAGGAAGCCTTATAAGCTATTAAAAATTATTGAGGCTCCCCAAAGAAACTTTGATTAATTTGATTGTATCTATCAATATTTTCCACATTAGAAATTAAAACTGAGAAATTTTTAAAACACAAAAACATACATATACACATTGGTCATCAAAGTGATGGTGTCATCACATCATAATTTCTAGAAAACTCTGTGCACTTGTGAGCATTGTGAGTGAAAAAGTGAAATAATATTGTATTTTATGAAAATAATTTTGACCTTGCAGATCCCCTGTAGAGTTCTTGAGGGATCATCAGGGATTCCTAGACCACCCTTTGAGAAATGCTGATTTAGCACAAGATACTGTGCCAAGAATTAGGGATGCACAGAGACACATGACACAGTTGATGCTCAGTTTATTGTTCAGTGAAAGAGAAAGACTTATATGCAAATGCTGGTCAAGGAATTAGATGCTGGTAAGAGTGAATGGCCCAGTGCTGTTAGTGTGTCAGGAAACAGCAACTCACAGTGCTAGGAAGCGGGGCAAGAGGGAAGATGCCACTGGAGAGAAATCGTTTGAGCACTGTTTCAAAAGAGAAGTTAAACAAGTTATTCCATTGAACATACATCCTAAAATCCCCTCCTGTAGAGAGTCAACTCCACTGTTTCTTCAGTTTTTTAAATGATGGTATGATGATTATGGCACTTAATTTTAAAATTTATTACCCATGAAATAGATGAAAATATTAATCGTAAATGTTGATTATAGAAAATTAAAGTATGACCCTGACTATATATAAAAATGGATAACTCAATATTCACAAATTCTTATTCATCATTCACCTGAGTTCAGTTTTCTTATGGGAGTTCTGTTTCTGAAGCTAAGGCAGAGAATTATACCCAAGGGACACATTAACTGAATGGAAACAGTTTCTATACATATATGTATAATTTTTTCCTCCCTCGTGAACAGACTACTCCATTCTTTTCCCTCTCAATATGAATATAAAAGACAGATAAAAACAAAAAGCAACGAAACCAACCAAACAAAAATACTTGAAGTAATCTCTATTGAAAAAGAATAGACTGCAGTTCAAAAATAAAGTGTTTCTTTTTTTTTCTCGTTTAGTTCCCTTGGGAAGTAAATCAGCGAGTGAATTAGGGAATGTGTATAATACCTATGTTCAGAAACTATCTATTACTCCAGAGCCATTTTTACCATTTTTCAATACAAAAGCTGTGTATAGTTAGCATAGGTATACAAAATTAAGAGATGAATTGTCAAAAGGAGGACATAGAAACTAAAGGAAGGCCAATCAAAAAAAAAAAAAAATTTATACTTCCTATCGTGTCAAGGCATACTCTACCTACATATAATTTACTGCTCTGGAGACCCAGTCCCTTGCCACCAGCAAGAAGGAGTAGTATTTTCCATCCTGCCATAAATTAAACATTATAGCCATTAATTGTTTCAGAAATAAGCAAACTGTATTAGTTTGACATTATATATTATATGATATTTGCAGCTGAATGATTTATGGGAATATACAGTTTCATTGCTTTACATTTCTTTGATTATTTTATGAGGTCAGTACTGGTTTGAAAATATAATACTCTGGGGAAAATAAGACAATTGCAAATTACAATGTAAGTAAAGCTTCACTAATTTGGAAAAATGAAAGTGGGAAGGCCATGTGACTTGATGAAGAATTGGAATTAGAGGCTGCTTTAAAGTACATGTAAACATATACTGTTCCCAAAGAGAGTCTCAGAAAGGTCCAGCCAGGCTTACTTTAACGAACATAGAAGAATCACTTAGCGTTATACAGGAAGTATCTACAATTAGATAGTGCGGGATTTTTTTTTTTTTAAGTACTTAAAGAAAGTTTGCTCTTTTATAAATAATTTACCTCCTCTGTAACTCTTATATGTGTGTATTGCATACTTTGAACTCTTATATGTATATATTGCATACTTTGTCAAATTAATACAAGTAGTTCTACTCTTTTTCCTGAATTATGGTATATTATAAATTCATATGATTTACTATGATCACACGATTTTTATTTTATATTCATCATATGAAAGATAAAGCATTTAAAGTGCTTTGAAAAATACACAGAACATGTATTTTGATTCTTTTTTACATAACAGAAAAATAGAAACAGGGATCAAATACTTTGCTAAGGAAAAAATAGGGATTTAATAATAATTGTAGATTAATGATCTCTATCTCTTAATTCATAACTAAGTTTCCAGCAATTAAGCAGGGGCTAGCTAAGGCATTTTGTAGGTATCTTTATATTACAATATAATGCATTTATTTAAAATTAGAGGTGAATTCAATAGCGTAGGTAGATCTTGTTGATAAGATTTTGTTTAACCTTTCAAGTTCTTGCATGGTATTGAGTGTTTCTGTTTCATCTGTTTACAGCTACAGCTGTCTCCAGTGAACAGAATCCAGTTATTATAATTGCTGTGGTTGCAGTAGCAGGGACCATCATTCTGGTTTTCATGGTCTTTGGCTTCATTATTGGAAGAAGGTAAAACACAAATTTCTTCTAATCTCTATCTAACACAAAATGTATTGATTTTTCAGAATTATGTTAGCTCATTACTTATTGTTTAGTGTACTAGAAGAGTAAATGCAAACATTGATATGAAACCTTAAAGGGTAATAAATTTTTATTTTCCCATGGTCAATGAGTTTAATCATTGCCTGGTTTGAGAGAATAAATATTGTAATTTCTGTTGGGTGAATTTATTCTTTTAGTTAATAGTTTATAGAAACTGTTTAAAATCTGTTGTTGTTCCTATTGTTGTTTTTCAGAAAAAGTATAAGCAAATATTTACTCATTGATAAATCTAAATGTATGAAATATGTTTCTTCTACATTGTTTCATACAAATACTTTATATTCAGTGCCTTTTTAATCTTATGAATTGCTGTGTTACTAAATGAGTTTATAACTATGGACAGGAATTTTTTTTTTTTCTGTTTATAACACTAACTAGCATGTTTTGAAATAATTAAAGTATGTTATACAAAATTTTAAATACCTAAAGTAAGATCATCGATTTTATCACAAATTTCATTTTTTTCCAGACACTGTGGTTATAGCAAAGCTGACCAAGAAGGAGATGAAGAACTTTACTTTCATTGTAAGTGTTTGGCTTTTCTTTATTATATGTACCCCAATTAATACAGAAACCTGGTTGTTAGTATTGACATGAATAAATTCCTAATACATCATGTTTGAAATTATATGAGCTCAAAGTATTGCTTTAAAGCATTTGACCTGATATTTAGAATGAAAGTCATATGATATGAATTTTTAAAAAATATATTCCAAAATGTAACCTCATAAAGAATTTTAATATAACTGTAAGATATTAAGGTGCTTTGATGTCACAATTTTTCCTTTAGCAAACTTTGCTCAGATGTTTTCTACTATTCTAATAATAACCCATTAAATGTTGCATGGCCCGTGTTTTAGCTAAGAATTCATTTCAAATTAGAAGCATAAGCCCTTTTTTCCCACCCAATGAGTGATGCTACCTTGAAAGGCTAAGCTGAGGAGCCTCTTTTTTTTTTTCAGCTACAATGCATTGTCTATCACTGATAGATATTTCCCCAGATATATGAAGTATAATAATAGGATTTAATCCTCCAATGTTTCCCTGTGGATTTGGGTTACCTGATTTTTAAAATTTCACTTTGGAAATCATATTCAGAGGAGACCTTAGGGAACCAAAGAAAATAGATGTCCATCTGCATTAATCTTATTCTTGTTCAGTGTATATGGCAAGTAAAAAAATGAGAGCCATATAAGCAAATGTTATCATTTTATGCATCCAAAGTAACCTGACAATCAAATGATTTTAATTCTGATAATTAGTGATGTTCTTATCAAAACCTGTTATTTCTATTTTTAATCTGTAAAAATATTAAGAACAATTTTATTTATTATTTTTCTTAGTAATTGTAATCTTTACTAAAATTTTTCATGGATAAATTTCCTTATTGAAATAAGAATTATACCTATTATTGTGTTATTTCTCAAATTATTATGTCAGTATCTAAGAAGATATTACCATGTACTCATCCTAAAGTCATTATATAACATCAATCAAGAAAATGTATCATTTAAAGACACAAATTGTGAATGCTAGTATTATCATTCCCGAGTTTCTTCAATGTGTTTCTGTTTGTTGAACCAACGGTTACCTTGACTTGTTTTTAAAACAGAAGTGGCTTTAGATTATATATATCCAAATTGATTATGAAACGCTATAAATTCCAACCACTGAAGGCAGGAAGGGTATGTGGGATACTATAATTTAAAGTAAAGGCATGACCAGAGGTGGCTTTATGATGAAGTCTCAGCTTCAGGGCCCCTCTCTTTCATAGACCCCTTTTAAGTTCCCTGGGAGAGTCCTAGCAATTTTGTGTATATAATCTTTTTTTTTTCTTTTTAATAAGAGAGTATCTCAAATTGTAGAAGGTTCAAGCCTCATAAAACTTAAATTTCCCCCTGATTCTGAATGAATATATGTGATGCTGCCACCTCTCTTGTGGGATTATTTGATATGCTCCCAATGTTGATGCTTCCTTTTGCTAATCTAGCAGTCTTGTGCCGAGCCTCAGTAATTAGAGTGTCAAAGGTAGTTTATAGCTAGAGGATGTACAGAGAAAGCGGAGGTTACTTTTTTTTCTTCCAAGACATGAGAGAATATTTTTAACACTTCCGCAGACAGGAAGAAGAGGATCAAAACTTGAATGCCTAAATTTTTAAGTGTCTGTAAAAGAGTAACAAAACACTATAGTTCCTGGAATCCCTGATTCTACCCATATGTAAATAATTTGATGGCAGAATCATTTAATATTGCCTTAATCAGTATGTCACTTTGCTTTTCTCTACTGAGTGTATCCTAGACATCCCAAAATTATCAAATCTGTTTTAGGTTATTTGGTTTTAACTTACAGGTTAACTCACAAGGTAAATTGAAACATGGCTTCTCTAAAACTTGTTATATAGCCTTGCTTAATTGTCATCACTCGGTTTTAATATTTTTATTCTATTCACATTTTTTACATTTGACATTCAGTCAGTAATTCTAAAAAATAGCACTACATGTTTTACTTGCTAACATGGACAAGATAAGCTTGATAAAGTTTTCATCTTTAGAGCAAAATATCAATGGTGATTTTAAGATATTTAACATTCATGAGAAATGGTAAATGAACTACAAAAACACAGAAAAGCTCACTCTTAAATTGAGATAAGCAACAGACCAGAATATTCAGAAATTATGTAAATATTTTTCTTATTTTAAACATTCATTTTTAAATGAATAATGAAAAAAATAAAGTGGGACATATTCTGTCCTAGTAAATTCTTGATGTTTTTGAATCACCGTTTTTACAAGGATATCTTTTCTTGTCATTTGATAAGAACCACACATTTTATTTGATTTTATAACTGTATCTAAAATATGTAAAGTATAATACTATGGTCACCAGCTATTTACAAGTTAGTGCCCTTTTATTCCTTTAGTATACAGACAATTTTCTTAGGTGCTAAGACACCAGATTGGATTTTTACAGAAACGTGAAAGCAACCATTTAACTGGCTTTTAGAGCACTGAATTTAATAGAATGTCCAGTCATTTGTATCAGGCCCTCAACTCACCATGGCCCCAAGTGCTACATTTAAAGATATAAACACAATGGAGGAGTTTAGTGAAGCAATTCCAATTTACATTTTGTTTCCTCCTACCATTTCTTCTAACAATGTCTTTGAATCTGAGCTGGGCAGTATTTCATGTTTTTATGCCAAAATTGCTCTGGCCTGTCAAAATGTTTTATGACAGTTTGAATAAAGAACCATCAGAGACCCCATTTGAGATGCAGAAGGTTACCTCCACTCTGGCTCCCTTATCACAAAACAAAACCAATAAAAAATAAAAAAACAGTGAAGGAAAGAAAGAGAATAAAAAGGGAGAAGATGGCTCATTCTCCATCTGCCTGCCAATCTAGGAGGTTAACCTATTGTTTTCTTCCCTTCTCTCTTTTTCTCTTCCCTTCCTCTTCCCTGTACTCCTTCTTCTCTCTTTTCTCCTTCTGTCCCCTCTCTCTTTTCTTGTGTTTTTTTTTCCCCATGTTCAGCTCTAGTAACAAATGAGCATCTGTCAGTTTTATAAACTGCAACAATAATTGTTTAAGACAATCAATTTTGGATAAACAACTACAGCAGAATAAATCAAGATTTTTAAATCCCATTTTCCTTTATACATTCTGCTTCTTTTTGTTTGTTATGTATTTATTTTTTAAATATAATTTAATTTAATGTGATGACATAAGCACAGTTAGGCTGCAATGTAATACTTGAAGAAATATATTGTTCTCCAAATAGTAAGATTTGATGAAAGATTGTTCAGTGGCTTTGTTAAAAACAATAAAGTTTTTTGAGGATATAGTGTAATTCTTTTCATTGCATTAATATAACCAAATATATGCCTATCTATCTTATCTTTGTCTTTAACCAAATGATTAGATTTGGAATACATTATTGTAACAATTTGATTTAAACAATATAGCATTATCTGTTACCTGCATGCTTCTGGGTGCATTTTAAGAAGATTTTAACTTTTGCAACTTTTAAGCTGATTCTATGTTGTTTGAATTTTGACTACCTTTTCTGAGGCATATTGGCTACCTCCTTCCAGAGCCTTATAATCGAAAGTTCATATAAACCATTCTTCTTTCAAATTGCTGTCATATATGGTAAGCAGATCCCAGGAATATTGTAACTTTTCTAACTTTACTCTGCACTTTGTACCTCTGGCCTCTATTGCCCTTCAAGGTAGAGATGAAATTGTGTCTTTAGTAGATTTCTCTCCGAATCTGTGATAGTGGCCCTCACATCTTGTATTAATTTTATGTATATGTCAACAATGGTTGGTCTTTTAAAAAATAAATCAAAAGAATAAGTAAGATGTCTAAATGTTTTTAATATTGCTGTCAGTGTAGTAGGCTACCTGTATATGAAATGTCTTCTTTTCCCAGTGTATTAACTTGATTGATTGACTGACTGATAGATTTACAAATGTGTTTCCAAGACCATTATAAACCTCAATATGGCTTGAACTATGCCATGATAACAGTGAATTTAATTAAACCTCTAGTCTGATAAGTTATGTCAGAGAATTCTGGTGATGTCTTTTGTTGATTTACTGGAAAAGCAATTCAGTTAGTAACCTATGAGCTGGATCCTATGTTACCTATAGAAGCTTGCAGATAATACCTATACGCCAGCAGACTGAAGTAGTCTGTTAAAACTGCTGTGAATCAGGTGATGTGGAAGCAAGTTCACTGTTCCAAGGAGCACTCTCCATAATGAAATTCCTGGGCTGACTGCACAATAAGTGCTTTGCTTCATCACAGTCATGCTTTCTTACATCATTACAGTTAAATTTCCAGGCACCAAAACCTACATTGACCCTGAAACCTATGAGGACCCAAATAGAGCTGTCCATCAATTCGCCAAGGAGCTAGATGCCTCCTGTATTAAAATTGAGCGTGTGATTGGTGCAGGTAAGGCTGTTGTAGCTTCCTTGTTCAGCTGTTCCATTTAGCCAAGATCGAAAGTCATACATCATAATGACAGGCAAATAATTATACCTCAAGTATAGAACTTTTGCATTTACCTGAACTGTTGGAAGCAATGAGGCTGTACTTGTTTATGAAATCTTAAGAAAAAAAGTGAAAAAGAAGCATGTGGCACAGAGAAACTGTACTATCGTAAGATATTAAGTTCTGGCCTGTTGTTCAAGAAATGACCTAGTATTTTAAAAATTAGAATGTTCCTAAATTTTGCTGGAACACAATTCTTCTCACTTGACTTACCATCTTTTTGCCAAGCTTCAATTTCTATATTTTTTCTTGTATTTTGTAGGCATTAGTTAGCCATTGTACTATTTAATTTCATATGGAAAATTGATACGTATGAATTACTTAAAAGAAATATTAGTTTCTAGGTATTCAATATGTAGTCCCATGATAATTTTACATTTTTGAGTCCAAGTTCCTTTACTCTAGCAGTCATAGTACATACGAATTCCAGACTCTTAAATCTTTAAGAAATATTTGCTCTTTAAACCATAAAAGCAATAACAATGTTTACAATTTGCTGATGTGTCTTTACGCTTAAGTAGACAGGTATGTTATACAGCATAACTCAGAAACAAATCTAAATTTTGTTTCTGAGTTTTTGTTAGTCCAGTTTAAATATAGTAGCTTGTATAACAGATAATTTAGAAAAGTTTTAAAATGTTTTAAAGAATTATTTGCATTTAATTTGAGAAGAAAAATATTTCTGAAATTAAAATATATCTGCCTGTTCTATTACTTCAGGAGAATTTGGAGAAGTCTGCAGTGGTCGTTTGAAACTTCCAGGGAAAAGAGATGTTGCAGTAGCCATAAAAACCCTGAAAGTTGGTTACACAGAAAAACAAAGGAGAGACTTTTTATGTGAAGCAAGCATCATGGGGCAGTTTGACCACCCAAATGTTGTCCATTTGGAAGGGGTTGTTACAAGAGGTAGATATTGATTATATCTTTAATTTATCAAGTGGACTATCAGAAATTAGTGTTATTTCATACATAGTTTAAAAATCAAATTATGAACATATTCCATATTCTAAATGAATGTTTTTTCTTGGTATTAACTTACTAAACTATTATTTTAGATCATAACCTTAGAGGAAAAAAAATCAAAATAAATAAATGCAGGATCAGAATTACAGAATAAATCTGATAGCTAGATAAAGAGGCTAATACTTTCATTTAGCTTCAAGAGCCATAAGTGATAGTTTAGTATTTATATTTAATAGAAAATGTCATTTTCTCTGAGTTTTGTTCACAAAACAGGAATCAGAAGAACACACTGACTTGGACTTGTATTGTTTAATTTTATGAATCATGAATCTGTTCCAGATAGACATTTAATGACTGAACTTCGCAGCAGCACTAGAAACATTCGAAACACGCACAGCTCACCATTCAGTATTTCAAAAAAGCACCAAGTATCTTATCTGGGATGAGAAAGAGAATAATCCTGAAGTTGAGGTTGCAATTTCTGAAGCAACACTTTTATTTTCTTATGTATATGTATTTATTAATTTTAGGGAAACCAGTCATGATTGTAATAGAATTCATGGAAAATGGAGCCCTAGATGCATTTCTCAGGGTAAGTAACAAAATTATTCTCTCATTCTAAATATCCTCTACATGCTACCATATAATTTTCTAAACTCTTTCTGCAGTGTAAAATATGAATATTTTGTAACTCAGAGCAATCTGTGGGTTAAAAATGGGTTAGAAATATATAGCGGCCAGTCTAGTTGCAAAGAGTTTTCAATCCCATTTGCTAGTACATCTATTTTAGAGAATCTTTGTTGTAAGTAATATTCCAACCAATAGCAAAACAAAGAAAAGTGTAAAATGGAAACAAAGTCACAGACAATATAATCATTTTTCTACTTCTTAGTTTCTCTTCATCTTTAATCAAAAAAAACCCCCCTTTCTTTTTTTACCATTTGGAGAAAAATATTTAATATATGTGTCTTCATCCCTGTATATGTTTTTAGATATTTATATAATTTTTAGCAAGTGAGAAAAACAGCTGTCAGGGATAATATTTTCAGATACTTTGTTTTGTATCTCTGACCTAAATATTAACATATACTTTGGATTTGCATAATCTGAAACTATTATTAATTAATATTAATAACATCAATATAAATGATTACTAAAACTATTTTATATTATTCGACTATCAGTTAAAAGAACACCTGTTATGTTTTTCACAAATGTCAGTATAATAAAGAAAATTAATTAATGATTTTTCATATAAAACAGTAATTGACTAGTGTGCAGACATTTTTCATGGTGATTTATTATTTCCTTTCGAAGTATAGTTAACTGGACTTTTATTTTTGCCTTCCTCTAGAAACACGATGGGCAATTTACAGTCATTCAGTTAGTAGGAATGCTGAGAGGAATTGCTGCTGGAATGAGATATTTGGCCGATATGGGATATGTTCACAGGGACCTTGCAGCTCGCAATATTCTTGTCAACAGCAATCTTGTTTGTAAAGTGTCAGATTTTGGCCTTTCCCGGGTTATAGAGGATGATCCAGAAGCTGTCTATACAACAACTGTAAGAAAAAGTCTATTACCGCATCTCTTCACATTCCTGAGATTTTTCCTACCAAGAAAGCAGGGCTTAGTAACACAAAACTAACTGGAAAAAGGAGGCAAATTGATCTCAGCTTTTTGTTGTCATTTTGTTTTTCTTTTGGAAGAATCATTGTTGCTTTTACAGTGTACTATAGGAAAAGGGGAGAAATGATGATAAGTATGACAACGTGCTTATCTTATATTAGAATGTTCATATAAATAATATTTAGTCACATGTAACATCTAGTTAGTAGCACTCATAATTGTAGCAGAAAACTATAACCCCATTTTAAATGAAAATTTTAAAAGAATATTAACTATCCTAACTCTTATAACTTTTGTGATATTAAGTAAAAGGAAAACATATGAAGGTTTATTTAAGTCCTCCATATTTTATTTCATTTTAGTAATTATTTTGCCTAATTTGTCATTGTCTTTTGACTAGACTCTTACCCTAAGACCACAGAAGGCCAATTAAGTTGATTTGCCTTGAAAATGAAATTTTGTAATGATTTTTTAAGAAACAGATTCATAACTTTACATACACTTAGAGAGAGATTCAAGATGGATGGGCCTGATAACTGTTGAATTGCCAACCGGATGTACAAATGTCTAACGGCACCTTTATGGTTTTGCTATAAATGACTTATAAGTCATTATACATATTTAAAATGTCAATTTCTTTTTATAACAGGGTGGGAAAATTCCAGTAAGGTGGACAGCACCTGAAGCCATCCAATACCGGAAATTCACATCAGCCAGTGATGTGTGGAGCTATGGAATAGTCATGTGGGAAGTTATGTCTTATGGAGAACGACCTTATTGGGACATGTCAAATCAAGATGTAGGTGTTACACTATTTAAAGGAAAAGGATATAATACAGTGATATTCATTATTTTTGGAACATGTAGGTAATGGCTCATAGAAAGAAACTTATGTAGAATTATAAAAAATACGATTGCTGAGTTTTCACAATTATTAACAAATTACCATGATAATTACCATAAATTAGGAGTTAAATTAATTTATTTTGGTTTTCATTTTGAAGAATTGCTTTTTTTTTTATTTAAATTCTCTGGATATACTAGAAGCCTACAAAGAATATTTCCCCCTTAAAAAAGATAATGATGCTGTGCTTGCACAGCTCTATTGCAAAAGTTACATGAGTAAAATAATCATTTGTAGAAAGGAGGAGAGGGAAGGTTGTGGTTGTGTTTATTGTGTCTTTGAAGCTTATTTTGAAAATCTGTTCAAATGATCTATTGTAGATTGATTTAATTAAATTTTAATTTTTATGAGACAATCTAGATTTTATGATCAATTTCAGTTAAGTATTTCATAGTGACATTTTAGATTTAATCACAATGGAAGTATCTTTGGAAATTCATTAAAAAAATAGTACTCATTAACTATCCTGTTACATATTAAGACATTAAAAATGCTGTCATTCTTTGATAGAATAAGCTGATGGCAGTTATTGCGGTCTACATCTCATACAGAGAGACCATTTATAAAACAATATAGGATAAGTGAAAGTGATTTTTGATTATATTAGGTTGAATTTTATGAAGTTGACATTTTTGTAGGTTAGAAACTTTCAATACTGCCAGATTCATATAGTTCAACTTACTACAATGTAAGTGAAATTTAGGTAAAAGTAAAGCAAGTGTAAATCCAGGAAGGTAGCCTGGATTTGAAATAGAAATCTGAAGAAGACCTTGGTTCACAGCTGATGAGAAAATTCTCCAAATAACACATTGGAAAGTTCAAAAGCAAAAGCTTAGCGAGGTGTGTGGAGACCAACCAAATAGACTCACTTTCTTATAAAAGAGATGCAAACATTACATTAGGAATAATTCAAAACGAAGATTAGTTTGGAACAAATTGATGAAAGGCCCTTTTGCAGGAGTTTGGAAATGTTACAAATGCATATTCTTGAAGAGTAGAGCAAAAAATAGGTAGTGCTCGAGAAAAGTCTATATTACCATTTAGTAGAAGGATATGACTAGCAAACTAGATTAGTCGATTCTGTAAACATGGGCAGCAAGAGAGGCTGACTAAAGTTAAACTTGTATTATTTTTCAAAAGATTATGAACATTGTTATATTAAACCAGCGTCTTTGTTTTTGATTTTAGAATTTTCCATATAAAGTTCCAATGTTCTTAAAACTTATGAATAGTTATTTTTAGACAACTAAAGTCAGGTCAGACTGTTGGTAAAGTTATTTTCAGTACATTTTCCTACAAATTTCTGCATTAACTAAAATGTTTACAGCTTTAGAAGGGGAAGCTTTTAAATCATTTAAATCTTTTAGTATTTTAAATCAAGGGATAACATGAAACAAACTTATTTATTTTTAGTTTTGATTATGTTTTTTCAAAGATAAAAGTATAAATGATGAGTGCGTTTGGCAGAGGCAAAGTTGTTAACATTTGACAGGTCTCAGTGTCAGAATTTCATGGACTGTCAAAATGAGGGCAAACAAATCCTTGGGGCAGAGAAAGAGAAATATTTACATTCCCTAGACACTGGTAGAGTTTCATTTCTTTTGACACCTTCCTTCTGTACTAGATTCAAACATAAAGGGAATGACAGGAATATAAGATGACTTAAATTCAAAGTTCACTTAACTTCTAAAAATAAATTATAGAAATGGTTAAAAAGAAAAAAAAATCTTAAATTTGAAATATAAAATTTCCTAAATATTGTTCCTTTGTTTTTCTTGAAAATGAAATATCATAAATAATTAGTATATCAAGAATTAATAAATATTTTTATTGATCAAATGAAATTATGTCTACAATGAAGTTCAGTTCTGACCTATAACATTTAGGACTATCTTTCTTGTTTCTTTTAAATTTTGAAGGTCTAAATTATTAAATTCAGATATGTTTATATAATAATGAAATTACCTACACAGTTCAGTTTTTGTAGTGAAATTGATATTAATATTCCTCTTATAGGGTAACATTTATTATTTTATACTTATATCATTGAAGTGCTATTTGAGCAATTATATGTTTAATTTTCAATATGCAAATGAAAAAACTAGATAATTTAAAATAATTAATACTATTGCAGTAAAAAATTTCCTAGATAAAAATTTTACTTAGAGTCTCTGGTAGGAGTACGTGGAGTGACTTGAGATCTCTGAACCCCTGATGCATATGGAAATCTTGTGTATATGTGAAAATAATGTGTTTTTCTGAGAAATTTGTTTTTATCAGATTCTCAGAGATATCAATTTTTTAATTATTCTAGATTAATTTATTAAGTGAATCAGTTCACTTTATAGTGTTTAAATTTAGTTGTTAAGAATTTGTCAGGAATTTTAGAGAGCCCACAAATTTCAAATGCCTTGGATTTTAAAAGACTGAACAAAGGGAGGATTCTGTGATCACCCTGAAGAAATACAAAAGGAGTATTGTAGAAGTCAGGGAGGTAGATAGTTGCCAGGAGGCTTTAGTTGCTCTCCAGAAAGAGCAGTGAACAAGAAAAACTTGGGAAGAGTTAACATGCATATGTATGATGATACCCAGGCTCAAACAGGTTGTCTGTCACTTAACACTTGAATGAATGTTCATTGTATTTTTATGTACTTATAACTTTTCTAGAATTCTCACTGCAGCGGAAGCAGTTAGAATCTAGATATTCTCCATTTAAAACCAAGAGTGAGCTTTCCAAATTTCCAATTTTTATTCCCTAAAAATCTGCAGATATTTAGCCCTTTCCGTAATGGCCTTTCAGAGGAAAATCGTTATATGTGTAAAATGAAGCAAATATAATAAATATTAAGAAATTGAAAATACTGATATTTAGCATTCACGACAGCTGTCTTTTAATTGAATTTATATCTTAATTAGTTCGAATAAAATTTTACACTTAAATTTTGAAATTTTGAAATTCTTCATGAAGCACTTGTAGAGACATTTTCTTAAAACCATTCTAATTACACTAGTAATGTAAGACTGTGGAAACCCTTATAGTCCCTCTTGAAAGGCTTACCATAAATAAATGGTTTTAGTGCTCTGCCTGAAAAAAAAGGAAGAGATCCTTCATTACATATATTGTTTTTTCTATGTATAATACTCAATAAAGTTATTTCTTCTCACTTTAAATTAGGCCAGTAAATTGTTTATTTTACTAGTAGATAGTCATAAGGATAATAAAAAAAAAAACACTTCCATAAAAATATGAGACATAAAGATAAAATTCTTAAAGTTTTCCATTAAAAGACATTTAAGAGCTTTGAAAATATGATACACTGTAACTAAATTTATTTTTGGCTAAATTGTGAGACGAAAAGTCACTTTTTTAAAGTCACCACTAATTTATGTCTTTGTATTTTTTTTATATTAATACAGAAACAAAATTGTAATTTTTTTGTAAAACTTTGCCATAATCCTGTTAAGTGGGGTCCAGAATATTTAATTGTATAAAATGTGGGTTATGTTGTGTGAGGTTAATGAAATAAAAATGGTGTGAGCAGAGAGCAGAAGCCAAGCATGTTATATCCGATTTTGACTTATTCCAGGACTGTTATCATGGGATCATTTTATAATCCTTTTACTCCTAATAGCAATGGTCATACTATAATAATACTGAAACACTTGTCTGCAAGCAACTTTTGTTTTTATTTCTAAATATTTTTTTTTGCAGTACATACCAAAAAAGTTCTCCCTGTTATATCTCAGGATTTTTTTATAAACTGTGTATACCCTAGTCACTTCTTATTTTTCTGGGAACTATCCAGAGTTAGAAATTGCTTATGTTTTCTTTTTCTTTGACTTGTGTTATACTGCTAACACTACAGCTGGACAGGCAAAACCAAGGTATTTCTGGTAATTTCAGAAAAAGACGTTTTAAATAAATTACATGAGTAATTAATTGCATAATGCTCTAAGAAGTGTAGGTTCAGCCTTCTCAACTGTGTGCTTTATTGTTTCCAAGAATGTGTAACAATTTGCAGAAAGTACTTCTTGTTTTCCCAACTGGAAATCTAATGCAGCTAACCAAATTAAAAACACAGAGCCTCTAGGTTCAGTTTGTTCTCAGATCATCCCTGTTGTTGGTTTATCATCAAAAGGTATGTATACCTTGGATTATGCCAAACTGTGCTCCGTACAGGCCTGTTTCTCAGCCAGTATCTCTAGTATTTCTCTAGGTAGGAGCATGATAGTGGGACTTTAGGGTACCAAAATCGATTCCCAATCCAGAGCATCTCTTATTTTAAATGTTATACATTGCTGCTTCTCCTTTAAAAATGTGCAAGCCACTGTACCTTTGAGAGTTAGAAGTTTCATTTTGCGTTGAGATAAATGTTGTTTCTCTGCTGTAATAACAGGAATCGTGAAATTCCTATAACACGATAAGACATCTATAGAGATGTAGTAACTCTTTTATTACTGTTAGGAGTCATTTAATGGTTCTGTACTGTGTTCATTGGCACAGAGGCTTAAGAATATGTTGTGTTCAAAACTTAAGAATCCTATGGGAGCTGCTGACAAGTATATAAGGAAGAACATGATAAAATGTACGTTTACATTTTAAAAGATTATTCAGAGGGAATAAAGGGAAAGCTCACTCTACCTGCATTGTTTCTTTCGGGACATCGGAAGACAAACTACTACTAGCAGGGAAATCGTTTAGGAAGTGGTGGAAAATAATGAGGTCTGAACTAATGTTATGAGGCTAGGGATGGAGTCCTGTCAAATCAGAAAAATACTACGTATGTTCAAATATAAGCAACCTCAAAATATAAGGAAAGCCACTCCTTTCCCGTTCAAAAAATGCCCCCAATTGTTTATTATTTAATCATTTTGAGTACATAAAGTTTTAGAAATTTTTAATTTACTTATTAACAACGTGAACCACTATTTAAATAACTGAACCCAGCTTTCCAAAGTACATTCTTTTTACTTTTATCCAAGTTTTTTAACATATAGCACTTTTGAATCCAAGTATAGTTGCTGTCACTGGAATGTTGTACAAAGCCACATGAAATTCTTTGCATTTAAAAGGTTTTTTTTTTTTTTTAAATTTAATTCCTCCTATAGTAATATATTTATGATCTGTGTAGAGTTACCATTTGCATATGTTTGCTTGTGTGATGTAAAGCTTTTTAAGGGATATTTTAGAGGAATGTTTATAAGATATCCAGTATTTGTAGTTATAGAAGCATAAACAGGAAAATTTTTAAATTCTGTCATTAACTTCATTAGCTTTCAATACCAAAGCTGATCAAGGTCACTTAAGTCTAAGGTGTTTACCCCTTAATTGTTATTCAAAATAAAGTACTTAAGGAAACACTCAGGCTATGAGACTTTATAAAAACTTTAACTGTGGGATAATGAGTATATCACTGCAGGAATATAAAAATATGAAAAAAATATTTCTGATATTTGAGCATATATTGTGTTTAGGAAGTAGCATCATCAAAGCGGTGACTAATTGGCTATGCATATGAGTACATAGGAGAAAGAGTCTAGAACTGCTCTCATGTCGGCTTTTTGGCTGAGATGACTGGAAGTTCCATTGATTGAAATAGTAAAAGGTTTGGGTGAAGATAATAAATTCAATTTTAAATAGATGGAGTATAAGATGCCTATGGAAAATCCAGATGAAACTGTCTAGTAAACTAATGTATAGGACATAATGATCAGGGGAGAACTGGGACTGAGGATGTTATACTTAATAGCAATACTTCTCAAAAATTGCTATTATGAAGTTAATCTATGCACCTTTTGAACTTTATCAGTTTGCATATATAGATTTTTCTTAAATGAAAGTGAACTATTTTTTTCTTACACTGAGTATTTTCTGTAAAAATTGTTGATGCCAGCTACTTTATTCATTACATCCTATAACCTTTTACATTTTAATGTGCTATTCTTGAATGTCAACAAGCATCTTAAGGATATGTTTCCCTACAAATAGTGTTTATCAACATTTCTTAAAGCTAGCTTATTATCTGCCTACTCTTGGCCTTATTTTCTTCAAAAACTCAAGATTACCTCTTTTTTTTTTTTCAGAGTCATTTTTTCTTACATTTCTACTATACTATGTCAGTAGCAAAGGATTTGTTAATCCCCCTTGAATATTATAATGTTTTGCAAATCTTTCCTATTTGTATTGTTTGCCTTCCTATTATTTTCCTTATGCTGCTCAGATTTAAAACAATTTCTGATTTTTAAGATCTGCTTTTTTTTTCTTTTCATATAAATAATAAAAAAAAAAGTCCAAATAAGTAACTTTTAAACTTTCTGATTGCCACGTACAAATGTTTATGGAGACCTATTTTTCATTAACATCCAAAGTTTGATATAAATAGAATCGTAGACTGTTATTAGAAATAAATAGGCAGTGATGTACTAATGAAATTTTGCCAGCACTCTGAGTGGGGAAAGCCCTGATTTGTAACCTTTCCCAATTTCCTGGTGTAACATTCTTCCCTTCTCCTCCCTGAAGGCTGATTTCAGTCTGCCAGAGTGAGGTCAATAAACTTGGAGTTGCAAAGTGATTCCATCACCTTCAAGAACCAGTACAAATTGGCTCCAGCACACCACTGTACTTGTAATACTATATACTTCATAAGCATATTAGCTTCATATTATTTAAAATAATAGTGTGCTTGGTAATATTTTCTGTCATAGTACTTTCACATATTTTGATATCTTGTTTAAAAG
Organism: Pteropus vampyrus; assembly: GCF_000151845.1. Lineage (NCBI taxonomy): Eukaryota > Metazoa > Chordata > Mammalia > Chiroptera > Pteropodidae > Pteropus > Pteropus vampyrus. The sequence goes on from NW_011888914.1 coordinate 449,361, forward strand.
TATCATTTAAACTCTGCAAAAAGTGAAACTTTTGTGGGGGCTCAATTCTGGGCCCCCACAAAACTGACAGCTGACAGCTGACAGCTTCAACTGACAGCTTCCTCTTATAACTTGAAGAATTCATAAATTTATAGACTACATACACAGCTATATGCAAGTAAAATCATTCCATATCATAGTCCCTTTTGAAAACCTCTGGGATGACATTAAAAAAAATTTCCATCTATTGCACCTTGAGTGAGCTTAATTGCTGCTCCCTATTGCTGAGTTAACTAAGAAATGTCATCATATCCTGCACTTCATGCACCCCGTAACAACATGCTTAATATTCATGGACGTCTTGGGGAAAAAAAAAAAGTCTTTTGCAAAGCAGTGTGCTTCACTTTTATCAGGATAAATAACTTTGCCTACTGGGCAATTCATTTAATTATAGTTGAACCTTAGTTGGTAATATTTTTAATGTCCCTTTGGCTGTTAGGTTATAAAAGCAATAGAAGAAGGTTATCGTTTACCGGCACCCATGGACTGCCCTGCTGGTCTGCACCAGCTGATGCTGGATTGTTGGCAAAAAGAACGCGCCGAAAGACCAAAGTTCGAACAAATAGTTGGAATTCTAGACAAAATGATTCGAAACCCAAATAGTCTGAAAACACCCCTGGGAACTTGTAGTAGGTAAGAAATACCTAAGTCTTCACATGAACCATCTATCTCCTCAGCCCCACCCCAATGGCAAATTGACATTTGTGTTAAATTATAAATTCATATTAAATATATTGTGTTTACAGAAGTTTTTATTTTTTTTCTTTTCAGCTGGCTTACCTTAATTGAATTAGTGTTTTAAGTGACCTATTATTATTGCTTTTTTCTTTTTTTAAAAGTTTTGATAGATATCGCTGGCTGTTATTTAGAAAACTTTCTAAACTGGAATTTTGTGGTTAGCGTTTCACATTTTCAAATTATCATATGGGTTTTTATTACTATTGCTCTAGTTTTTTGCATATTATCTTATTGTTTTGGTACAAGTTATTTAGCAAAATGACTCTGTGAAGTTAACATTTGTAAAAGTAATTCAATACATGATTAAACACTTATACTGGTTAAAAATTGTAAGAAACACTCCATTCAGTCCTTGCACTTGGCTTGCTCCATTGAAATGCATATTAGTAGTTATTCAGCTTCAGCTGCCAGGTAAACCTGATGCTGTGGTCTGTACTGGTAGTCAGTTAGGCCCTAGTGGAGATGTATGAACTCAAGATACTAGCAAGGGTACCAGCAGTTCAGTGGATGCATATATTCTCAGTAGCACCCTCATAGTCTGAACGAGTTAGTCCACAGCCAGATGTACTTCCTTTACTCCCAGTTACTTTTAGAGAAACAACTGAACATATATTGAATGATTACAAATACTGTCAGGTGTACTTTTAAAAATACATGGGAGACACAATCTGGTGGTCATCAAACCTAAATAATGTAAATTTTGGAGTCTGTAGTTATTGGGCAGCTTTTAAGCATTAGATTTTGTTAGCATATCTGTTTATTTGTTATTATAACATCGATTATAATATATAATTTTATTTTCTATACCTTTATTTTTGTATGGGACAAGACATTCTTTAGTAGCTCATGAAAAAATTGCTTTTCTATTTCATTCTTATCTAGGCCAATCAGCCCTCTTTTGGATCAAAACACTCTTGACTTCACTACCTTTTGTTCTGTTGGAGAATGGCTACAAGCTATTAAAATGGAAAGATATAAAGATAACTTCACAGCAGCTGGCTACAACTCCCTTGAATCAGTGGCCAGAATGACTATTGAGTAAGCTTAAACTTTTAAATTATATTTAAGAATGTATTAGGTACAATCCAAGCTTTATACATTAAGTTATTTCCATATATTAAAGAGGTATGAACTACAAAACCAGGGAGAAAAGCATCTCTTTAATCGGTGCCTACTATGTGCCAGGTATAATGCTAAATAGACCTTTGAACATACAGTATCTTTTTAACCCTCACAGCAACCATTTTATTAAGTTGATACACACAGCAAGCCTTAGGCTCAGAGAATTTAAATATTTTCCCCAAACTGACTCAACTAGTTAAGTGGTAGCTAATTTGTCTCCATAGCCGGTGTTCTAAACACCACCCAATGAGACTTCCTTTTTTATTAACCACTGTATCATTTAGTCGCCTATTCCCTGGGAAAATTTCTTCATTGCAAAGGAGGATTTCTTTCACCATGTTTGTATCAGACATTAAAAATCTCAGTTTCAAACCCAGTACCAAAATACATTATGACATTCAATATGATTACTTTCTTTCCAAGGAGGTCAAAGGGAGCTTAATTTAATTCACTGTAACTAACAGTTTAGTTTCACTTACCTTTTGGAAAGTGTGTGATTGATTAATTCAAGTTTTTTGTTTTTTGTTTTTTTTTAACCTTAAGAACTGCCTGATAAAAACAGCTTTTGAAATTGCTGTGAACTGGAAGTAAAAAGAGATAATTTTTTTCTTTCTGCCTTCATCACTCTTTTTGTGGTCCTAGGAAATCCATTTAATATCTCCGAACTTCAGCTTCCCCAACTGCGACATATCTTTTACAGGCGATGCAGTTCCTTTCAGTAATGTGTTTGAAAATGGAAATTATCAAGGTTGTATTAGTGGGGTCCTATTTACATGCTGTTGGGAGAAGGGTTTCACATTTTCAGATGAGATGAAGACCAGCAATCAGACATTGCTTCCTGGCAAATCAGGAAATGGCATGTACATGAATCTAAGCATACGAATGCTATCATGTCTAGCTTTATGCTAGTCACCATGTGCGTGGAACTGGCATAATTATGCCTCTCTCTCCAAAGCAATCTACTCCCCTGCAAGACTGTCTCTCAAAGTCTTATTAGACCAATGCTATGAAATAGGACACAGCACTGTATTATTGCTATATTTTAGATGCTTGTAAATGCCTAACCTCATTATTTCTGGCTATTAGGAAAGGCAAAAGTATGTACACAGATTCAGTTAGCTTCCGTCAGATTTAAACTATTTAAAAATAGGTATTACATTCTTTAAAAACTATTTCTTGTCTAAAATGTTGTCAAATGACTAAACTGAATTGAAGTAAATATATAGCCAATAATATGCTTAGAATTACCACATAATTATTAAACTCAGTTTTATGATCATTGATGATTCTTGATGTACTAGAGCCCAGAAGTATTTCCATTCATACTATATCCTATTTTAACAATTAAAAATTTTAAACTTCACTTACGTTCGAGAATACAACGTTTTGAATAACATTTTTTAATCTTACCTTAAATTAATTATAAGACTTTGATGATTTCTTATAAAATTTCACATTAGCTGAAATATAACTTATCTTGGCAAATCAAGAGCCTGAGCAATAAAGTTTTCACAAAGGAGAATGTCGATGCAGTTTGCCAATCTGACCCATTGCAGGAATATGATCATAATACCCAAGGACATGAAGATAAGATCTATTGCCTCAGATACACTGATTAATTAAAGAGTTGACGACAGTTTAGTACCAAATAAATTCTTGGTAAAGTAACTAATAAAAAATGTGTTTGTTTTTTTTTCAGGGATGTGATGAGTTTAGGGATCACACTGGTTGGCCATCAAAAGAAAATCATGAGCAGCATTCAGACTATGAGAGCACAAATGTTACATTTACATGGAACTGGCATCCAAGTGTGATAAGCATTTCTCCCTTATGAGGGAGATTATGTACTGCGAGAGAACAGTACTGGCCTTCAGTATATGCGTAGAATGCTGCTAGAAGACAAATGATGTCCTGGGTCCTTCCTACAGTGAAGAAAAGATTTAAGAAGCACCTATAGACTTGAACTCCTAAGTGCCACCAGAATATATAAAAAGGGAATTTAGGATCCACCACTGGTGGCCAGGAAAACAACAGTGACAATAAACAAAGTACTACCTGAAAAACATCCAAACACCTTGAGCTCTCTAACCTCCTTTTTATCTTATAGACTTTTTAAAATGTACATAAAGAATTTAAGAAAGAATATATTTGTCAAATAAAATCATGATCTTATTGTTAAAATCAATGAAATATTTTCCTTAAATATGTGATTACAGACTATTCCTTTTTAAAGTCATTTGTGTTTATTCTTCATAAGGACTTTGTTTTAGAAAGTTGTTTATAGCTTTGGACCTTTTTAGTGTTAATCTATGATACATTACTACACTGGGTAATTTTGAAAGAATTTCAAAGTAAAAGAAAACATAGCATGATTGAAGATATTTCTCTCAGAACATTGGTATCCTTTTGTGCCATTTTATTTTGTTTAATCAGTGCTGTTTTGATATTGTTTGCTAATTGGCAGGTAGTCAAGAAAATGCAAGTTGCCAAGAGCTCTGATATTTTTTTAAAAGAATTTTTTTTTTTTTTTGTAAAGAGCAGACGACACACTATCTTTTCAATGAAAAAAGCAATAATGATCCATGAATACTATAAGGCACTTTTAACAGATTGTTTATAGAGTGATTTTACTAGATAGAATTTACTTAAAAAAAATTCAAATTATAGATTTATGACTATAAAGTAAAATATGAGGCACTTCATCTAAAGGATGTTGGTGAAGGCAAATCTCTGAAAGCAAAAACTATCCAGTGTTATCTAAAATTTAGTCTGAGCACATCAAGATTTTTTCAATATCGTGACATTAGGAAATTTAGGACAAATAGTTGACATATATTTTATATCTTGTTTGGTTTAATGCAGTCCAAACACAAAAGGAAAGAATTAAGTTTTATATTAGAACTCTGAAGCATGATAAAAGGGGCAGTTCACAATTTTCACCTTTCAAAAACAAATTTACTGCACAAGATATCACTGGTGCAGTTTAAAAAAAAGTTTTTTATTTGTGAACGCTGATATGAGAAACGTAGTGGAAGAATACTTTTTACCACGTAAGGAAGAGGTGAAGGATCTGATTTTTTTAAAGCTTTATTTATTATACCATACTATTGGATTACGTGTTAGAATTTCACAAGCAATAATTAAATGTGTCTTTATAGCTATTTCAGGAATGTATACATATTGTGAATACTGCTCTCAAAAGTTATGAAAATCATGAACTACCCCCAGAATTGAACTGTTGTACTTCCAAAGAAAATTGGGCTGTTTATAATGATTTTAATAGAGAAAGATCCCAGGGATCGGTCACAATTGGTCTTGTTTGATAATGTGGGCATCCACGAACAAACAAATATCAGAAACAAAATCTGTAAATGTTCCTTTGTAAAACTTGTAAATTTTATTTATACTGTCTTGTTTTGTACACACATTTCTCTGTAGTGGGCTCTGAATACATTGAAAATGCACTATATTTTTCTATTTTACTTGCAGAGCATCACAAAAGAACAGGTATTTTCAGTGCTACATAATGTGTTTTCCCACATTTAGGACCAAAGATGGTAATAGAAAAACGCAAATGGATTGCTTCCCAAACCCCTCCCCACCCTTTTTTTTTTCTTTTAAATCACTGTACAGTGTTATTTGATATTTTAATTTATTTTTTTGATTGACTAGAAAATCATTTTAATTTCACTAAAATGTTTTTTGTCCCTAAGGAAAAATAATCTGTAAAATAATTTTAATTAGCATAATATAGTCACCTAGACACTTCCATTTGTAATCTTTGTAATAGACTGTAAATATATTTTTGGAACTATAACACAATGTGCTTGAGGGTTATTTTTCAGTGTCTGCAGTGTATACAAGTGTTTATACTAAGTACAGCACTTTACAATTCTAATCAGTAGCATTGGCCTTTGTGAGAATGAGTGAAAGAGTTTGAGTGAGTGATCTTAATTCCGTTTGGATTCTAGACTCACTAATAATGAAGTTCTTTTCTTGTTCATAGCTTAAGGTGCTTATTTTTTCTATTAAAAATTAAATTAACAAAAAGCCATTTTAGAAATAGAAGACATAGTATGGTACATGCAACCGGTGTCTTTCCTGCTTTTTCTAGCACTAGATTTATAGTTGAGTAGTCTTTCTTGAGTAGAAGGGCAGAATAAAAGTTTTTTTTTTTTTTCAAAAATAACTTTTTTCTTCAGCAATATACCTCATCTGCCTTAAATTTTTTACAGCTCTTTACAGGGAAAGGGAATAAGGGATGGGAAAGACACACAGCACAATAGGAAGTGAATAATGACATCGCTCTCATTTATAGATTTCTTTTCCCAATCAATATTATGATTTTGAAATACATGTATGTGAAACATATTCAGAGAAAAAGAATGAACATTGTAATGCTGATTGTAATACTCTCTTCTAGAAAGAGATGAAAAGGTATAACAATAAGAATGTACAACTTGCACCTTGAAATCTTTTTTTGATAAATTAGTGCTCAGGGGAGGAAAGAGAGAAAGCAAACATCAAAAATAGAATTCAAAAATTATAAAAATGCAAAAGGAAATGGCCTCCTTGCTTTAATAGAGCCACCTTTTTTAGAATGCTGTCTTCACACTTGACTCGTGTTTTGCATTCAATACTGAAATAAAAGTAATTTTTGTTACATCTGAATCTAACATTTTCTTAGCAATTGATCTGGGTCTTATTTACTAAAACTGGTGGTTTATGCTTGTCAGAGCACTATTAGTTGAATCATATTGTATACTTATGTAATCTACATTAGCTAGTACTATTTAGGACTATATTTTAATTGCTCCTCTTATCCGTGTTTTTAAGACAGTTAAAATGGTGTAATTCACCTCTCTTTTTTATTTAGGTAATGCTGATATTCTCCCTTTTGTTTCCTGAGTAGCCTGGAACTGTGCTACTCACAGATGTGCATGTTCAAATAAATTACTGATGTGTATTTTTTTGCTATATGTGGAGAAATCATGGGGAACTTGGGGCGAGATGTGCTTTTTGTTGATTGAATTTGTCCCTCTTTGCCTAAGAATTACTACAGGGGTCATCCTTTTATAAGGACAAACTGCTTTTGAACAGTGTCTTTAATGTATCAAGCACAAATAACTTTCTTCAACACGAATCATAAGTCTCTTTTTACCAGCTTAAAATAATAAACGAGTCTATTAGACAATGTAAAGAAAATCCTGTCTCCAGTCATTGGCGGATTCCTCTATGTCCTTTATTCATTCTTTATTTCCTTACACAATATTATGAAGGGAAATGTTTAGAGTAACGGTTTTACTGACATATCTCAGTGGACCTATCAGAATACAAAGAAAATTAATAACTTTTGCTTTCATCCTCATCCTCTTGCATACTGACTTGAATCCACTCTAATTATTACAGAATAATAATTGAATGTCTTCAAAGAGTCATACTGTCAAAACATTTGAGTTAAAACCTCTTTTTGTTGTTATTCCTTTTTGAAACTACAACTACAAGGTCCTAACAAGAATATTTGCATGGGAAAAGAAATACTTTGTCACTGGACCCTGAAAAATATTCATTTGAACAAGTTGAAGAGTTTTGCATTTAAGATGCTGCAAAATCCAAACATGGGGTCCAGAGCAAATGGAAAAAAATGATAAATCTGGTGGTCTTATTGAGTTGTGTATAATTGACACTGACTCAGTAATCATTCTAACTTGCACCTGAAATGAAAACTAAACACTCCCATTTATACAGTATCACCATCTTAAGCTCTGCAAGCTCTTAACAAATATCTAAACGTGTTTCAAAAAATGAAACTAAGCAAATACCAGATGACGTGCTGTCACTGGTTGTCACCCTTCTTATGTTGAGGCTCGGGGTAGGCTGAACTGAAGTTCAAAAATAATCTTGAAGTCTTGGCTATTCCTGACTATTCAACAAGCATTGCCCTTGTTAAGTTCTCACAGTGATAATTACATAGCCTGAAACACTGAAGAGCACTCAAATGATCTCTTAAAGTGCTAGATTCATAAGTAGCACAAAAATACACTATCCTACCAGCACTCTTTTTCTCCAGAAATTATAAAGCCATTATTAAGGATATATATGTTCTATAACTAAGTAAAAAATAGATTTAAAACTTATGGTAATTATCAGTAACAACTTTTTGTTGAAATACTTTTATCTCTTACCCTTTGTTTTATATTATTAGCTACAATGAATATTCAATATCAATTTTGAAAAAAGCTGCTGAAAGAAAGACATGAAAGAGGTGATCAAATTCCTAAATGCGAAAGATCATAACTACTGACATTAACAAATGATAAAAGACAGTGCATGGTGACTAGCAAACTTTCGAACTGCCTAAAAAAGAAGAGAATCCTCTTGGCTTTGTGTCAATATCCCTTCAGTAGCTCCTACTAGCTGCTGTCACTGTTCTGTCTAATGCATCTCTGAATAGCTTGAAAAATATGGACGGAAGAATAAAATAACTCAATGGGAAAGCTTATGTGAGCCTCATTAGAATTAAGCAATGTGAGGGGGTGTTTTTTTTTTTCTATAAACAATAAAAAATCTGATCGAACTTGAGGTTAAAATAAATGTAATTAATTGATCTAATTAAGCCTTTTGTACAAAATTTGGTAAGTAGCAATAAGTAGATCGAGTCTAATGTTCTGTAGGTATATAATAGCACTGGAAATTCTTTAAGTATGTAACAGTAGTAGTGATTCCTAAATACCAGCATTTGATAATATGTGGACAGTAACAAGTGAGGTGTTATCTATTCTAAACCTCCATAAATAGCAGATAAAGCTCAATCAGATATAACCTGCAACATAAATATCATTATTTTAAATATCCCAGGTTTCTACTGCTGAAGATTAGTTTCGTTTCCCTTTTGAAATTCATGGCCTTTAACTACATATATCTGTAGATTTTATATATAGCTATAAGAATGCACAGTATATTTTTAAATGAGCGGTTAATCATAGGTCTTAATTAAAGATACTCAGAGGAAGAAATGGGCACACTTGTTTTAGGTAATGTTGGTTCTAGCTTAGTAAAAGACAAATACTATTGCACTATGCAACAAAGTGTATGACTGGACAAGGAAATCTAGAAAAACAGAGAAAATTAAACTAGTGTTTATATAAATCACATGCTTTTAAAAATAATTTACAATTCATAGAAATAAGGAAACAATTCAAGCATGCTTTTTAAGTGACATAAATTTGCAGACTATTATTATATTGATGGGATAGACTGCACAGCAAATTACAAGAGAAAGTTCTAAGTTTAACCTGATATCCCTCTGTTAATTTGTTAAGACATATGCATCGTTAACATTGAAAAGAGGCTAAAGTGTGCTCTTTCCAGATAAAAGAGATCCACACCTTTCTTGAGCTCCGACATTGGCCCAAGTTTTTTCAGGGATCTACTGATCAGGAGATCTATTGGCCATGCCTTATTGTTATGCCATGTTTTCACTAGATCTTTGCCAGTGGCACATCAAGCTCTAAGTGTACGCTCCAGAGCTCCACTTACACAAACAGAAACCCAGTGCTACAAACAGACCTGAGAGCCGCACAGGAGTTAATGCATGAACTACTGCTGCTATTTCAGTGTTCCCACTCATTGAAAAGGAGCACTTATAAGGTTAGGTGTGGTCAGCAGCCAGCAGAACAGAGAGCAATTAAATCTCTTCTGATCTACTTACAAAACAAAACTAGCAAACATCAACCAACGCTAACACTATCTTTCGTATTTTGAAAAGGAACAAATAATACTGTATATAGAAGTGTATATGAAAGGTATGGATGAATTACAGAAAATCTGAAGAGTCAGAAGAAGCTAAATTTAATGGATGAGGCAATGATGAGCTACTGGCAATTCTAACCAGAAAAGGGATGTAGTGGGAAGGAAGTTTAGGGAACCAAGGTCTGGCAATGGTGCCTGAAATGGGAATTAATTTACTCTTTATTTCTGGATCAGAGCAATAGAATATACTACATTCATCCCCATTTCCACATTCCCTCTCATTTTTCAAAATGGGAGAAATCTCTCTTTTTAAGACACAACTCAAAAGTTATTTCCTCCATCTCACTGGCACGCAAGAGCCAGAATTATCTCTCCTGTGTTTTGCTTATGCTGCTGGTGCCGATTATCCTACTGTGTTCTGGTGGGCGCGTGTGTGTGTATGTGTGTGTGTGTGTGTCTCCCACCAGATCAAGGGCTCTTAAGGAGCAGAAGCCAAATAAAAATCTTTGCATTATGTCCTTTGGGACTTCACAGTTTCTGGTACTCTATAAATATTTTAGAATCCTTGAAGTGCAAATTAATTCAAATTGTTTTTTGTCTTAAAAGATAGCAAGGATCAGGTGCTCTGAAGGATGAATGAGGTGCAGAGAAGGTGGTAGTAAAACGGATGTTGAGGGAGAAAACTAATTTCAGAGCACGGATGGATGCTTCCGTGATAGGCTGGGGCAGCAGGAATGCCCTGGGGGACTGAGCTGAGCAGTGCAGAGACTTGGACCTGTGTGAGAAAGGGAGGTAGGAGGAGCTGATTAGTAAACAAGACCAGGATACATCAAATAGCAGTACCTTCCAGATGTCTAAAAGTAATGAGATATCACTGGCTGTAAATAACAGAACAATATTAAAGAACTTGAAATCAAGTAGAAGGAACTGGACTTGAGAGAAACAATGAAGGACTATTTACCAATATCTGTTTAATGAGGCAAAGACATGGTAAGAATGATTTTTAAGGAACAGTAAGTAATCTGCAGAAATATGTGAGATGCAATTGTTATTATTTTAAAAGTAGACAACGATGAAAAAGAATATTTTTCTTCTTCTGTAATGAAAATTTTCCTCAAACTCAATATGATATCAGTAATTCTACAATTAAGTAAAAATATAATAACATAGACTTACATTCAGCTTGTAAGTCTGTTCACCATTTACATGAAAAGGCAGCATAGTGTTATGGGTGGTTGCAGAGTTTGAAGCCAGATCATGTGGGACTCATTCCTATCACTACATGTGTAATTCAGGCAAATTATTTATCTTTTCTCTTTTCTTACCTGCAAAATAGGCATAAAGAGTTGTTAAATCTGTCAATTGATACTTGGAAAGTACTCACAATAAGAATAAGTGCTCAATACTTGTTATCTCTTATTATTTCTTTAGGAAATATTTTTTCTCTGCATTTCTTTCTAACTATTTAACAAATATTTATAAACACATTGTTCTAAATTCTGAACTAACTCACAAATGAATTGTACAATATAAATTATGTTTTTGCCCCAAATTTCATTCTGTTCCTTTCCTCAGTTTTTTTGTTTTGTTTTGTTTTGTTTTAGCCATCACTAATCATATCTCTCATCAGTACTCAAAGTATCAGACTTTATTCTGGTCATGAGCAATTGCTGACTACGTCCAACTGATTTTAGGTCTTCAGTATCTCTGGAATTTACCATTATTCTCACAGCCACTGTCCTAAATTAGATTTTTATCGTCTCTCACCTAGATTAATGTCACACCTTCTTTCTATATGTTTCTTTTCCTATAATCCTTTTTTAATTATGACTTTCAGAGTCATTTCTCTAACACATATCTGATCCTGTTTTCTCTCATTTTTATATATTTTTATAATTATATTTTTGTAGTTATAAAATTTTTTAAGTATAAATTTTTAGTTATATTAAAATCCTAAGGAATGCCCCTCACTGATCACAGAATTGCACTCAATTATATAACAGCATCAATAACTAGAACCCTGCTCGTGTGATCTACTTGTGTCTTACACATATAAAGTTTTTTCACACTCCTTTGTCATTATGAGTTTTCTTAGGGGAGCAAGTGAAGGGATTTTATTTCTCCTGGTATCTACTGAGCCCGACACATCTATAAAGGCTGGTGGTGCCACTACTACTATGCCTCAAAGCAAGAATATGTAATTATCTTTAAAACAAATGTTGGACAAAAAAAGTTAAATTTGAGAAAAAAATCACACAATTCTTCCTCAAATTATAATTGATATCGCAATATCATTTTTTTCACTTTTATACATCCCCTTCAATGACTCTAATATACCTCTGGAAAATATAAGACAAAACAGATAATTTTGCTAATAAACACTGCGTTCTGAGTTACAGTAGAAAATTATATGTTTATGTGCTAATTTATATTTTCTCTTATCTAAATATATGTTTTAAATTTTATTTTCATTACTATTGTTGGAGAAGTGGTTGGGAGATCTCTGCATGGCTTTATTCTACCATATATAGAGTTTATTATACTATTTGTATAATTCTTCTATCCCTTTTTTTCAAATAACTAAGCTAACCACTTTATCTATTTTCCTAGCTTTATAGTTGCTACTCTCCTTTAGCAAGAGATCCGTATGGCCTTAGCACAAGGTGATATTACAGTCAGTATTTAGCTTTTTACTTGACTTTAATATCATTAAAATGCATATCTTTATGCTTTACCTTTTATTTGTATATGTATGCTGAGTTAAATAGGCTAAACATGAGCTTCTGTAGTTCTCTCTCTGCCTTTATTTCCTGTTCCCAAAGCAACAGCAGACCCTGCTGCCCACCTAGGCAGATGTTTGGGAATAAGGCTGAAGAAGTTTTCCATCTACTACCTTCAATGTGTTAATGAAAAGAACCAAAATCTGCTGTTAGAGACATACATTTAATTACATGCTTTTGCCTTCTTTCAGAAATAAATATATCATGTTTCTTACCTTCTTTCTTTTTATAAATAAATATTTATTTTTTCATTAAAGTAGTGCAAGGTATATCTGTACATAGATATTGCAATGGACCTTCCTTTCCATATATTCACCCAGCACTGTATATATGCTGAATAAATACTGTCTTGCATGTGACAGGTACATAATCAATGATTTGTACTATATAGTTGCCATTGAGATTAAATAAATACATTTCAAGTGCAACTTGAAATACAGTCTTTCACTTACTTGGTTGTATTTTAATTTTTGATTACTAAGTTTTAACTATCATCATATGTAATTCCATATAAATTGAATGTTCACACTTAGGATAAGAATAACCCAGGTCAAGGGAAAAGTTAGAAGCTCTCAGTGTTAACACTCAGCATTAAAAGCTCTCAGATGTAGAAATATTAGTCCTGGTTTCATCATTTCCTGATTCTTCGACATTGGCAAAGCAATTAAACTCCTTGAAACTCAGGTTTCTTATCCATTGGATTGGGTATATTGGTCTTGCTTTTTTTAGCAGCAATTGTATGATGAACACATGAAATTAAAAAGAAAAATGAGTTTTAAACAATATAAAGTAACTTTAAAATAACATTACGAGGATTTTATTTCTTTTAATTGAACTTGAAGATGCTATCTTGCCAATTGCTTTCCCATAGTTTTGATGTATTGATTTTTTTAAAACTTATTAATGATTTTGGTATACTTTCTTCTGATCTGAGCTGATATTTCCTGATTCCGTTTTGTCTTGTCAAGCTTTATAACTTGGAAGTTACATAGTTCAAGAATCCGTCTACTTTGCTTTCAGTTCAGTGGCTTCCAGTCAAGCACAGGCTTAAAGTCAAGGCTTTTCTTTTTAGCTTCTAAAGCTTCCTGCAATCTTGCAGCATGTAACCTGCAAGGTCTCTTAATCCCATAAATTCTAAATCACGTCCCCTACTCTCCAAACTACATGCCATTTATCTGCTCTTACAGCCCACCTGGAGTTTCTTGGCTGTCATGAATTCTGTGTGTTGGCCCCTAGGTTACTAGAAGTGGGTGTTACTCAGCACAGGTGTAAGCTGCTTGAATTTAACAACTGTAACTTCTGGTTAAATAAATGATATTTGCTTGTTTGGTAGTGCTCCAGGGTATAGTATATTTTGATTTCTTTATTTTAATCTTGTTTGTGCGCATGTCTAATTACGCTTGTTGGTTTAGCACCGTGTGGGGAGTATTAAGTCATGTTATTATCGAGGGTTTGCTCATCTTGAAATGTCAGCCAGAGGACTAGAGCAGAACAACTAGAGCTGAAGGTACACGACTAAGGTTAAATCAACATTGTTTTTAGGCCCTGTATAATTTTAGAGATTTATAACTTGGATGTACATATTCACAGAGGACTCAACCATGGCAGGCCTTTTCTGCCCCTTCTCACCAGGTTTCAGATGGTTTGAACATCAGGTAAGAAGATGACTGGCAGTT
>NW_011888914.1:463517-473606 GCF_000151845.1 Pteropus vampyrus
TTAGAGACATACATTTAATTACATGCTTTTGCCTTCTTTCAGAAATAAATATATCATGTTTCTTACCTTCTTTCTTTTTATAAATAAATATTTATTTTTTCATTAAAGTAGTGCAAGGTATATCTGTACATAGATATTGCAATGGACCTTCCTTTCCATATATTCACCCAGCACTGTATATATGCTGAATAAATACTGTCTTGCATGTGACAGGTACATAATCAATGATTTGTACTATATAGTTGCCATTGAGATTAAATAAATACATTTCAAGTGCAACTTGAAATACAGTCTTTCACTTACTTGGTTGTATTTTAATTTTTGATTACTAAGTTTTAACTATCATCATATGTAATTCCATATAAATTGAATGTTCACACTTAGGATAAGAATAACCCAGGTCAAGGGAAAAGTTAGAAGCTCTCAGTGTTAACACTCAGCATTAAAAGCTCTCAGATGTAGAAATATTAGTCCTGGTTTCATCATTTCCTGATTCTTCGACATTGGCAAAGCAATTAAACTCCTTGAAACTCAGGTTTCTTATCCATTGGATTGGGTATATTGGTCTTGCTTTTTTTAGCAGCAATTGTATGATGAACACATGAAATTAAAAAGAAAAATGAGTTTTAAACAATATAAAGTAACTTTAAAATAACATTACGAGGATTTTATTTCTTTTAATTGAACTTGAAGATGCTATCTTGCCAATTGCTTTCCCATAGTTTTGATGTATTGATTTTTTTAAAACTTATTAATGATTTTGGTATACTTTCTTCTGATCTGAGCTGATATTTCCTGATTCCGTTTTGTCTTGTCAAGCTTTATAACTTGGAAGTTACATAGTTCAAGAATCCGTCTACTTTGCTTTCAGTTCAGTGGCTTCCAGTCAAGCACAGGCTTAAAGTCAAGGCTTTTCTTTTTAGCTTCTAAAGCTTCCTGCAATCTTGCAGCATGTAACCTGCAAGGTCTCTTAATCCCATAAATTCTAAATCACGTCCCCTACTCTCCAAACTACATGCCATTTATCTGCTCTTACAGCCCACCTGGAGTTTCTTGGCTGTCATGAATTCTGTGTGTTGGCCCCTAGGTTACTAGAAGTGGGTGTTACTCAGCACAGGTGTAAGCTGCTTGAATTTAACAACTGTAACTTCTGGTTAAATAAATGATATTTGCTTGTTTGGTAGTGCTCCAGGGTATAGTATATTTTGATTTCTTTATTTTAATCTTGTTTGTGCGCATGTCTAATTACGCTTGTTGGTTTAGCACCGTGTGGGGAGTATTAAGTCATGTTATTATCGAGGGTTTGCTCATCTTGAAATGTCAGCCAGAGGACTAGAGCAGAACAACTAGAGCTGAAGGTACACGACTAAGGTTAAATCAACATTGTTTTTAGGCCCTGTATAATTTTAGAGATTTATAACTTGGATGTACATATTCACAGAGGACTCAACCATGGCAGGCCTTTTCTGCCCCTTCTCACCAGGTTTCAGATGGTTTGAACATCAGGTAAGAAGATGACTGGCAGTTCTGAGATTTTTGTTGTTGTTGTTACTCTTTGTATTTTCAAGTGGCTTGCTCCACTTAAAGTAAAATACTGCATTACTATTTTTTATTTTGTTATATTTTAACAGATAGAAACGTGTGCAAATATATAAATAATAATGTTTTAAAGATAAGTACTTCAAAACTATTGTGGTTGAATAAATTAATACATAAATGCTATTGAGACTAAAGAAAGAATTCAAAGAGTTACTGAAATAAACTTTTGCTTACTTGAATTATAACTACTATCATGTGTATTCATATAATTTTTGATAATATATGGCATATTGCGTCTCAATTTACATTTTGTTGTTTTCTAAATTGCTTGCAATTCTGTATCCCAAAACTCACACTTTTTGTTATCAAGTTTATAACATCTTTTCTCAATTTAACTTTCAAAATCTGATGGCAAAAGGTGAAAGTAGTCCTTGTTTTCATTTCAGAAATAAATATGCAAAAATGGGATTCTAAGATGGAGCAATTAAGTCTCTTCTGTTCTAAAACTATAACAAGTTTGAGCAAGGCAGGTATCCACAAACACTTGAGCTTGGTTAGAGGATAAGGTTAGAAATCTTTGTGTCTGAAGAAGGTAGGAAACTTCTTTGTTTCTGCTTTCAAATTCCAGTTACTACAGTTTTGACCTTGAACTAGTTATACAACCACATTTTGCCTTATTTTCTCCTTTGTTAAATTGGAATGATAAATAGTATCTATTTCATAACATTGCTCCTAGAATTAAATAAATAAATATATGTAAAGATCTTAGAAGTGTGCCTGGCTGCTATTATTATAATTAATAAGCTCTGTGACTAAAGACCCCTCAGCATTTATAAGATAAGAGGCAGGAACTCAGAAGGATGGTACACCTCATTTTAAACATCCAAAATGATTTTGCTGAGAGCAACTTAGATGGCATACACTCTGCTAGACCTCAGAGCCCCATAATTATGGAAGAGTTAATGATAAAATTTATAAAGAACCCAGAAAATAGCTTTAGAGGACTTCTAAAAAGGATCTATACCTGAATATGTAGATTTCCGCAGCAAAACACAGACTCCATAAAGAATGGAAGAACACTGCTTAGGCACTACCTTAGGGCACAAGTGTGAACTATGGATTTCTTAAATCCCTTCCTAATCAGTTGCAGATGAAACCATTGCACAGATCTTGGAGCAAGACACATTTTGCTGACAGTGCAGACGTGACCTCTCACTTACTGTGACTGTGAGAAAACCCCTCAAATTTTTTGAACCTGTTCCATCACCAGCCAAGCAAAGCTAAAATACTTGTTTGGAAGTGCTGCTTTGAGAGAGAGAGAGAGAGAGAGAGAGAGAGAGAGAGAGAGAGAGACACATAGTATACTCTCTGCTAATATAACACAATGTATCTTTCTTCCCCTTAACTGCATCAAGAGCTCCATAGGACATGCTGAGGTATAGTGTGTACCTTTTCCTTGATCTACCAGTGTCTGTTCCCAGAGATAAAAATAATGGCAGCCCAGGCAGGTGTAGTAGCGACTGTATCTCCACAGTGTACATAAAAACCCTGGCTATTCTCTTTTTCCCAAGGAAGAAGAGGGAGCAAACATTTTCAGTTTATATATACCCTAAATTGCTTACTTAGCATGAAGCAGCCAGAGTGTGACACTGCCAAATCCTTTACTATTGCAGCATCTAACTTGTGTTTTGCTTAGAAGTCTTTCTGTAGGGAAGCAGAAACAAATCATCTAGTCTCCACCCAAAGCCGGTAAATCCATGATATAATTAGAATAAAAGGTTTTTAAAGAACGATGAATTAGTAGTTGATAGATGGTCACGGGGATGGGGAACACAGCATTGGGAATGCAGTCAGTAGTAACATAATAGCTAGGTGTAGACGCAGAGGAAAGAAAGAGTAGTCAAGGCGATTGTTTCATAAACTATATAAAAGTCTAACCAATGTACTGTATACTTGAAACTAATAATAATTTTTTTAAATATTAAAGATATACCAAAAATATTTGAATTATGTAGACTTAGTAATATATTCTAAAACTCAATTGACCTCACAAATGTATGGAATCTGAGTAACAAAGAAAAAAAAAGTCAAGGTGAAAGAGATGAGTCAATTAGTTGTTCAAGCAGAGATGTATTGGTGAAATATATACACATACACACACAAGAAATAAACTCGTTGAATGAAGTGTTTGTGAGTACAAACAATATCCTTCTGATTATAATCATAACTCAATACAATACCACAGGTAGTATAGATAATATTTTAACTATCTTTCAAAACTCGATGATATTTAATAATGAAGAAATGTAAGCCTAAGAGAAATATCTAATTATTATTTTTATAACTTAATTTCCCCTTTTGCCCAAATTCTTTTTCTTTTCACTACCACAACATATTGAAAGTTAATTTTCAAGAAAATATACAAACAGCTTGCCTTTCTAAAACTGCATACGTTTACAAAACCTATTTCTTTTCTATTCTGTAAATACCTATAGGCGGAATCATGAAAATTATAGAAAAACACGATCTTCCTCTATCTTGCTATACATTCCATATTGTATCACAAGTAGGAAAAAAAAATATCTTGCCTTCATGCACAGTTCAACATGTAAAAGTTTAAAAGGTATCTTGCAACCTCCAGTAGTTGGACTTTACTGCTTTTACTAAGGAAGTTGAAAAAAGTGTCATCATGATTTCTATAATGTAGAATTCCTCCTTATTTGGAAGCATTTCCACTTATTCATTAAGCTTTTAGTATTTGAATAATTTCTAATTTCTTTCACTTGGAAGGTAGTAAAAGCTTGCTTGAAATTATTTTATTAAAACTTGTAGTGTCTTAACTATTTTTCAGGGAAACCCATGCTAATTTAATTGCAAAATTTTTAAAGATAAAAAAAAAAAAAGATGGTCTTGTTTTTTAAATAAACAAAAATAATCACATAAAGCAAATAGGTGATGTAGTAAAGCAAATAAATTACATAGTATTATTTCGAGGAAAGTACAACTTCAATTTTTACCTCAAATAATTTTCAAGGCACCATCAAGAAGTATTTGCAAATTGATCGTCAGTCTTTAGAAATAAATAGAAGCATGACTAGTCAGAATTCCTGATAACAAATACTTTCTCACATAATCATCAGATGACAAATCATCATTTGTCAAAAAACTTGAGGGACTATGGAATTTGAAATAAGAAATAATTTTACTTCCAACAGATCTATGTAGGAAAATAGCTTTCTTGTTTATATTTGAAAATAGAGTTCCCTCTGCTTAATAAACCATAAATTAAATGCTTAATATGACTACCTAAACCCATGCATTCTAAGTCTCTTGCCAGTTTCTTAACTGTTAGCGCACTCTCTCTAGCAGCCCTGATCACATTGCTCACGAAGTTTGAAATCTTGCCAGACATTAGTATCTTTTTTTTTGTATTTCTCACTTTACTTGAATATTATTTCATAGAAAAGCCAAAATTCACAGAAATGAGCCAACCTCAAACGATTTTGTTTAAATATTTGTTTTAGAGTAACAACCTTTAGTTTGCAAATTTATGTTACATAAAAGAAAAGAGTGGAGTCTAGGGCTGAAGTCTCCAAGCTGACTTTAAGCCAGTGCCTCCCAAACTTGAACACACAGAAGAATCCACTGGGGGTCTTTTTAAAATGCTGATTGATGCCTTGCTCCCACCTGCAGTGTATTGATATAATTCGTCTGGAGTGTAATCTGTACTTTGGGATTTTTCTTTTCTTAAATCCAGGTATTTTTATTGTGCAGCAAAATTTGGAAACCACAGACTTGAACCATGGATTTACAGGCTTTAGGGTAGGCCCAGGTAACATTCTTTCAGCTCTTTTCTTACTTAAATGATATAAATGATGATTGCTTGCAAATCTCCTTTCCACCCCTACCCCTTATAACCTCGGGAAAAATGAAAGAGTTGCTTCTGTCTCATGATTTTTCATAAAGCTTTAGACATGTGTACAAAGGGGGAATGTACAGGGAAAGGGAAGAATATTTATCTTAATTATGTTAATCCTTCTTAGCCAAGAAATGGGAGGTTAAGATTATCCCTCTGGATCAACAGAGAATATGCTTATTATTGCCATAAAATTGTTTTTGAGTAATTTGAACACATTTTTCGGTTTGTAAATATAGCGTTTTATTTCCCTTTGAGTCACTCTATACCTTGTATAATACCAAAGGCTATGACTTTTTTCTCAAATGTTATTATTTCAGAATTCTAAGTGATTCTGCATGAGTGCACCAATTTAACTTTATAATAGTCATCATGATTTTGCCTTTTCATGGAAAATACTTTTGGCAATTTCAGACATGTAATAATAGTTCTTTGTAACTTCTTTACAAGAAAAATTCAGAAAATGCTTATAAAATTCGATTGATTTTTATTGGAAATGTGAGGTAAGTAAATATGTTTATGACCATTTTACTTGGGCTAAAAATGAGCCAGATATTTCCAGGGACTTCTTAGTAATGAAATCAGTTTGCAATACCTGATATTCTAAATATTAGAAAACTTCTTTAGATATATGTAATCAATAGTAAAACTTTATTTATTGACAATGCTAGAAGCTCTAGAACTTATCTCTCTTCCTTCTTTCCTTAACTAGTACTAAACATTGTGTCCAAATATAATATTTAAATAATAATTTAAAAAATAGTGAATGTTCTTTCAAGGATAATAATAATAATAATAATAGTCAATATTTTGCCAGGAATCTGCTAAACACGATACATGAATTATTTAAACTATGTCTTCTAAAACTCAATAAGGTGAGGATTTTGTTATTCCCATTTCCTAGATGTAGAAATAGGATTAAAGAGATTAAATGGTTTCCCCAGGTTATACAGAAAACGAACTGAGAGTGTTTCAAACCTAGGTAGATAATCTCCAGAATTCAGGCTCAATATATTGTAATGAAATTAAGACCAGACTTCAGCCGTATGTGTAACATCTAAACATCCTGAAGAAAACTTTAAAATCCAGTCGCTGGTACCGGTCAATGTGATATCCAGAGACTTAGAACATGAATACATATTAATTTTATTTTACTTTTAGCCAAATACTTGTTTTTATATAAATGGATTAACAATCAGCAAAATCCAAAATGTTTTTTTCAGAATAAATACATAAACATTTTAAATATTAAGACTCTATTTGCATTATCACTATCTGCATATAAATTAGTGAGGCTTTCTTTTCTGAAAAAACAATGAACTTATAAATTATTTATTGCCCATTTGGGATATAAACTTCACTTTTTTCTTTTATCCTCCAATCATCTTACAGTCACACTAGTATCAGGGATAAGGCTCTTTAGAACTTCAACCCAAAGAGCTTAATCCATAACTGTTTTCTTTCAAGAATTTTCAATAAATACTGCAAACAACTGTTAGGTTTTTCTAGTAGCTACATTCACAAGGTGATATGTGTTCTGATGTGCTAAGGCAACGCTTAAACCCAACAGTTCCTCTTGTAAATTATTGTCATTCCATAAGTGAAGATAGAAATGGGCATACTTTTTAGATAGAACCTCTAAAAAGCTACTGTCTATAAATTCCAAAAAGTTACTATTTGAAAATGAATACACTACATTTTAAGTACAAATTTAAAAAGCATATCAGAAGTATTGATATAAGTAAACAGACTTAGAGGACAAAAACTGTCCCCAATTCAGAGAAGATGCTGGGATAGTCAAGGCTATTGAAAATACAAATATAAACACACACACACACACACACACACATACACACACACACACGCACACACGCACACACACACAATTCATATTAGGAACACACACATAGTATATGTAAGGTTTTGATGAGAGAAAAAAGCACATACATCAACTAGCTAAACTTTGATGGATATTTACTGCTAACATCATTGCATCATAGTCGCCTGTAGGGAAGTACATTGCTAGACTCAATATGTGGTCTCTTTTTATTTATCATGATAAATTCTATGAGGCAGATATTATTATCATTCTCAGTCCACAAATGAGAAAGCTAAGATCTAGAGCAGTTAAGCAGCACATTCAAGGTTTTACAGCTTTGACGGCTATATTTCACTCTGAAACACCATGCTCTTCCCTGCATACATTAACTAAGATTATTTCCTTTTTTCTGCTTTAATGGTTCTAAGTGGTGTTCTGCAGGAAGAGAGAAATACAAGCGTATATCCCAGAACCTTGTCATAAAAGCTTTCCAGAACCATAGATTGTAAATATCTTACATTTATATGTAAATTAAGAAATACTCTTATTTAAAATGATTTTGACTTTATGCTTGTTTAGCGATGGGTTTATTTTTTTAAATAACTTCTAATTAGAAAAACAAAGGACAGTATTTTGTGGTTCCCAAATTGGAAGTATAGTTTTATAACACTGAAAAAAACTCCGATAAAATTCAATAAGCAAAATAAAAATATTTTCAATGGTGAATAACCAATAAAAATGACTAAATAATCAATAAAATGACTAAATCAATAAAAATGACTATTGTTGTAAAAACCTTCTAGACCTAGTCTTTCAGGTGCTGAGAGGCATGATTTATGCCATTTGGGGAAAAAAGAGCAAAAATGGCATAAAATATGAGAAAAAATACAACGAAATTAAAACTTTAGAGTGTAGAAAAGATTATAGTAATTTTATAGTTATGAATTACAGACACCTAAAACTAATTTTTTTAGTGATTTAAAGTTGTAACAGAATGTAGGGACTGTAAGATTCTCTGATAATGATCCAGGACTAAAATTCTCAAGAAACACGTGATCCCGAAACTGTGGTTGTGCCCCTCCAACTCCGCCCTGCAGACCTGTCATACCTCTGAGTTCTCACTGGCATTCTTTAAAGAAAATTATTACTTAAGTCATAACTTAAGTTCAGAATTTAAGTAAATGCATAGGTATGAAAGAAATAAACAGCACTAGCAAAAGAAATGTGATTTCTAATTTCACCTTGTCCCAAATAATGAACCTAGTAACCTCTTTGAGCCTCAGTTTCCTCATCTGTCAAGTGAAGACCTTGAATTAGATCAGTGCCTCTCAAGAGATGTCACAACCACCAGGACGGCTTGCGAAATACAGACTGCTGGACCACGCCCGAGTTTCTGCTTCTCAAGGTTTGAGGTTGGGTGGAGAAATTTACCTGTTTAAGTTTCCAAATGGTGCTGATGCTGTTGGTCAAGGACCACACTTCGAGGACCACTGGATTAGATGACCCCTAAGGTCTCTGTTACGTTTAATTCTGATTTTAACTTGTGAAGATTTCAAACTATTACCCCAAATTTTCCTCCAACAACATCGTATTACTTACCTTTTCACATGTTTATTACACAAACATATCTTTACAATGGACACTCAGATAGGCTTCAGTATTTTCTAACAACTTTTTAGGAAAATAAAACTATACTCTTTTCTATTGTTGTTTTTATTAACATTAATAGATATGACGGCAGAAAAGTTAAATAACTCTCTCGAAAGCCTGTTAGTGCAAAAAATCCAAGTTTAACTCAAGTTCTTTTTTCACGGGTCACTAAAGTACCCGATAGTTCAATCTTGCTTTAGAGTTGTGCCTGATATTATATCTTCTACTGAGGAAGGATTTTGAAATTATTTTTGTATCTCTATATACTTTAGATATGAGTAGATTCAAATCTGAATCAACACAACAATATCAAGGTGCAATTTTTCTGGGCAATAGTGTGAACAAAATGATACCAACAGTCAGAATAATTATTATCACACAGCCCAGCATAGTAGTTTGAATGTGTATCTGATGTGTCAGCTTTGATATGAGTCCTGGGTATACATATCAGTTCCATTATGCTTTTTTTTCCTTTCAAAGAGACAAGTTCAACAAGAGCTCTTTAGCAGTCATGAGGCTGGGACAAGGTTATATAGTTGCCTGATATCTCAGGCACTCTCCTGTCACCCAGCTCTTACTGAAATACTTAGCAAATAATTGTCAGCACGGAGCCAGAGGAGGAATCCAAGGTTAGACTTATATACCAAGAGGGTTATTCTCTCACAAAGCTATGGGTCTCGGGATGCTTTGGTCAGCTTCCTCACAGTGGATCCAAATTCATTTCTCCACATACATAGGTTGATATCACCTTTCACTCCTTTTGTAATCAATCTGCACAAATCATCGGTGTCTGGATTTAGACCATGCCATCTCTACATGAGGAACACAGGTGTAATTTAAGACACCTTCTCACCACAGAAAGATTCTTTTTTGTCTCCTAAATTCCTGAGGCAGCTGTGAGACTGCCACTGATCTGCTGTCTCATTCTAGGCTAGTTTGAGGAGTGCCATCATCCCAGGAAGTCAGAGAATAAGAAAGCCTCATTCACTCAAACAGCCTTCATGTTGTCCTTGTATTTGACCTGACATTTCTGTACTCTGCTCTGGCTCCTGAGTACTGGTTGGACCTGTATTCTTACAATTTGGTTTCCATGGTTTCTCATCTGGCCTTTGCCGTAAAATTGTCTGCTTCTGCAATTTAGTAGAATTCCTTGATTATAAATAAT
>NW_011888914.1:475166-482003 GCF_000151845.1 Pteropus vampyrus
GTGAAAGAAGCCATGCAACTAGCCACAGGAATGGGTATGCGGTCCAGGCCTGACCGATCATGGCAAACTACCACTTGGCTATTGTGAGTGGACTGATGATGAACATTTCACCAAAGAAAGTCAGAATGTTACTCACTAATGCTGAGAGACAGTGACTCTCTCCTCCCTTGGGATTTTATGACTCTTATTGTAGCCAATCTCCCTTCACCTGCTGCCTTGTGAAAAAAATCTACCAGCGAGAGGGAAAAAATAGTAACAGAAATATGCTCAGAAAAGCAGAGATTATGTAGGGAGAAGGAAAGTCCTAAAGATAAAATCTGAGTCCCTCGAGTCACTGAGACCTGTTCTGTCACTGTTAACTGTGATAAGAAATTCCCTTTGGTCTGCAAGCTAATTCGACTTGGATTTCTATCACTAGAAAAGAAAATTGTTCTTTATCGTTAACATACAGTTTAATTTTCTACCATGGAGAGGTAATATATCTCAGTATTTAAGAACATAAACCCTAAAACTAGACTATTTGGATTCATATCGCATATATATCTCCTACTAATTCTGAAACTTCTCACACTTAGTTTATGCCCCTTGGTTTCCTGTAAAATGGAATAATAATGGTATATATCTCCATGAGCTTTTGTAAGAATGAAATTAGTTAATTTCTCTAAGTAACTTTGAACATCTTTGAAACATATTTAGTGATTAATAAGACTAATTTTTAATATTTTCCCTCAAACCATTGTTATAAAGGGTTTCTGGCATAACCCATATTTTCACCTGGCAGAATTGAGTTCAATAATAGTTATAGTTACATATTGTCAAAATACTTCTGTTTGCATTTATTCAATAACCAGTTTTAGAAAGCTTACTATGTGCAGGAGGCACTGTTCTAGTCTGGATTATAGTAGTGAATCAAAGTCCATATAAACATATTCTTTATATTCTAGTCTTTTGAAAAAGTAATAAACAAACAAAATTATTAAGTAAAATACATTGTTTGTTAGTTGTTGATAATGTTGTGAAGAAAAACACACTCAAAAGGGGGAAAAGGATTACAGGCTTTGTTGACAGACCTAGATATGTCTGTCGATTTTAAATAGGATGGTTGAGGAAGACCTCAGTGAGAAGATAGTATTTAAGCAGACTCTTAATGGAGGTAAAGAAGCAAAAACATCCCAGTCAGAGGGATTCCAGGAAGAGAAAATACATAGCTTTAAGTGAGGAGCAACTGTATAAGTTTGAGGGACAATAAGGAACAGATATGGGGAAACTAATAGAAAATCTGAAAGGTAATAGAGGACATTGATTACGTAGAACCTTGTGGGCTGTTCAAACAACTTCGACTTTCATTTTGAGTAAAATGGTGAGGCGCTGGAAGATTTGAACAGAGAAGTAGTGTGCTCTGATGTACTGTTTTAGTATGACTCTGGCTACTTTGTGGAGAGTAGTATTAGGGCAGGAGCAGGTCAATAGTATTTTGAGGGAAGGATCCTAGCACTGCTGAATGCCTCCCCTGTGTTCCCAAGAAGAACCCTGTGCTCCGTAAAGAATATGCTGGGAAGTTTACAAATTGCCTTGCATGCAACGAGCTCTGAGCACAGTTAAAACATCCCTGTTCCCTGAACTCAGGCACATGTAACCTTTTCTTGGAACTTCTTGGCTATGCCCACGTAAATTGACCTCAGACATGCCCTCAGCTTTTTGTATTTCAGACCACACAGGGCCAGGGTCTTTCAACTGCAACATGAAATGTGGTGCATGCCCACCTCACCTGGGAAATGGATCCACTGGCCATGAAGAAACCAACACATTGCAAGAGACTAGATCTTGAGTACTCTCTCTCTTTCCCCTTGCTGTAGCACTTGAACCTGATGTGTATGTTGTCTATTCTCAGTGAACTCAAGTCATGCACTAGGTGATACTTATCTGCTTTTGACTTTGGCTTCATTGATGTTATATTCTATATGTTAGCAAAGACCGACTACCTAATGAAACTATCTAGGAAAGAGATGATGGTAGCTAGGAGCAGGTTGCAGTGGAAGAGTTGGTAAGAAAAATTAGGTTATGGATACATTTTTTAAATAGAAGCTGCCTAATTTACAAGGATTGGAAGTAGGATGTGCACTAAAGAAGCAGAGTAGTAAAGGGTGACTCAAAGAGCTGACAACTGAAAAAGAGGAAGGCCTTATTAACCAGTGAGGCAGACCGGAAGAGGAGTCCACTTGGGGCTGGGTAGAAACTAGTGTGTTTTTGAATATGTTAATTTCAGGGGGGGGGGGGGGGTGGGGGAATATTAGATATCCAAGTGCATTTATCAAGAAGTAGCTTGATAGGTGGACCTGGGGTTTAGGGCAGATACTGAGGCTGGGATGTAAGTCCTGAAGGTATCAGCTATAGATGGCAAATAAAGCCATGAAACTGGCTGAGATCATCAGGGATGAATGTAGATAGAGAACTGGGCCAAAAATGAACCTGGGGCACTCAGGAAGCCAAAGAAGGATAGAAGAGCCACCAAAGGAGAACAAGGAAGTAGGAAGAAAACTAGAAGAAAGGGTTGTCATGGGAGACTGGGAACAAAGGTATGTCATGCAGGAAGGAGTAATGAGCTCTATCAAATGGCAATGGTGATATGGTAGCTGATGGAAACTGGACTTGGAGTGGTAAACACACAATAAAGTATACAGATGTGAAATTATAATGCACACTTGAAATTATATAATTGTATTAACCAATGTTACATCAATAAACTTAACTTAAAAAGAAAAGAAAAGAAATATATTTAAAAAATGGCACTGGTGAATCACATAAAAAGAGGACTGGGAATCAACCAAGGGTGACCTTGACAACAGCAGTGTTTGCAGAGTGGTAAGGCAAAATATTTATTGGAGTAGGATCAGGGGGAATGAGAGAAGAGAAATTAAAGATAGTGAATATTGACATTAGGCTTTCCTTTTGAAGTTTATATCTTAATCTTTTGGAAAGACTTACTTGCTATTAGACATTGTATTAGTGTAAAACATATGGCAATTAATTTAATAAATTTATTCTCAACATCTAATGAAACATCTGTGCCTTTTTGTCCACTGTGATGATTGAGATGTATGAGGTGTGATAAAATTATTAATAATGTTGTCCTTCTGAATAAAAACGTACTCTTTGGTTTACGCCATTAAATAACCTTCTAATCTGTGAGCCAAAATGTCAACCAATACCTTGGACTGGGTCCTAAGGATATTGGTGTGTGAAAAAGAACATTCCTTAGCTAGTTTATTTTACTTTAGCATTAGTGCTGGCTTGGCTTATCTCAACGTCTGTAGTAAATTGCTTTTTACCCGGGAATTTGCAAATAATTTACTTGAAGCATTTCTGGCCATATGTATATATATTTATATATTTCTTATTAAATCCTGGCTGGAATCCATCAGTTCTGGAACTGTATTGTGTGGTTCTGTGGCTAGTTTGTCACAGAAAGTAGAACAAAACATAATCTCTTCCTTTGTTTTGGGGTATCAGCTTCATTTGACAATGCTAGCATTTCAACAGCATCTACAAGATACCCGAAGTTGGATCATGGCTGAGGCTGAGCCATTTTTGAGCATTCTTGATAACACACACTTATAATCTTGAGCCCAGTGTATCACTAGACTGACTAAAAACAGTCGACACTTCTGAGCCCCCAGCAATTTACTTAGTTTCAACTCCAGTACAAGCAGATGGATTTCAATAACATACACGAAACAAAACTTGCAGTTGGGGGGACAAATATTTACTTTTTTCCCCAAACCATTTTATTTGAGCATTAAATTTTTCCACTTACACTTACTGAAAAGAGACAAATTTATAATTACAAAAGTTACGTGAACTTTAACACAAACATTTAAATATATATATGGTGGTCTCAAACTATATGATAACTCTATGATCTTTGGAGATTTGTAGATGCAGGAATAGATTATTTAAATAAATGAATCACACTTATATGTTAATGATTTTAAAATATCAAAATTTAAATATCTATTAAAAGTGTACTTATGTACATAAAAAAGAAATCACTGAATATATGGGGAGAGTAAGGACAAATTTACGTAGAATTTTACAGAAATCTCCATCATCTTCTGAATGAGTTTTCTAGGGCTGCCATAACAAATACCATATACTGGGTGGCTGAAACAAAATTAATTAATTTCCTCAGTCTTGGAGGCTAGAAGTCTGAGTTCAAGGTGTGGGCAGGATTGGTTTGCTCTGAGGCCTCTCTCCTTGATTTGTAGATAGCCATATTCTCCCTGTTCCCCTATATGATCTTCCCTCTGTGTCTCTTTGTGTCCAAATTTCCTCTTCTCATAAGGACTCTGGTCGTATTGGATTGGGCTCCCACTAAGGACCTATTTTAACTTTATCTCTTTAAAGACTAAATGCAGTCATATTCTGAGGTACTGGGGTTCAGAATTCAACATAAGAATTGGGATGTGGGGCACAATTCATCCCATAACATTTTCTATCACATTAAACAATTTAAAACTCATGCTTAGAGCAGTGGCCATTAAAAGTATCAAGTGTTTATCATATCAGAAAAAAATATTTTTAATACATGACCACAATATTTATACATTTACATATTTATAAATTGGGACACCTAAAACATATACAAATGTGAACAGTTTAAAGAATTACCTGAAGATGAAACATAGTAAATGTTTTCTCTTTGTTATAATTTCATACTATTGTTTTCTAATTTCTCAAGGAGCAATATGCTTTGGGAAGAGGTCTATCATATCAATAATGAATGGGTTATATTTCAAATAACTCGGTGTCTATTTAATTTTAGGGCAGACAACTTCTAGTCAAATTGTCAATGTTTTTACCTCATAATGTGGTTGAAGAAGAGTTCCATTCTAGGTGAACGTCACTACATATTCTAGTAAGTAGGGAATCAAACAAAGTCCCTGGCTTCATGAAGCTTACCTTCTAGTGGGGAAAATGCATAGAGCAATAAGGAAATAAATATAGTCACTGATGCATAAGGGCAAGGAAGAAACTGTCAGCAAGATCAACGGAAAAGAGCTGTGTAGTTGAAATTTCCATAGATGCTCTCTGCAAGGTGACATTACAGAGACTGGAATAAAATGAGGAACGGACATCGCCTTGGGAATATTGAAGCAGTGCTCCAGACAGGCAGTTGGTTTGCTTGTTGCCTGTCTCTTTCCTCAGGAGAATTGAAATACCACAAATGTGGGAAATCTTGGCTGTCAGGCTAACTGCAGATACTTCAATACATTAGTGGTGCCTGGTACAGAGTAAAAAAATCTGTCAATATTTGATTAAATCATTTTAAAATTATTTACCTTTTGAAAAATTAGTTTAGTAGTAACTTGGGGAAGAATTATAAAAATGCAGAGGACAAATGTGTTTTAATTACAAATCTGCCAAGATTCCATGTGAATAACAATGTGACAAGTCCAATGTAAGCAATAAGAAATATGCAGAAAATTTCAAGTGGAATTTTGATTATTAAAGGTACAAGGAAACAAAAAAGTAGACAACTAAATAAGCAAAGGCAAAAGGAACAAATACTATACTAATTCAGTTTCTTTAGAAACCCAATTTTCAGGTGTCAAGTTTCAGTTCTTAGTCATTTTCAGAGACTCCCTATGCCATTTGCGTTCTCTGGGGAGCAGAGGCTGAGATGGAGTTAGGAGTTCGAGAGTTTTATTGGTGATAACACTTGTGAAAGGCAGAAAAAGAATGAAGCAAGACAGCAAAGAAAGCCTTCAGACGACAATACAACGCAAGCTGACACATGTGAAAAGGAAGACACAGATAGGGGACGGGGTGGGGAGAAGCAGGACTGGGCAGAGAGCATCTCTACCTGACTTGCAGATCTGAAAATGTCTCTACCACCCCCAAAAGAAGCTCCAAAGCAAAGAAAGCCCTCAGAGGAGTCCTGCATTGGGCAGAAATGGTCACATCCTCTACTTTCTTATTGCCTGGTCATCGCTGGGGGCTGCCATGGAAGAGCAGAGGCAGATTTGCAGCACAAAAGTCCACAGGCTGTCCGTAACTGCTCCTTGCAGCCATACAGCAAGCTCTATCTTGAAGGGAGATTGAAGAGATGCAGGCCACTCTTGCCACTCTCACAAAAGAAGAAGCAGCCACGATATCAAATTGGGTAGCTTTCCAGGGGACTGACATGAGACGGTTCATCCCCGTCATTCTTGTTGTCCTCTTGTGTTGGTCTTATTAGTTTTATCAACAGTCAGATTTGACAAGAATCTTTTTAAGCCCTCTATCTTGTGAGTCTTGATTTTGTCACATTCAAAAAATCAGGCAATTATCCACCAATAAACTGCAGACACTGCAAATTGCTAAAAGCAAACGAAGCGGTGAGGTTGTTCCATGCATCTCTACCCTTTTCTCAAGTTCCTTCTAGAGGCTTCATCACACTGGTGGGGTGAGGTGCCAGTTCAAATCTCCCTTAATATTAGTGGAGCCTATTTCCTTATGTTTGTCTTACTTATTAAAATGCACACACACACACACACACACACACACACACACAACTGGTAATGCTATTTCCTCCTCTTGCCCATGTGGAGAGTGGCAACAATCTATGACATGTAATGAGGAGAGGCCTAAGAGCATAAACAGGTCTGCAGGTCTTCTGGAGGCAGGATTCTGTGAGGATTTTTGCTCACCACACCTGCCTACTGCTGATGTCAAGGGAAATGCACACAGTTCCAAGACCTACCTTTAGTAATTGCACAGGTGACTCTTCTTCATATGGCAATCTGACTACCATTTTTGAGGGCTTAATACATGTCAGAGGCTTTATTATTATTATTA
>NW_011888914.1:482506-484004 GCF_000151845.1 Pteropus vampyrus
GAGAGCAGTGGTGGTGTCTGGGTGGGTTGAAACCAGAGTAGAGAGAGCTTAAAAGAGATTAGGGAGCATTCCAGATCCACAGAATGAGCTTCTGAATCAGATGGGGATATAGGTGACCTTTCGCAGAGAGCAACAAGCTCTGCTCTCTGCTCTTGGAAAAATTACTCAGAATAGTCACGTTCGTCTTCCTGTCCCACGCTCAGAAATGCCTGGAGAAAGTCTGCTTTGACACCATAATAAGAGCGGCCATTTATGACGGGCTCAGCATTCATTGGAGAGCAGAACCCACAGCAGCAGTAGCTGCCCTCCAGGTGGTGAGGCTCCTCTTGTGCTGAGATGTGTGTGACTTCCCACCGCTGTGCAGTGAGAACTGTCTTGGAGTAGAGGAGCTTGGTTGGCCTCCACTGACTCCTCAGTTTGTTCCTGCCGTGATGGACGAGGATTCCAATCCCATCCATTTGGAAACCACTGGGCAGTCATCTCTAAACAAGGCAAAGGTGGTTGGAATGGCCCCTGACCTGGGGGGAAATAAATCACTGCCCCAGAAGAACAGTCTTTGTCCTCTCTTAAGGATCTGTGTAATCCCCGTGTGGCTGGCTATAAGCAGTCAACTCAGTACATCTGCCCTAGAATGTAATAAGTTCTACGGAAAAGATAACTGGGTCTGTCTAGATATGTCTATACCCCCCGCACTTATCTTTATGAATAGATGGACTGAAAGGAAAGCTTTCTATTTGCATTGGCTGGTTGATTGACATTATCCACATGACAGACTATTTCCAGGTTTGCCAAGAAACTCCTGCAAAACCACCTGAAGTTCTTCACTGCTGGCTTGGCTTTAGTGACCTACTTGGCTAGTTTCTTGCTGGTTCTTTCTTCACCACCTATTACTGGTTATCTGTCACTATTTATGTATCCTCTGGTTCCAGCTGCCTCTCCAGGCTCTTGCTTCCTGCTTTCTCTAACCTCTCATTCCTGCCTGTTTCTTAACAATCTGCCCTCTGCCCTCATGATCTTCACTTTCCAGGGCCTCCCAGGTGTTTTCATGGCAAGTTGTGACTTTAAAAAAAACTGAGTGACCAAACCAATCTTTCTCTTCCTGTCGCTTCTCCTTCCTTAAACTTCATTCATGTTCTTTAGACAGAACTACATATCATGAACACTGGGATTTTTTTTTTTTTAAGTAATGATGCTTGTTAATGTGAGATGCTTCTCTGGGAACAGATTAACAGGTAAAACACAACTAAAGAACTCTTGCCCAAGGTAGAAATGAAATGCAGTGTGGCTTCCCATTCTCTGTGCCTTGAAGATATGCTCTCTTTTAGCAGTCATCTGAGCAGCTATTTTGAACATATCACTAGGCCAGATTCTGAGAGGAATACAAAGAAGCAGATTCTTCACTGTCCAGTGGCCTGCAGGAAGAGCAGCATAGTTGGGCATAGTTACTAATATGGGGAAAGATGTGAGGCGTATGTGAGCACTACAGATAGAGCAGGAA
>NW_011888914.1:485189-510923 GCF_000151845.1 Pteropus vampyrus
GGCCATTACAATTCACATATCTCCCGCTTTCAAAACATATTCATCCCCTTTTCAAGACCTGTGTGCACGTCCTCATTCCACGGTGGCATTAAATCCAAGTCCAGGAGCTCACTGCTGAATCATATCCAGCTATGGCAGGGGTTTCTCAAGTGTAGTTATTCTCAGTCTGAGACCTGTGACTAAGGAGACAAGTTATCTGCCTCCTGCATCTCCAACATACAATGCTGACACAAGAATAGGATAAATGTAATAAATGGTTCAGTGCCAAAAGTGAAGGAGTATGAAAAGGGTTGTATGTAGCAATCACTGGTCTAATGCATTTCTGAAATCTTGCCAGGCACATGTTACCTTTTCCTTGAAACAGGCCCTGATTCTGCTTCCTGGGTGACCTCTGTTTTACTACTCTCTGTTCTCCAGGCTTTGGTCTTCGGTCTACATTTCCAATTATGCAGCTTTCTCAGCCCGCTTTCAGCCCTAGACAACTGGGGTCCCAGAGGCCTTTTTTCATTTTGAACTGTCTGTCTTTTTCAATCTAAGCTAACAAGTAAAATTCTCTCACAAACTTCATGAGTTTCTTATAAATCATATTGGGGTTAACTCTATTAGACAAAAGCCAGGTCTGTCGATCTCTTAGATAAAGGTCCTCTACCCTGAGAATCAAGGTGCTGTGGGACAACACCCTTAAGATCCATAAAAATCCTTTTGTCTAGCCCAGTATCGAAAAGGCATATCAAGATTCTGAGAGGCCTCATCGTTTATTTCTTAGAGAGTCTTTGAACATACCCTTAAATCTTTCTGAGTTCTCAGTAAGGGATCTTAACATTGTACCCTTGACTTTATCTTTACCCCAAGGCCATTTTTTACTTTGAGAAACTTTTCCCTGGCTGGAAAGACTGTCTCAGACCCTCTGCAGTTCCATTTTAACTTCATTTCTCTCTCTCTCTCGTTCCCATGCCACTAAAAAAAATTGTTGCTTTAATTATTCTGCCTGGAAATCTCCTTAGCAAAACACACCAGGTAGATACATTTTATTTTCTCTGTTATCTCATGTGACAGTGTTGCCAAACTTTCCTCCATAGTATAACAGAGGGAGTCTCTTCTCCAGCTCTGATCACAATGTCCTCATTCTTCACCAATAGTCTTCTCAAGGTCCTTTTAACTTCCGCCTGTCTTCTAATCCCAAAGCAAATGCTTTTTGTTTCAGGTTTTTGTTATAACAGAACCTCGTTTCAAAAGATAATTTCTGTTTTAGTTACTCACTGCTGGAGGGGAAAAAACACACACACACATAAAGCTTAGTGACTTATAACAACTATTTTATTTTACTTACAACTTTGTATTTCAGCAACTTGGAAAGAGCTTGCTTGGGGAAGGGAGGGTTGTTTCTGGCCCATGTGATGTCATCTGGAGCAGCTGAGCTACAAGATGCATTTCCAAGATGGCTTTTTCATTCACATGTCAGGTATCTCAATAGTCCTTGGCCCCTCTCTCCCTCTCCACATGGTTTCTCATCCTTGAGGGCCTTACCACATGACTTGGGCCTTTCACAGCATGGTGCTGTCAGGTAGTACCACTGACTATGTGGCATTATGGCTTCCAAGAGGAAAGAAACAGAAGCTCCCAGGCCAGATAAGGTCAATCCCTGGAACCACACAGCGTTATTTCTGCGACCATTTTTATTTGTCTGAGAAGTCACAGAGACTATCGTGTTCTATGAGGTGGAGAAATATACTCTACTCTTTGATCAGGAAGATCAAGGTGTCATTACAGAAGAGTATGTGGGTTGAGAGAGAGAGTCATGAACAAATACAGTCTACAACTCTCTGATGTTCCTTCAAAACTTTTAGTCCATAGTATCTCATGGCCATATCCTCTCACTTATCTATTCCACTTGATGCCATACTGAAAAATTTATGTTATCTTACCCCAATGTAATGAAAATTAGTTTTTAATGTCAAATTGACCATTTGTTGTACTTAGAATTTTATTTTTAAGAATAAAATTTAGATGTTAAAATTAAGCTCTGTATTCCATCAAATACTTAATCATCTGTAACTCCTCCTAAATGTGATCAAACATTAAGAAAGCACAAGAATTTTCAGGTTAAATGAGATGAGTTCAGGTCTTTCTTTGACCTTAGATGTATGTAATGTTATTGTGAAATGTGAAACGATATTTATACACTTCTGTATGAAAAGGGAAACCCACAAATTCTTTGATAAAATTTGGCCATCTGCATTTATGTCTGAAGAAACTTTAACAATCAGGAGGTTGCCAAGTAATCTGTGAAATGCACAATATTCAGCATATATCTGCATATATTATTCTAACTTTACATCATGGTTTTTAATTTTTCTCAACTTGTGATTTTAAGAATAATTTCTTTAAACAATGATATAAACTTGCCATAGAAACAAAACACAATTATGGGTTGAAAGAGGATGTTACTGTGCAGTGGACACAAATAAGCTAACACTTCCCACAGTTTAAACTATAATATTTTGATAACATTTTATAGCAACCAAAGAATGAAAGAAAATTTGTATAAGCATTTATACTTTGTCCTTTGTTCAGATTCATTCATTCTTTCCCCAGCGTCTAAATAGTATATACTATTCTCATTTTATAATAGCTATTCCCAGAGCTATTATAAAAGAATGGCCACTTTCTTCTGAAACTGCATTTTTGATGTTATTTAAAGAAAATCAGAGTTTATAAAGTGTATCAATTAGAATTTGCTTCTCTGCTATGGCCTTCATTAGTAAAAACAATGAAAAATATTTAATATTTAAAAATGCTAGACTGATGTGCACACATTCTAGAAGCAAACCCAATTTTACCTCAGGTCAGTAAAAGACCAGGCTATCATAATTCAGTAGCTTACAGGTCCCACTACCAATTTTGGAAAACACAATGTCAGACATTCTACCATTTATTTTATTGAGTTAGGAACATTTTCTCTTATTTTTCCTTCTGCTCCTCTTCTTCCTCTTCCTCTTTTTTTAACTTTACTAAAAGGTTTTTAAATTAAAAAATTTTTTTGACAGCTGTATTATCATATAATTCACATACAGTAAGTTGCACCTATTTAAAATATAAAATGTGAAGAATTTGACAGATGTGTACAACTGTGAAACCATCACCACAATAAAAATAATGAACATTGAATCATCCCAAAAAGTTTCCTCATGTACTTTTGTAATCCCTCCAAAACCATATCTATCTTCCCATCCCCAGTCAACCACTGATCTGCCATCTGTTACTAAATGTTAATTTACATGTTCCAGAATTTTATAAAAATGGAAACATGTAGGATGTACTTTTTTCGTCTGGATTTTATCACTCGGATTATTCTTATTGTTGAGTTATTAAGCATTGCTATGTATTCAGGTTAAAAGTCCTTTACCAGTTGTACAGTTTGCAACTATTTTCTCCCAGTCTGGAGCTTTCTTTATTCTCCCATAACAATCTATTTTGAAGAGACGTTTTCAATTTTGAAGTCCAATTTATCAGCTTCTCTTTTATGTATTGTGTTTTGATGTTATATCTAAGAAATTATTGCTTAACCCAAGGTCACAAAATTTTCTCTTGTTTTTCTCTAGTTTTATAGTTAAGGCTTTGCATTTAGGATTGTGATACATTTTAAATTAATTTTTATATGGTACAAGTTATGTCTTGAAAATTTTTCGCATATGGATATTAAATTATTTCAATATCATTTATTTAAAAGATTATCTTGTCTCCATTCAATCTTTTGAAACTTAGGAAAAATCAATTATTTGCATGTATGGGTCTGTATCTAAACTCTTTAGTCCGTTCCACTGATCTATTTGTTCATCTCTATGCCAATGCTATATTGTCTTGATTCCTGTAGCTTTATAATGTCTTTAAATCATTATCTTTTGTGTATCTACTGTAGGTTTTTCTTTTGTGGTTGCCATGAGGTTTATATATAACTGTTTCCAGTTTGTATGAGCACCAGGTACTGTTCCCTGTAATCTTTTTGCATGTTTCTTTCCCTGGTAGTTTCCTTACTCAGATGTGTTTCTCAAAACTATGCAGAATAATCAAGAAGGACCCTCTTTAGATTTTCAGACTTCTCTCACTGTTGCAGCATTTTGCTATCTACAAACTCCAGCACCTTGGGCTCCCCAGACTCTCTGCTTTGTTTATTCAACTCAGAAAGTCTGCTGGGCTCTGCCTGAGATTCCTTCCTGAACTGCAACCTGAAAGCCCTCTCTAAAGCAGAAAGCAGAGGCAATTGCAGGGCTCACCTTATTCATTTCCCATCACTCAGACATCACTGTTCTTTGTGGCCTGATGTCTACTGTCTTGAAATCCATCGTTTCATATATTTTTCCTTTTTTTTTGGTTTGCTTTAGTGGAAACATAAATTTGTTCCCTGTTTGTCCATTTGGCTGGAAATGTAAGTCTTGTTTTTTTCTTTTATAAGTTAGAATATATCACTCACCTCTATCCAGTCTATGCAAAGTGTCACTTATCCATTTCAGATTAAAATATATATATATTTACATATATCCTGTGTTTAAAAGAGAGTTTAAAACCATTTTGACTATTTCTATAGAGATGCGTGGGAAGTACCAGATAGGAATGCCATTCATAACTGACATATCTCCCTGTAGTCCCCCTTCAGCTGAACCCTATCACTAATTACGTCCTGGAACTCTTCCTAGAACCAGCGGAATAGGAGCTTCTCTTTCTCTCCCCAACTATATTGTTTGATGTATCTGCCTTTCTAATGTAAATCAATACAGACTTTCCAGGCTTCTTGCAAATTCCTCTGTATTCATCTCATAGATATATATTAAAAAGGCCTCCCTTCAAAAGTGATAAAAATTAAAACCTCCTAATAAAATGCTGTGCGTGTGTGTTCATGTGTTTGTGAGAAAAAGGTTTAACTTTTCTGTCATACCTATGACCTACCTTAAGCTTATAAGAGTAATAGAGTTAATTAATCACTCTTATAATTAGACAAATAATATATCTGGTCCTAGTTTCCTGATTGTTAAGATTTTTTTACAGCTTTAAATATTTATGAAATATTTTGGATTGGATAACTTCCAATCATTCCATGTGGTTCTGAAGGCATTTTTAGGGGACTAGAAACCTGGACTGTTTCACAGGAAATATCTCTTGGGACATGACGAGAAGGCAAGGCAGAAATCCTGAAGGACCATTGTAAGTTTTCCCCTAATATCCCCTTACCTGGGAGAGGTGCACCTGTGTTCATGGCGAGGCAAGAGTCAGTAGGGGAAGTTTAACTTTGCACTTTCCTGACAGCCTGTGAAATAAATGGCTCTGGCCTGCTCTCTGACACTGAACTCAGCAGGGATAAAAGCCTACTTTGAAAAAGCAGTTATGTGTAGCTATGGAACTGAGAAACCTTTCCTGAGAGGAGCACCTGAGAAGGCAAACAGGGTTGTAATCTTGAAAGCTCTCTCACATGATTTCACTTTGTCTTAATATCTGTATTGCCTTTTTTACAAAAGAGAATCTTCAAACTAGGAAAATTGTGTTGAGTAAATTTAAATTCAGAACAGAAAAAAATATTATGCATGATGGTAGATGACCTTTAAATATTTTAAATTCATGTCTTTAGGCAAAAGCAAATTAAATCCCAGTTTAGTATAACAATTCATTCATTGAATCAGTAAATATGTATTGAATGCCTGACAAGTGCCAGCACTGTTTTAAGCATACATTTATACATCAGGGAGAAAAACAGATAAAGACCCTGCCCTCCAAATGCTTTTATTTATAATTGTGATTGCAAAAGGCTTATCTCCACTCCGAAACATCATAAGAAACAGAAAACTAACAGATGACAGAGGATGCCGAATTTCTTCTTAATATTCAAAGGAAATGGCAGAAGCAGAATTCAGAAACTCTATGCCAGTGACAGTACTGGGTAAAATTAGGAATGCGATTTGAGCCTTTAAAACAAGAAAAAGAAACGACCACATGCCCAATTATACTAAGTTACATGAACAATATTGCTTCCTTTTGTCGTTGAATTATTAGACAGATAAATCGAAGAATTCTACGTGCACAGTACATCTTCATTTCAGCAAGACATTTTATAGCAGTTCCATATCATCTTGAGGATTGGTTATAAGAGTATAGACTGGCTGAATAAACACTCTCTAAAATTTAGATGTAATTGATTGATAACAAGTTGGAAGGAGATTGAAAATTTCAGCTAATATAAAGATGGCTTCCTCTAATATAACAGAAACTCTTGAACCTAAAAAAAGAATATTTAATTGTGAACCATACACACAGGTATGAAGTGAAATAAAAACATCTACCCCTAATGTTTATATGAGGGTTAGAATGAAGATTTCGTGTGCTTGCCACAAAATAGGAACTCCTTAAATATCAATTTGATCCTTCACTCCTTTACTCAAAACATAAAGTTTATTTTTTAGCCTGTTCCCGAAGATATGCTTAAATTCAGTATTACTAACAATACATACCACTATAATTCAAACTTTGATAATACCTGGCATCCTATTAGCTTAAAAATGATCTAAAACTACTCTCCTATTCAATATGTTATATAAAATTATTTACATTTTTAATGTTAGATATAAACCTATTTTAAAATGCAGATGACAGTAACATTTACTAATTCATATTTATTCCTTTTACTGAGAGTTAAAAATATATAAACACTTTATTCTTTTTTATATCCACATTTTCTTATAAAATAAAAATTGAAAGCATACTTAACCATGTTCTTGTCATAATCTATATCCTTGATTTCTATTTACTATGAATGTTAATAGCTGAATGATGTCTTCATAAAGATAAATGTATAAGAATGCTCTTTGCAACATTGTTTGAAATTGAAAAAATAAAATAAAATTGTGCTTTTAGGGGAGTGGTTATATAAATTATAGCACATCTATAAAATGGAATTATATGCAACGATAAACAGTATGACGGTGGATCTATAAATATTAACATGGAGAGATCTCAAGACAACTAATAAAATAAAGTCTTAGAAAAATGCAATGTACTTTCAACAATGTAACAAACAAAAGGATAAAGGACGTGTATGTGAATGCTTACGAATAGGGACTAGAAGATCTTAATCTTTTGTTAGTGGTTACTTCTGATGAGGGAAGAGAGAATCAATATAGGAGAGGTGAATGAGACATTTATATTTTGTTTTCGTTACTTCCATATTGATTTGAGTCTTTTAAACTAAAATGCATGCAAGTAATTATAGTATAAAAATAATAATTAATGAAAATTAGCACCAATATTATTTATGGAGATTTAAAGTAAATGACGAACACTTGGAGTTGCTGGTCAGCAGAAAGATTCTTCTTTAAGCCAGGTCTCAAAGAGCACAGCGATAACCAGGAGAAAATTAAGGACTCAAAACCAAATTGTGATTTATGTGTTTAAAGAGAATAATGAAATAATATTCTCATGATTAAATTTTTCTTTAAAAGTCTAATTCACCTATACAAAGAAGCGATTTTCCCATTTGCAATTAGTCTTCTTTAAACAGTAAGACCATATATAATTACACTATTTTCTTTTTTGCAACCATTTACATGAAAAGATCTAATCCAACAATTCATTAATTAGATTTTATTTTACATTATCATGTTAACTAATTTATCTGGATTGACCCCGCCTCCCAAACAGAGTGGGATCTCATTTTCTACTTTTTGATATTCTCCAAAGAGATTCAGGATCTAAGGTTTATTGTGATCATGATGTTCTCCTCCTCTACCTCTTGTTCCTCTTCCTTTTCCTTTCTCCTCCTCTTTGTCTCCCTCCACTTCCTCCTGCTTCCCTTTCTACTCTTTCTTCTTGAAATAATATTTCTTTTGTTCATGTAGTTACTAGAGAAGAACATATAGACTAGATTTGCCTGTTACCTATACTAACTAAATCAGCATCAACTGAAAAAAATTTAAACCTTCTCCTCAAGGACATCTTTGGAGAGACTATCCTCAAGCTCAATGTCTTCAGCAATTTCAATCACATATTCCAGCCTTTACCATTTCCATTTTTGACCCTTAAAATGTAAGAGACAGCTGGGTGTAAAAAAAATTTCTGATGTCAATCAATCATTCCACTTGAATTTAGATATGTTTCAGAGAACTAATTGGTCTTAGGGCAATGCCTTTGATGTTGCTGATGTCAAAAATGTTGTTCCTTCCTGCTAAGGAGACCTGTGTGCTTCTGAACAGGTCATAACTTTTCCGTCTATCTTGGCAACTTATATCTGCTTTTAAAGAGGCTGTCAGTTTGGTCATAGGTCACTTGAAGCACTTATTTTGTAAATTGTGAGTGTTTTACTCTCTCAGAGGTGTCAAACCACTTTGTTCTTTATTTTCTTTCTAAATTTCGCCGTGAAGAAAAAGAGCTGTCATAAATCACCTTCTTTGACTTTCACTGGCTCAAGACTATCTCCTTCAACATAAAGAAAAAGTTAACTACCACACAGATTCTTTGTCCTGACTATTACAAAGAAATAGACAAATATTTTAGAAAAGATATGTGACCATTTGTTTGATAAGCTCATTCCTAATACAATAATAGTGTAGCCATCCGTGCCACTCTATATGGAGAGAGACACTGTCCCATTCATCGGGGATGAGAACAAGACCTCGATTTTCAACATCCCATCCAGGCTCCACCAATGTTCTTAATCTGTTTGCAATACCATTTCCATTAACTCAAAAGTACAGAGGAGAGAAAGACCTTCTAGATTTGAACTTGACAAGTATTCATCTTTAGCTGAATTGTAAACACATGCATGTCTAAAATTTGTTCTTATTTTAGTTCAGAAAAAAATAAAACAAAACATGCCTTGTCTCAGAATAAATCTTTATGCCTGGAATCTGTCTAGATTCCAGCCCCTTGACACATTCCAGTAACAGAAAAGTGCGAAGCATGTCTGAGGTTAAATTTCAGCCATTTTATTTGAAATTAGAATTTAGATAAGAGTTTTAAAAAATAAAGTGATATTTTAGTCACTCAACAAACATTTATTGAGTGTCTCCTCTGTTCTAGGCACAGTTTTAGGAACTGGGAATAGAGCTAAAGGAAAAACAAGCAAAAATCTTTAACCTCACAGAGCATACCTTCCGGTATACATCTATGATTGTGGACTGAGAATCTATCTCTTACATGTCGAAACTGCTTGGGGTTTGCTAACAATCCTCCTTGACTGCACATTATCTCTGAACACTGTCCAATTATACCTGAACACTGGCTGTGATTTTTCTAAGAGTCATAGTACAAAGATAATTGTAGACTATCAAAACTAATTATGAACTTTGGAAATATAATGATTATAATGAGTTTACATATAAATATGAAAGTGAAAAAAATGCTTTAAAACACTTGGGCATATACAGTGTGGTAAGTATATAGACGAAAAGAGACTTGTTAGAATTTTCCCACAGCATTAAATTTTCGGTTACTCCTGAAGAACAACCAGAAAA
The DNA here is from genome assembly GCF_000151845.1 of Pteropus vampyrus. Taxonomy (NCBI): domain Eukaryota; kingdom Metazoa; phylum Chordata; class Mammalia; order Chiroptera; family Pteropodidae; genus Pteropus; species Pteropus vampyrus. The sequence goes on from NW_011888914.1 coordinate 494,684, forward strand.
GAAGTGGCAAGTAAGGCAATGGTAAGGCCCATAGTTCAGATTCAAAATTTCTTGAAAAAAAATTTTGATGCTCTGAATTTTGAGATCTCATTCCCCAGTATATGTCATCAGTTTGGCTTAAATAAACTCTTATTAAAATGAAAATATATATTGAAACTCTGGAATGTGACATGATAATGTTGTCAAAGTTCTGTGGAATATGAATCTCCTTATTTCCTGGATACACGCTCTGAACCTTTTGTCTGAGCTACATGGGGTTGGCTAATACCATAATGGAAATGATAATCTTTGTGAAACATATGTACAATATAGTAAGACAGGTTATATTCTGAAAGTGAAACTCCTGCCATAAAGAAGAGATATTTGAAAGTTAGTAAACATTATAAGGTGCTGCCACAAAGGCAGATATATAAATTTGTCCCACCTAACAAAATAATGACTGAACGTCATTGTCTTAGTGAATGGGCTCATTAAATGTATTATAATTTAGTGATTGTTGATAAACAGTTTATCAATTTAAAAGACACTTTTGAGCATACTAAAAGCAAAAGACTTTTCTAGAAAAAAAACTTCAAAAAAAAGTAATAAGGTATCTATATTCCTACTGAGGTTAGAAATTTTGGTCCAGACCATAGGCTTATATCAGATCATAAGATTCAATTGATTTCTAACAATTTTGACATGGTCTAGGTAAAGTTCCATCTGTTTTCAAGTTTTCCCTGATTGAATACAAGGACTTCCATCCTCAGCTTCTAACCACTGAAGCAATTAAAGGGGGGAGAGGAGATGGAATTGCTCATGTCTATAAGCCGGTGGCTCTGAGCTAAGGGAATTTGGCAAGCAGCACCTCAGACCATGCCAGACAAGGCCGATGGATGTCTTTTACAGCAGGTCAAGTCCCTGCCTGGTACTCCAGAGACTTTTGAAAACCTTGATAAAGCACTTTTGCAGAGTTTCTAAAAACTCTCTGCCAAAGAAAAAGAATTCCAGTATCCTAGAAAATGGATATGCCCCTTAATGTGCCATATATGTGTTGGCCAAAGGCCAACTAGGATAACACTGTTGCAGAACCTTAACCCATAACCAAGAGTCATCAGCCTCACAAAGAAGGTCAATATCATGAAAAAAACATTAAAAATTTCATGGACTGCCCCATGAAGCAGAGGTAATATGTAAAGCACCTCATAAGCCAAACTTAATAAATCAAAAATGAAATAAAAAAGGAGAAATAACTTTAGGAAAATAGATATATAAAATCATAAATAATATTATGTATAATTACATGTCAATAAACTTGAAAATATGGGTAAATAATAAAATGCCCAACTTGGTGTAAGAAAAAACAAATATGATTAGAATGATAACCAATACAGAAATTTCGATGTAATAAAAAGGCATTCTCTTCAAATACTTCTAGGCCTAGAGAGTATTACAAGTAAATACTATCAAAATGTCAATGAAGAGATTCTACTTCTTCTCTTTCTCAATATGATTCTTCAAATTAAATCCATATATTAAGTTGAGAAAAGTGTCCAACTCATTTAATTATTAAGTATAACTTTGATAATAAACTATCTAAAAAAAATTTATAATCAACTTTCAAATGAATATAGATACAAAAATTATAGATTAGCTTTAGTTGATTAAAAAGAGTGGGATATTAACAAAATGATACATTATAATTGAGCAGATTTTATCTTGAAAGTGCAAGGGTAGTTAGATAGTAGAGTATCTCTCAATGTTTTACACCACATTAATAAAAAAAAAAAAATAGCATACTTTCTCATGCATACAGCAACATCATTTGAAAAATATCAGCACTTATTTATGATAAAGACTTATAGAAAGTAGGAATAAACAGGAAATTCCTTAACCTGATAAAAATTGTCTCCTGAAAACCCAAAGCAAGTGGACAAGAAATTTTAGAAATATTACCTTTAAGGTTTGGAAGAAGTATGGACTTATGGTATTGCATCTATTGTACAATATATTATAGAAAGTCTTGGCAAAGTTAGTATGATAAACTGTATGGAATAGAAGAGACAATATTGTCATTATATCCAGATAATTTGGTAATTTACCTAGAAACTGAAGGGAATAAACAGAAAAGCCATTAAAATCAATAAGAAACTTCAGCAAATTGTTGGATTCAAAAAGTAATCAAAAGTCCACAGTATCCTTTTATACCAGCAATAATCAAAGATAATATGATACAAAATATACAATAAATTTGTGAGATTAACCTAACAAAATTCTATTCAAAGACACAATAAAAAAGCTTGAATAAATGGAGAATTACATTATATTTATAAAGTGGCCAACTTAACATTGCAAAAAAGAGAATTTTATTTGGAAGTAGGGGAAGATTTTTAAAACAAGCCACAAGAGTACAAACAATGAAAAACCTGTATTTATTTTGTTATACCAAACAAAATGTCCTGTTTGAAGAAAAAATCTAAAGCTAAATGACAGAAATATTTGTAATATAGATAATATGAAGACTCAATATCAATAAAACATAACTTTGAATAAATAAATAAAAGAAAGCAACCTATTAGAAATATGGTCTAGCGATACGAAGAAGCAATCACAGACATTAGAATGCTAATAAACATGCAAAACTATGGTCAACTTCAGTAATAGAGATAATTTTAAAAATACCAGTGGACTACCATTTTCACCTATCAAATCATCAAAAATTATAAAGGCTGACATTACTAATGTGTTGGCAAGGCTATTGGGCACTGATTCTTAAGCATCGCTGCACGTTGGAATCACCCGGGGGATCTTTAAACGATTCTAACTCTGGCTCACACCCAAGCATTCTGATTTATTTGATATGGACTTTTAAAACCATGCCTATGATTTAGCCTCTAGTTGAGAAATATCATGTGGGATGTGTTCTATAATTTTAAGTATTCAAAGGGAGGTTAACTAGAACATTAGATTGCCTAATGAGAATCTAATGGAAGAACAAGTAGTACATATAAATGGAAGCTGCGGAAAACATTAGAGAAAACTTTTAGCAATAGTGTCCAAAGAGAGAAGGATGTGCTTTATAAGACGGAAAGCTACATGTTAGTGAAATATTCAAGCACATGGTGGACAATAACTTGGTCGAATTTGTAGAGAAAAAAAATTCAGGTTATTAGGTACTTGGAATAGATGATCTTTTAATGACCCTTATAAATATGATACTTGAAAAGCTGTTAGCTGTCCAACCTGTATCTCTCTTTTCACCTTTTAGTTTCTTTTTGCCTTCAAGAATCCCTGACTCAAGATTTTTCTCCTTAAAAAAAAAAAAAAAAAGGCGTAACCAGAAAGTGGCTTTGCATTCTCAGCTCTTGTTCCTACATGGTTTTATTGGTCTTTCTAATTAAGGAATAAGAAGGAAAATAGAACAGTCACACCGTTCAAGGAACATTTAACAAAATACTTTCCTTGTGGGAAGAGTAAGGATTTTTCTTCACCTTGGTGGATGATGCCAGGCTCTTGCTTCCGAGATTGGGCTCATTGTGATCCCTCCACTTTCAGAGGCTTTGGAAAACTGGGGCATGGCCTCATGCAGGACTTGAGGTTTGGCAATATGCAGCTAAGAAAGCCCCACCTTTATGACGCTTCAATTGTTTACTGAGAACAAAGGTGACGAAATCCTCTAATTCTACACTAACACTTACTTGGGAGTCTGACAAGAATAGAGTTTTCAAGGCAAATAATCATATACCACTATTCAAAATCCGCTTTGTTTGATATATATTTCAATTATTAAAATGTATAAATTTATATTAATACTTAATTATAAACATATAATTATATGTAAGTATATAATTAAAATATATAAATATATAATTATATATTTCGATTATTATATAAATAATGATTTTTTACAGAGAACATGAAAAGTTCTTTTTAATATTTAGTTAAAAGGAAAACAGTTTACATTTGATCCACATATATGCGTGTATATTAACACATGTATAATACACTGTACATATATGTTTCCTTCTGATAATTTAATCCAGGAGGTTATAAACATAATTATGGGAGGAGAAAGAAATTAAAGTATCTGACACTACCAAAAGAAAAATACTCAAGCTTTTGAAACAGGTTATTAGTCAATATAAGAGACAGTGAAGTTGAGTTGATTTGTTACTGTTGACTATCATCTTGACATCCTCATCTATTTGATTACTCTTAACATCTAATTTTCCTAAGTTTCCTGGCATCCTCGTTTTGAAAGAAATTAACTGCAAGTTCTTGGCTAGATAAAGATTACAAGGAGGCAAAGCAGGACAAGGAGGACTAATCAGATAGGTAACACCCAGTGTGAATTATGGTGGGGCAGGTACTACGCAAAATACTTCACAAGAATTTTCTTACTGAAGTCTCACAACACTTTCATTGTGTGTTACTATTATCTTCCCTTTACAGAGGAAGAAACTGAAACTTAGAGTAAATAACTTGCCGAAAGGCACATAATATGTGACAGAACTGTGACTTCAAGCCAGAGCTTCTGACTTTGCTATGGGTCTATTAGTCTATAGGAACTTGTTAAACAATGGTAGGTGAGAACTTTTAAAAAATTCCATATTGCATATAAAAAGAGATGGAACTATGTATCCAACAAATCAATGAAGTTTTATGAGAATATACCTTATAAAGGAGTTTTTATTTAATTTCACAAAATACTCAGAAGTGACATAAACCTAAAATGAAATACTAAAATCCATCATAGATTTATAATACCTTAATTCAGAATTTATAAATAATTATATCTAACCTAGGTAAAATTTACCTGTGCACATTTTAAAGAAAAAACATATTGTACGTAAAGTAACCAAAAGTACCTTTCTAACAGAGTTAAAGAATAAACTCTTCCTGTGTGTTTTAATGTACTCATGATTTGCTACCAAATGGCACCGCTAAATTCAACGCATCTTATTAAATTTAGAGCTGACATGATCTCCTTTTAGAAATATATAACAGCTAGTTCAAATTATGCTAAGTACTTTAAAGTAATAAAATATAATTTATTTAAAAATATTTAATAGTTCAGATATTTCTCAAAATCAAATGAAACTTTCGTCCAGTAATTTCAGGTTTAATGAGGTTTTATTATGCCTATTTGAATCAATGCCTATAATTTCTATTACTTTTGAAGAGATACTGGAGTTTGTTAAGATGTTTCAATTGTAGGATGCAATAAATGTTCATTTTCTTTTTAATAAGCATTTGCTTTTATTAGTTGAAGATGTTACAGTATTTCTTCATTTTTAGTTTTATATTCAAATTAGTTTTAAGTCTAAGCATTAGAGACCAAAGCTACTTCTTAAACTTTAAATTACACAGAAGTTTCTAAATTTAGAAAGCATTGTTCTTCATTTTGGGGATTCTGTTTTATAGATTAGTAATAACTTACCACAGCACTTGAACAAAATGACCAATGCCATTTTCAATGATGTTCTTATTATGTTATAACCCTAACACCAAAAGCAATAGTTAAGGCTAAAGCACAGCATAGGTGCTTGTTCTCAGCCTGATCAAACAAGCTTAATTATGACCTCCAGATAAAGGTACTGCCATTAAGCCATTGAATTATCACAGATAAGGCTGAGTCTCTGTTACTGTCTGATGATAAATCACAGCTAACAATGGCAAAGGAGTCAGAGCTCTCACAGCTAATCCTTCTGAGGTTTTGGATGGGCTGGTTTTCCTACTGTTTTGCATCTATTTATATAGCACTCAGAACCCCCAAATGGCCTCTGCTTATCTCCAGCTTTAGATAATTTATGCTTTTTGGTGTGTCACCTCTCTGCTGAGGCTGTTATCAGAAATGAGGTTTAGGAAATCGGATCCACTGAAATGCTAATCCTCCTGCCAATTACTACACAAAAACAAGTTTTCTTCACTGATTTGCTTTTGTTTATTTGATACTGCAAATGTGGATTTTATGATTACAGTTTAGGACAATTGTTTAGCTGCAAAACAAAATAAGCATTTAATTTGACTAGCTTCTTCTTTTCACAAGAGTGGTTGGGCAATTTACACTGATTCAAATGGCCAGATGGTTTCCTCTCTGTTTGTCACTGAATAAATAGATGTGTAAATATTTTTATTTTCATAGAAGGCTAGTCTTGAGAAGAGAATTTGTCGAAACCCCTCTCAGTGGTGGGCTTCTGCTCCAAGTTGCGCTCATCCTAATTTAGATTCTTTGATGTAAAGTGTCTTCTATGTGAAACTATTTCACATAGAAATATGATGCCTGTCTTGGAATTTCATTAAAATGACATTTTTTTCATCCCTTAGTGCTGTCCAAGTTTTATGAAATCTTATCTCTGAGAATTTTATGAGGTTGTTTGACTAGTAGTTAAATGTATTACTTTCAGTGATATGAAACATTCCTAAATGAGTAACTACCAAGCCCATAAAATTCTCATGTGCTTATTAGCATAGTGTAATGAAAATTTGAAGTGCAAGGTTAGATTCTACTTTCAAACAGTTAGGTTAAACTCATACCTAACAATAGTTATGTTTTTCTATTACTTTTTCTAAACAAGATCTCTAAGTTTTTAAAGTTTGACAGGATGTCACCCAGTTGTCATGATTGAGCACCAATTATTCATGTCTTCTTGTGTTGACTGTTGATGCTAGTTATTGAGATAGTAATCTTTGGAGTGATAAGAGAAACTACAAAGTTAATTCAGCCTTGAGGGTCCATTAGATTTAATGTCACCTAATAGAATATTTAATATTTTTAATCCTAGTTAAAGTCTTTCTCCATAAGCTAATGCCAATGGCAGAAATGATGGAAAAGAGAAATATCTGACTTTATAACTTCTGTAATTCTTTTTCCTCTGACTATATTTCAGTGTAAAGCACATATGTAGGTAGTTTTTCAAATGGCTCTTGATTTTTCTATAGAAATGTAAGGTATGTGTCTGTTTTTTAAGTTGAAAAGAAATGCTCATATTTCCTTATATAAGAAAGCTACTTCTTTTAAAGGTCTTGTTTCTGCTAGGCATTCTAAATATGAATTTAGAAAACTTTTTAAACTTTTTCTTTAAAGGAATCACAATATTTAAAAAATTTGGATTAGTAGATCTGTGCCATTCTAGGGACTACTTAAAATTCAATTTTAGGTAAGAGTTAACTTATTAGCATATACCTTGAAGATAAATATTAAATCATTAGCCAAGTGGTACATTTCATTATTCTATCTTTTTCAGTAGGTGCATTCTTTTTGAAATAGTCATTTTTATTTTTGTTTTATAGTTGACTCTTAAACAACATGGGTTTGAACTATGTAAGTCTACTACACATGGATTTTCAGCTTCTCAGAGGTCAGCCCCCTAACCTCCACATTGTTCAAGGGTTGACTGTATGTTATTTCTCTTCTATTTAACCACGTTTTTGGATATCAATTTCAAATTCCTCAGGAGCCAACAGACTCTATTATGAACTTTCAGAATTTTTTTTGCTGGTATCCAGGTCTCTGATAATATAATTCATTGTTCTTTATGGAAATACATAACGATAGTTAAGCATAGCTGCCAAATTGTTTGCTTCTCTATACCTAGATTAAAGATTTCAAAGAGAAGAGCAAGAACATTCTTCATTTTATAGCACAAGTAAATCATGTTGTGAAAGGAAAGTTGTTTAGAAATAACAATAGCTGCTACATTATTTGGCAGTACAATAATTAAAAACTAAGTAGCATCAAGGAACATGTATGTATGTGAGAGTGCAGCATATGTGTTCATCTCAATTCATTCAGCTCTTCTCAAGCAGTACAAAACACATTCATGTGTCAGAGACCTGGTGAATAGAATTTCCTTCACTGAATACAAAAACAAATCACAAACAAAATATAAAACAAACAAATGACAACAGAATAATCTGCATTCTTGCTGATAACAATGATTTTTTTTTTTTCCCCAAAGAATGGAGAACAAATATGGTAAATAAATTAAGCCCAAAGGAGTGATAAAGTTCCATTTGTAAAACTTAGGAGACTGCTCTTAATTTTTATTTGTCCGTTTGTTTTAAAAAGATAGCTAGCTTTCCTGTACCACCTCTACTCCCAGACAGCACCTTTCTCTCCGCTGTCTCTTTTCCCTAAGAGAAGTCCACCCTCTTTTGACATAAACTTCCTTACTCTGTCACTGATAGAGCTCTTCTTTTAATCAACATATTATCTTCTCATCTAAAACATTTTTTAAAATCTCTAATGACTTTCCTCTACATTCTTTTTCCTAGATATCCTGCTTTTCAAATCATTCTACTTGGTTAACATTTTACTCATAGACTTCATGGTAGTGATGCCTCAAATGGTTTTGCTATAAAATTTGTCCTTTATGTGATAACAAAGTCCTAAGTAAAGGAAAGAAGAATTCTAGCCCTAATATGAGAAAATTCAAGCATTTAAAGTTTTAAAGTTATTTTTTCTGAAATGATGTGTAGTCCTTATGACTCAGCCTAACAAAGGTCATTGAAATGCCTTGGACAAATCACTGTCAGCTGAGAGAGAGTGAAAGAGAAAGAAAGAGAGAGAAAAGGAGAAAGAGATGGAAATGAGAGGAAAAGAGGAGAAACTGGTTTATAAAGAAAGCATGGAATTTGAATAGCCCATTTTGCATGATCTAAATGAGTATATTGGACAAGAATTTACCATTAAATAATGCATAAAACTAGCAACATTATAATTTTTCTCTACCACAAGTTTGGGTCTCTTAGGATCAATGAAAGGGTTATTAAAGGTTCTTTATCTCTCACTTTTCTAAATTCTTAGCATATCTGAACTATATGATTTAGTAATTGGCTATAAGTTCTTTGGAACCAGTCCTTAGTTGTTCCATATATGTGAATTTTATCTTCCCTAATAGTTTCTGATCTCCTTGAGAGTAAGAATTTATCTTCTTATTGTTTTATATGTTCCTAGCATTGAGAATAATGCTTGGTTCATAGACATAAGCTATCAATATGCATTTGAGGATTGACTGAAATGAGGAGGTCATAGCCAAATATTAGTGGACAGCTGCTCAAAGGTAGGGTTCACAAGACACTTTAAGGACCTGGGCTCAAGAATGATGCATGTATGCAAGAGAATTTTGACAGAGATGGCAATAAAAAGCATAAAGCGTAATTGTTCTGATAGGTCAAGTGACTATACAGCCAGGTAGTCGGGAAGCCACTGTAGGCTTATTTAGGATACATATCTCTCTTCGTAGCCTGCACGATTTAAACCAACTGCCTGAAGTAATATCAAAAATTCTACCTGGACACTTTATTATTTTTCCACAGGTAGTTTTGGCAATTCAAAATAGTGCTGCTTTGTGTTATGCAAAAATATGTAACTATTAGAGTAGAGACCAATAAAACTATATTTAGACTAAGAGGAATGGGAGCAAAAATTTTGGCATTGGCCACAGAGAGTGGGAATTTTTGTCATAAGTGTTTATACCCAGTTCTGTAGAGTTGCAATAATCAGAAAGTCAAACAAAACCAAATGACCACATGTTGCGGTTTGAGTTAAGCAAACAGCTAAGGAAAACATGGAAATCACCAGATATCTATGTATAGTTGTAGTTTGTTCCCTGGTTTATGCACGTGTATTCACTTGAAGTCTTGACTCTGTTTTATGAAAACTTGTTGAGAAAAACATATTGGCTTTAGGATTTTATTAAATTTTTTCTTAGAGGAAAGAACTCCAAAACTTTTATAAATTCAGCCAACCTCTCTAAATCTGTGAAAAATATTAGAATACTCTAGAGCAAAGATGAAAGTACTTGTATTTATTTATTTTTCTCCAGTTTTTCAACAGGGAAATCTCAAAGGCTAAAACATTCCTTTGTATCTCATGTTAGTGTTGGGTCCATTGGTATGAAGACAGGACTGTTTCTCTGGAGATACTGGTTCCCCTTTCCAATCTCTCCCACATTTATTTTCTAGAGAGATCAAGTTAAAGAGTCACCTAGAATGGGGGAAAGGACAAAAAGGGACACCAAAGCTCAAGAAACAACGTAGGAAGAATGGGAACAGTAAGATGCAGCCACCTTGACTGAAGTTTGAAACTGAAATGGACTTTAGAAATCTGACACCCCGATTCTATAATTAAAGAAATCAGGACCAGAGCCTGTCACTAACTTAAACATATTCACACAAGTAATGCATTAGTGGCCAATATGGAACTGCTTCTCTTCCTAGCTAAGCCTTTCTCCCTAAATCAAATTGTCTTTCCCCTTTTAAGTGATGTGTGAGGGAGGGGATAAGTCACACAGTATAGAGGATCTTGTAGGCTTTTAAACTGTCTGCTCTCAGAAACTTGAGCTTTGCCTATGCTTGTCACTGATGAAGACAAAACTTCAGCCCAGTGGTCCAGCCCCATAATTCACTATAACCTAAAGAAAGTTTGAACCACTGGCTACCAAGCTAAATATAGACTATTGGTAACTGTTTGAGTGAGTACAGATTAGCTTGAAAAGCAAACTAATGTTTGCTCATCTCTAATGAAATAAGAAACAGACTGTGGCATGTTGTATAACTAGCAATATAGTGAGCTTGTATGTCATTCATGACTGGTGAGCAGGTGTTTAGAACTCTTTATGAGGTAGGTAAGGGAAATTGTGGTCAGGTGGGGAGGGTGGTGTTAGAAGCTAAGACCTGCCTGAGATCAAAAGCATAGTGAGTCAAATGAGCTTGTTCCACTTGCCTTTTTTTTTTTTTAATCCCAAGAGCTTGTGGCAGTGAACTGAAAAGATGAATTTCTTTGAGATAGAGAAAAGGAGAACGCATAAAAAATTACACTGACAAAGTTGTGTGATAGCTTGGAAAGAAGCATATAGTAAAATATTCACCCAGCATATCTAGTCGATTTTGGCAGAGATGGAATGTTATAATGAGCGTTCATCCCTTTCTGAACTGAGTGAGGGATAGCTGACTGAGTCACCAACATTTTAAACATCCAATTTCTTAGGTGCACAGTCTCAAAGGCAATAGAAAGCCAAAAGCTCATAACCACTCATCTTTGTGCCATTAATGTACAATGTTGCTGCATGCTTCTTTTTGATCTTTAAAACAAATGAAGAAGAATGTGCAAAACTGAGCTGCCTTTCTTTGCCTCTGTGAGGACTCAGGCAGCAGCAAGCACACAGTTTCTGCTGCAGAGTTGTTAGCTGTGTGCCTGCAAGTGCTGGCTGGAACGTAGTGGAATAATCCTACACACAGGAGAAAGAAACACCAGTCCTCTTAATATGCTGTTTACTTTGGTTTTAAGTTTGGAAAACATTTTGTTTAACTGTTAATATGGAGAATGGCTAAAAAGATCTTAAACAAAAGCATAATCATGTAAAAGGAAGTTCCCTTTTAGAGTCTGCCTAACAAAATGTTCAGACTGCTAGAAATTAAACATAGAAGCTACATGACCATTAGGAAAGCATTAACTCAGTCATTTCTTCATTTATTCACTTGTCTACCATCTATTTGATGATTCGCCCATTGATCTTATTCTAAAGCGATATCTGATATGAGTCTAACATCCGTATTAAGGGATGTGTAAATGAGTTCATGTGTTTTATGTTCCTTGCAAAAAATACATATTTAAAATACTGGGGATATAAACTGTTTTTCCCATCAAGATCCTATTTTCCTTTACCTCTCTGAATAAAAACCTCTAATCATTGTTTCATGATGTGTCACTTAAAATGACAAAGGCGGGGAGGGGGATGTTACATGAGCATCTGTAATGGAGTCTGATTCCATTTTTGATGTTTGGCCTCTGATAACTTTCAAGACATACTCTTCTGTATTCCTTTCTTGTTCTACCTTTTGGAAAAACCATAAGAAGGCTCTCACTCAACCTGTCTTGTGTCAGTGGGAAATTCAAACTACCTAACTCCCTGCCTGTTGCCTGAAAACTCTCACCCCAGACGCAACCACTAAACGCAATTAATCCCCAAGTCAACGGCCCCTCCTTTCTCCCATACATCCTTTTCAAACTCGCTTGGGAGCCACTCTGCCCTCCCCAGAAGACCTCATTTTGTGAATGATAAGTTAGGTAAACCAATGATAAAAAAGCAGACTTAACGTGATTAAATAAGTTACAGAGTTTTCATTTAAATCTGACCCCAAAGTTCATACTCCTTTTTACAGTATGTATTAGAGAGATTGTTTTTAGTTGCAAATGTCAGAATATCCATAAAAAGTGTTTAAATAATAAAGAGTTAGATAGTTCACAGAAGAAGAATGCAACCAAAATTGGTAAATTCCGGAAGAGGTTGCAGGAGGCACAACAATATCTAATTAATGAGAGACATTTCCCAGCATATTTCTATTTTTATTAATGAGGAAAATTTTTCCAGAAGCCACCAAACAGATTTCCTCTCCCAGGACTGGAGTCATATTTGCAGCCTCAACCAGATATTGGCAAAGGGATTGACATCACCTTGACTAATTTGTATTGGTCATGATTTGCCCTGGGAGGCAGAGGGTATTCTATGCCAAGCATATGAGAGTGTGATCATCTGGGGCAAAAAAGGAGCCTTGGCACCAAGAAGAAGAGGGAAGTGGTGCCTCTTGAGTACGCGATCAAAAGTGGCCGCTGTTCTGTCTTATTCTGCCTTATGAAGTGTCGTGCTCATATGAACTCTTACCTAACTTATTATATATTATAATACATTGTTGGCTTTTTTTACATGGTATTTTTTCCAAGCTCATATTTTTCCAAGTTAAACAACAACAATAACAACAAAGAAACAACCTAAAAATCCCCTTTTCTGTCTTCTCTCAGTTGCAATCTATTTGTTTTTTTCTGAGCCTTGTAGCTACTGAGACTTGTAGGTGACCAAGGGTGGATGGATCTCTGGCCCTGTTTAAGTCCCATATAAGAATATGGGCTACTCAATTGACTAAGAAACAGGATCAAGGCCCAGAGAAATGGGCAGGTGAGTGGTGGATCCTGAGAAGATCTCAGCATGTGGCAATGTGTGAACTCTGTCACCAAAGAAGGTATATGATCCCTCTTTTTAAGTGACTCTGGTCAACTTTACCCCCTAAGGACCAGAACTAGAGTTTTGGCTGAGTCTTCCCTGATTTTGTACCTGTGAGAATGCAGGGAAAACAGAAAAAGGAGAGGCCACTCTAGGTGTCTCAGGAAGAGGCTGATAGCCTGCCATTAAAGATATGATACGATTTCAAAGAAGGAGAGAGACAGAGAGAGATAACCCTTTGGCCTTTTATCTTCTATAGGATTCCTGCCCTAAATAAATTCCAGTTACCAGAACTGAGCTCCAGTGAGCTGCTTGAGAAAATAACTGATTTTGGAACTAAATAGTTAAATATATTAATAGGGAGAATAGTTACAGTTGAGACTTGGTGATTTAAGTACAAGAAGTATCTCAAATCACAGAAAAGAAAGATAAAGAGAAATTACAAAAGGAAAAGAAACTGTTAGAATAGCTTTAAGAAAAAAACAAGTTGAAGGTGATTTAGAAAAAAGAAAAAGGATTAAATGAGAAAGAGAGGTAATTACTAAACAAGTCTTAGAAAAAAAATTTCCTGAACTGAGGAAAAATTTGAATTCTGAAATATAAAAGGCTGACTAAGTTCTAAGCTGATTTAATTAAAAGAAATACAACCAAGCAAATCCTTGCAAAATGTGTGACTTCTATGGATAAAAAGAAAAAATTTGTGATTCTAACTTAAGTGAATAAGTTACCAACAAAGGGAAAATAATAATCACACTGGTATAAGCCTTATTATTTGACATTGGGAGCAAATAGACAATAGATCATTGAATACTCTAGAGGGAATTAAAAATAAAAACAGCATGTGAAGAATTCTATACTCAGTCGTTTTCTTGTTAATATAAAAACTCAGACAGTTTGCCATACAAGTATACTATCCAAGGAAAATACTTGAATAAAGACCAGCATAAGACATAAGAGAGAACACAAGATGTAAGAAGAGGAAGTAGTTCAGCTTAACGTTAGAATTCTGGAAATTAGGGTATGAGAACTTTTGAAACCTAAGAAACTTAATGAAAAATCAAGTCCAATGAGCACTAAATTATTTCAGGAAGACCTAGGAGTTGGGGCCACATGGGTACTGAGAGAAGACAGATTGTAAACATTCTAATGGTCTCATGCAGGGGCAGGAGAAAGAAGGAGAGAAGAGGGAGAGAAGTAAATATATTCCAAAGGTCTTGTCCCGTGAGGGTTGGAGAAGAGTAGTGAAAGAAAAGGATTATGGGGTAAAGAAAAGAATACGTCTTGGAACAACTAACAGTAGAATCATACGGTTTGATTATGAGAAAAGGGAAAGGAACTACAATCACTAAGAAAAGAGAGTAGAAACTCTAAATTAATTTGTGAATGTACAGCAACTTAATCAACTCAGCCAAAGTAGTAGAAATATATAAAGTGTATATATTATTTTTTATTTAATTATTATACATCATATCTCACTACTAAGTTATGATGCAGTATGTGTGTTTTGTTATTAGCATTTGTTTAAATAATTCTCTAAACTGTTGCTGATTATCAAAGTAAGTAGCTACATAAAATGCTATCTATTTTCCTGTAACTGACTCGCACATATTTGGATATAGTTATCAGTAAATTTATGAAATTACACATGGGTGGTTTTAATAGCTAGTAATAATAATAAATATAATAAAATAGCTAGCAATTATATAGCACTTATGACATGCCAGGTTCACTTCTTTAAAATTATTACATCATTTAAATTTTACAGTAATCTTAGAAGTTAAATACTATGTTATCCCTAATTATTTAGGAAGCCAAAGTACAGAACAGTTGAGTAAATTACCAAGGTCAAATATTTAGGAGGTGGCATTCCAGGGATTTGAATTTTGGCTCAATAACATGTGGACTATGTATCTCTTATCAGTGTTTCTCAAATTTAAGCAAGTACCAAAATCATCTTCAGAGCTTGTTAAAGAGGTTCCTAGTCCAATAAGACTGGAAATATCTAATGAATTTACATTGCTAACAAGCTCCCAGGCGATTCTTGACACTGCTGAACACACATTTTGAGGAGAATTCCATCATCCAGTAAGAGTGCATTGCAGGATCCCCTACCAGGAAGAAACTGAGCAAACAAGGACTCTTCTTTTGTACCAGGTACGCTATTCACTGTCAGAGTGACAAGAACACCACACAATACCTAACATAGAAGGCACAAAGCTGATTTTTTTGCAGGAGAGCTATGCTGGTCAGGCCCGGTCTCTCAGCAGAGAAGAGGACTGATATTATGTGGGTTCTGGGGAAATGTGGAGTACAGTCATCGACATGCACAAATGTAAGTGAGTTGACGTCATCTGTAGATAGTTAGTGTCTACTTGTTACTATGGTTATAGAACCATCTGTCTTTTCCTAAATTTGTAGAAACTATTTTATTGTCACCATCAAATCTATATTTGTGTGTCACAAATATACTGCCACCTATTTCAGTCATGACCTTCTTTATGCCACTGTCCCCAATGTTTGCAAATGTAGTTGATAACTGAGTCTAGGGCAGCACTTAGCTAATTGTATGGCAATCTTTATCCATCTGTTCTTGGACAGTTTCTCATGGCTTCATAATCAGTACTCAATGCACGTTTGTTGAAATTGAAAGTATGGTAGAGTTTCTGAAACAAAGTAGGATTCCTGAGAATTCTATAGCAGAAATAAAGAAACAACTATGGGCATACTTAGCAAACGCGGGACGGGCGGGGGTTAGGGGAAGCTCTTCCAGAAGCTCTTATTCATATATATCATAATTCTATATCTGGTATGCATAATTTTAAATGTTTTGATTTATTACTAACATAATCACCAATGTACTCCTTTAGGATACTATGTGTGCATGCACCTGCGAGTATGTGTGTATGTATACAAATATATGTTTATCTATACATGTGTGTATATGTGTATATATACATGTAAAAATATATAAAATGATGGAGGACTTTCACACGTGTTATTTTTATTCTTCTGAAGTTTGACACTGAGAATTATTAATTAATTAGCTCATTATTGAATAATTACATACTAATCGAAAAAGCAACAAAGGCGCCGAAATTCTGTGTACCATGTAGGTAAGGTTAATAAATGGCATCATTAATTTGTTCTAGTCTTTCTTATGGGTTTAAGTGTGTAATGGGACTTACTTTTAGAAATGTAAGGCCAGTATTTAGAAATGTAAGGCCAGAGGTGACAAATAAGTTAACTCACAATTCATG